>NC_138590.1:21452042-21821242 GCF_964289735.1 Phaethon aethereus
TTTTTTCAGAATCACCATTTTTCAGCATGAGATGTACATGAACACAGATTAAGAATGGCAGGATTGTCAGGAAAAGGATGAACTCTATCAGCCTGCCCAGCTCATTCCAAGATGGGAGTCTAAGCAAGCATTTCAGTCATTTTGTACCTTGAGCATTTTTTTAGTAAACTAAGAATGGGCCTCAAAAGATGGTTTTGTAAATGTATTTTATGTAAATAGGGTCACACTCAGCTACTGCCAGAGACAAAATGTACAGCCTGAAAGAGAAACATTGCAGTTCCCAGAGTTTAGAGTATCAGGCTCTCCTTTCTTTGATTTTGATTTTAACAAGCCAGCAAAACCATCCTTTCTTTAACTGAAATGCATATAACAAGAAAACAGTGAGGCAAAGTTCATGCCCCATATCTTTCTCCTGGAAACCCTTCCTCTTCTTTCTTTCTAAGGCCCTAACCGTGATTACCTATTGTCTTACAGGTATCAGAGGAGGATATTTTACATTCACTACTAAAGATTGTCAGATATTTAAGTAATTTTTCTATTGAAAGTACAAGGGTTAACTCGTAAAAGTTTTTGACATTTTTAGCTCAGCTCTTGCTACAGCCAATAAAGGTAGATATTGATGTCAGAATGAGTTAAGAAAATTCTGCCTTCTGGCCTCCTGCATTCAATTTCAACAATGCAGTTCTCTACAATGACTTGTTTTCTTTTCTGGACACCTTACTTCCAACAAAATCACTACCTTGTTGCGGTTTCTTATCAGCTTGCAGTTCAATATAACTTCAGAACATGTATTTGCTTCTCCCACTGTACCACTATCAACGCCTTGCTGAACCTCACATACACATTGCTCTAATTTCCCATGTCCTGTATCCCTCTTGCTCTTTCCTTCCACTTTCTCTGAAAAGAATCCAAACGTTCCCATTACCAGGGGAGCTCAGCAAAAATTGAGCCAACATGAATTACACTTTGTCTCTTCACATCAGCTTTTCATCAGAAATGTAAACACATCTGTGAATATCCCATTAGCTATTTCAATCCATCTTCTAGAGTCAAAATACCTTTAAAAATAAAAACACTACAAGCAGCATTCACTAGAAACACCTAAGATCATTCACTTATGAACACACTGTGACCAGAGGAGGTCTTTTTCATTTCTCAATTGTTGTGATTCTTACCCTTCTATCATATGTTGAAAGACAGGTTCATTCAACATCTGTTGAGTCTGTGATCTCTCTAACAGTGGTCTGAAACAGGACTTTCAGCAGATAACATTAGAAATCTTCTTTTCCGTCAATGGCATTGATCAGCTGAGGGACAAGTAACTGTCATTCCCTGCCCTCTCAACAAAACAAATCAAATGAAAACATACCACATAACACCATGCATGCTGACTTAAGTAGCACTACTAATAATGGGAAGAATAGGACTCAACAAATAAACAACCAGGATAAAGTGAAACTCATGTTAAATGTAGAATTTATCTTTACAGTTTACTATTTAAGAACTATCCCTGCAATTTACAGGATGATTTTTAACTGAACTATGCTGCTTTAAAAATGGAAGTATCAGCTAGTATTGATCAGGAGAGCAGCATTCTCCTCCCATGTAAGCAGGTGATGGATTGGATTCTCAGCTGGCAAAGGTATAAGCATAAACCACCACCCATTAAACCCAGTCCCCAGCCAAGATGCTGGTTCATACATGACATGGCAAAGTACAAAAAAAATTGAAAGGTGTCACCTATAAGACATTTAGGATACTGTCTTGAACACACAGATTTCCGTTAAGGCTGCACCTGAAACCAGAAAAATATCTTATGGTAATTTCAAAGAGATTTTAATAGGCATTAAGCTATTGTATATCATTTTAAACCAATTTACAAGGACAATGCTTACATCTTCATTGAGTTCACCTAACACAGGCTACCACACAGTCACCGACACTGACTGCGTATTCCAAGAAAACGGCAACATGTAGGTCATGCTGTGACCTACAAAAATATGTGACGCAATTCAAAAGGGATCTGCTAACACAGAACCTGCCAAACATGGGCTGAATACCACTAGGTCCATAATACTTACCACTGGATATACATGGATGTTTCTTAGCTATCAGCTCTGCCTCTGAAGCACGTACAGGACACACTAAAACTTACAGATTCATTCTGAAAAGCATTTCCAAATACATACAACCTTTTGCTTAGTTATAAGCTACCACATAGCAACCAACACAATTGTTCCTGCAGCTGTAAATTACTCAATGTTCTTCAAGTGCAACAGTCCCCATATACTCTTTGTTCATCTAAGACTGATTGTAACTGATTATAATTTTACATCACAGAGGAGATACGAGAAGGGGATATTACTAAGGGTTGTATTAAATTAAAGCAGATTCTCCAAAAATGACTGCATCTTGTTTTGTTCCTCATCAATGCACAGATAGAACAGAGCAGTTTGCAGAGCCTTAAATGTTAAGTACAAATAAATACAGCATAAGAACCCCAAATTACTTATCTACAAATAACAGAACTTCAAGAACAAAAATAATATTAATGTTTATGACAATATAAGAATATATTGTGTATTAATACAATTTTAAGCATTTTTAAAATTCATCACTAAAATATTTGTACACCAGGCCTACTCAAATACATGCAAAACAGTACAGTATTAATTCTAATTTATTTCTAACACCTGTAACATCTAAGGATTTTTGCATACACCATAAAAATATTTCTGCATCCATTTTAAAAGAAAATCAGCTTAGTGAATTTTATCAAACCAGCACACATCCAGGAAAAAGAAAAAATCCATAAGCCCTGACTCCACCATTTCTCCCAACTTTGTTTGCTCACTCATTGATTATCCTAAACCACATGGGACCTCAGTGCAATTTTCAACAGCTGTTTCTTCTTATTTTCAGTTTCAATTTCCATGTTACTTAGACTTTTTGTTTACAGTCCATGCAATGCAAGGTTTAACAAGTCTTTCCCCTAAACACTTAAAAGAATACTATTACAAAAAATTTCAACAAAATTCAACAAATAGCATGACAAATGGATTACATGTGTTAAATGGTAACTGTGAGCTATTATGTCCTATGTGTAGATGGGAGGAATGCATAAAGTGAAAACGGGAGACAACACTCATTTTAGCACCAGCTGTTCTTGATTAATTCAAATAATTCATTCTGCCATTTTTTATAATCTCACATGTTATACTTTGAATTATGGGTGGGAGTGTTGACCTGCTTGAGGCCAGGAAGGCTCTGCAGAGGGATCTGGACAGGCTGGATCGATGGGCCATGGTCAACTGTATGAGATTTAATAAGGCCAAGTGCCGGGTCCTGCACTTCGGCCACAAGAACCCCAGGCAACGCTCCAGGCTTGGGGAGGAGTGGCTGGAGAGCTGCCAGCAGAAAAAGACCTGGGGGTGCTGGTTGATAGCCGGCTGAACATGAGCCAGCAGTGTGCCCAGGTGGCCAAGAAGGCCAACAGCGTCCTGGCCGGTATCAGCACTAGTGTGGCCAGCAGGAGCAGGGCAGGGATTGTGCCCCTGTACTCAGCACTGGTGAGGCCGCACCTTGAATCCTCTGTTCAGTTTTGGGGCCCTCACAACAAGAAGGACGTTGAGGTGCTGGAGCGTGTCCAGAGAAGGGCAACAAAGCTGGTGAGGGGTCTGGAGAACAAGTCTTGTGAGGAGCGGCTGAGGGAACTGGGGGTGTTCAGCCTGGAGAAGAGGAGGCTGAGGGGAGCCCTCATCGCTCTCTACAATTACCTGAAAGGGAGTTGTGGTGAGGTGGGGGTTGGTCTCTTCTCCCAAGTAACCAGCAATAGGATGAGAGGAAATGGCCTCAAGTTGCGCCAGGGGAGGTGTAGACTAGACATTAGGAATAATTTCTTACTGAGAGAGTGGTCAAACATTGGCACAGGCTGCCCAGGGAGGTGGTGGAGTCGCCACCACCGGAAGTGTTCAAAAAACATGTGGAGGTGGCGCTTTGGGACATGGTTTAGTGGGCATGGTGGTGTTGGGTTGATGGCTGGACTTGATGATCTTAGAAGTCTTTTCCAACCTTGGTGATTCTGTGATTATCATTTTTAACATAAAAGAAGACCTGGCATACCATAGCAGCTGTTCTAGCTAAACAATTATCTCAGGTACATCAGTTTGCTTTATTATTCATAACAGAGTTACATTTCATCCAGAGTTAGAAACGGAACTGTGGTCTGTCCAGTCTTCATTTGTATTCCTTATTTGTTGGTGTTTGTTAAACTCTTAACTAAGAGGATTTCGTTATGCAGCTGTGTACTACAGTGTTTGCTCCATTCATTTGCCTCGTTCTTGTTTAACTGGATGGTCACATACATGAGTTCACTTTGCTGCTTCTTCTGATAATAGCTGATTCAGACTATTTAACATAGGGAACTGGCTGTGATGTCCAAATGTGATCTTCCAGATAAAACACAGGTCCTAAATTTTCCAGGATGTCTAACGGTTTCTCAGCTACCCACCAGTGATTCAAATGCATGGCAGGCAAATCATATAGCACCATAAATTTTAGTGAGCTGAACCGAAAGCCCATATTCCTGAAAGTGCTTGCATGTAATTATTTTTCCTTTGAAGTTTATTGGATGTTTTAGAATCCAAACTGCAGACTGATCCACACTGTTTTTCTGTCATTTACAGAGAAGCTGTATTTATGTTTATTTAACCTGACAGCGTTCAGTGTGGCTGGACCTTTTTCATGACACTTCCAACAAGCTCTTGAATTTTCTATTTAGAGCCCCATCTCCTGGAGCAAAGATTTCTAGTCCTTATATTTTAAAGGAGAAATCCAAATAGACCTTAGAGAAGCTAGGAGTACTACACAAATTATATTTTTCTACCCTCAGCTGATGACACAGAATTGCACAGATGCTTTGCATGTAGACAATCACTAAACAGGAGGCAGCAGAGAATCCATCTCTGAGAACAGAAAGGTGAATCTGTTATAATCTGGTGAAGACCAGATCTTCGAGTGATATAGATTTATAGAGGAACTTTGAAGAGGTTACCTGCTGGGAATTTGAGAAATCTATTGATTTAGAAACACATAATGCAAACATGCCATTGTAAATTCCAGTGAAATAATTATTTTTTAAACCAAAAACATTTGTTTTGCAGTCTTGTAACCCAATATTGCATTGCCATGCACAAAGATTAAAGAGAAATCTGACAGAACCCATGAGATGCAAAGAAGGACTGACTAGGAAGTGATCTAAAATTCAGGTATCTGGTAATGACTATTTTGCTGCCTTACATCACAAAGCAAACAGAAAGCACAAATACTGACCACAATGAAAAATGACCATGACTTAGTAGTGAAAGCCAAGTTCTAAGCATCTTCAGTTTCCCATAGTGTGGTTAAAAAGAAGATGGGAAAAAAAAATAATTAACAAACTACTTGGATTTCAGCTGCTTAAGTTACACAAGCCTTATGAATCCATCACCATACCTTTTTTACAGTTGGAGGACTATTTTTATACATTTTTTAAACCACAATATCAACTATCAAATGGATGAACAGAAATCAAAATTGAAAATTATTCTGGGCATCATTTTGCCAGTTATGTTTCACAGCATTTTCCTGACTTGAATACCCTAAGGTCACTTATCCTTTCTAATGACAGAGACATTATATAGCATCCTTCCAGCTACATTAAGGTCTTGATAATAAAAGGCCTAGCAGAACCCAGCATACAGGTACAAATCACAAGAGCCAATCACCTCCTTAACACACAACCATGTTTCAGCTGTACATTATGTTCAGTTCCTAATAAGTAAGATACAGAAGTTCTTATTCAGTAGATTATTTAGCTGGGAATGGCCTCGGGGAGCAAAGGGATTATCAGAAGCCACTGAAAGGTGACAGGGACAAGGTTATCAGAAGAGAAGCTGAAGCAACACATTATCATTTGCAATATCACAGAGCCTGAAGTTAGGCTTGGGTTGGACACTGTGGAAATACCTGGTTCGAATTAATCCCCAAGGCGAAGGACATGTTTCTGTCAGTCCAAGATCAGCAAGTTGGAAAAGTTGTAGCATCTGTAACTGGTAGCCTGGTCCTTTCAGCTAGGAGCTCTGCTGACAACCAGAGAAACCCAGCGGTCCACCACATTGCCACAGTTCTGGGAAAGGGACAAGGCCAAAGGGCCAATCACATCAACAGCTCCTGGCAGCCACCTCCACCAGGCAACTCCTACGGAAATCCCAACAGAAACTTTCCAGCCTTTCCTCCCTGGGGCTCCTCCTCAGGATTTTGCTCACCGTGGAAACAAGGGTGGAACTGGCTGCAACCCCATTAACTTGATTAGAACCACAGAATATCTCTAGTTGGAAGGGACCCACAAGGATCATTGAGTCCAACTCGCTGCTCCTTGCAGGACTACCTAACAGCAAACATGACTAAGAGCGTTGTCTAGATGCTCCTTGAACACTGACAGGCTTGGTGCCATGACCAAGGCTCCCTGGGGATCCTGTGACTGACCACTCTCTCCGTGAAGAACCTCTTCCTAATGTCCAGTCTGAATTTCCTCTGGTGCAAATTCATTCCATTTCCTCATGTCCTGTCACTGGTCATCACAGAGAGGAGATCAGCATGTCCCCTCCTGCTGCTCCCTTTGAGGAAGTTGTAGACAGCGATGAGTTCACCCCTCAGCCTTCTCTTCTCCAAGCTGAACAAACCAAGTGACCCCAGACACCCCTTGTAAGTCTCGTCCTAGAGACCTTTCATCATCCTGGTCACCCTGCTCTAGGCACACTCTAATAGCTTGATGTTATTCTTGCATTGAAGCACCCATGGTGTCTTTTGATTGCTACAGAACTACTTACAGAGCATCTTACACCCTCTTCAACAATTACCATCTAATTAACAACCATTAACCACTCTCAGAGTTCACCAATATCATAACCATTCCCCGAGAACCTCTTAAAAAAATCACCAGATATTCACCTCACTCAAGCACCAATTTGAACCTGGTCAAGTGCCAGCAAAACTAGCATTTACAGCACAGCAGGCCTGGATTTGAAATTCATATGTAGAGCAGCAGGCCAGATCAACAGAAACAAAACCTGAGTCAGAGCAGAATCAATAAACCTTACATTACTGCCTGAAAAGGAACAAAACACTCTCCTGATAGGCCACCCAGACTGCTAGACCAGACATGATATGTGTACCAGTGCAGAGTTCGACCCAGCAAATAAAAGACATCGAGAATGGGACTCCAACATGTCACCTTACTGTGATGCATAGGACAGTATCAGAATGCAAGTGGTTTAAAAAATACATGTAATTCATTTTTTCCTTAGAGAAGTTTAATGTAAACTTTTAAAACATATACTTTTCTATGTTCCCAGCCTATAAGGTATACTCAGCGTCTTTTATATATGTGGATTCACAAGAAAAAATAGAAACAGTCTACAAATGACTATTCAGTGCCATAAGACAGCCCAAATGCAAGATCTAGGTCTGCCCTAAGTAGCCATAACGAAATTGAGGGACAGCAATCCAGTAATTTAGGAATAAATTGCACATCAGCCCAAGTAGCATGTTTCATCAGTTAATGGCTGTGAAAAAAGGCATGTGTTGCACGTACAAAGAGATGCAGCTTGCAGGATCTGTGTTTTCATGAGCGAATGCCTTCACACTGACATCCACAAATACACCAACCCTAACACTCCAAGACACATACAGGTGCATTTCTAAAGAGACATGCTCGGCAAGAGACCTTGTGCAATGCTGTTTTTATAACGGAACAGGCAAAGATGCACCAGGGGTAAAAATAAACCAGGGGAGCGCCTTTACAGCGGCTCTCCGCCCAGCTGCGCTGACTACCCACCTCCAGGTGCCATCTCACTGAGGCCCAGCCCAGGCTCTGCCGACTGCAGCCTCAGCACATCACATTCAGCCCTGGAAAACTCCCTTCCTTTGTAACCAGCACTCAGTGCGGGGAAGGCAAGACAATGACCAACCTGGAACACAATAGTGCGGGACCGGAGAGAGGCAGAGGTGGCTCCCGGCACGGCGCTGCAGGCTGCGTCCTGCCACACCTCTCCCTCCATCTCCTCTCCATCACCAGCTCCAGCTCGTCTCCCCTCCTCTCCATCACCTCCATCTCCAGCTCATCTCAATCCCCCCCTCTCGCCCGCCACGCCGCCGCCACCCCGGCCCCGCGCTGCCGCCCTCGCCCCGGCCCCCCACAGCCGGCCGAAGTCATTGTTTCGCCGCCGCGGGGACCGGGCGACCCTCCCGGCCGCCGCCCCTCACCATGCCGCAGCCAGGAGAGGATGCCGAGAGATGAGGGACGAGCACGGCGCATCCATCTTCCCGCCGCCCCGGCGGCGGCTCCAGCGCCCAGCACCGGCCCTGCCGGCCTCCTGCGCGCCGACGCTGAGGGCGAACGCCCGCCCCGCCGCCTCCCCGCGGCGGAGGCCTGCGCTGCCGGGCCGGGGTCTGCGGCAGGCCCCGCCCCGCCGCCGCAGCGCCGCGCGCCCGGCCGCCATGGCAACGCCGCGGCGACGGCTGTGGCGAGGGGAGCCGCAGGGCGAGCCTGGGCGGGGGGAGGCGGCGGCAGGGCCCGTAGAGGGGCTCCCGCGGCAGCCCGGGCCGCTCTGCGGCCACCAGCGGGACGCGGGACCCGGCGGGAGCTGACCCCGCCGCCAGCGGGGCCGGGGTTCTGTCAGGGCGCCGTGTGCGCCTTGCCCCTGCCGGACGATGTTAGACCCGCTCGTGGTGGGCCTGGCGGCGCCAACCGGACGATCGCTAAGGGTGGCGGGCCTTAGCCCTCAGACTAGAGCTTGGGCGACACGAGACGTCCGCAGCCCATGGGGCCACGGGGCTTGGGAGCTCTCCCTTAAAAAACTTGTCTAGGCAGGGACCGAGAGAGGGCCTAACGTCCTGCACCCGAAATCGCACCTCAGGCCAAAAAAACACCTTCCCAAAGGAATGAGTCATCCACAGGATGGGTGTTAGACAAGTGTTCCACAAGGCCATGAACAACAATGGAAAGGCATCCCATAACGTTCTGGGGAACAAGCTCCAGCCCAGAATGTGTTAATCGGAACTGTTTATATATCTGAATAAACTGTAAAAGCAGTCACGCTTCTTCTGCATAGCCCAAACGGCAGTGAGGCAGTCACACAATCAATCACCCCAGAAGCCCCTCCACTTCAGGTTCTTCAGAAGCTTCCTCACCTCCATCCTTCTGAAGACGGACAGCAATATCCCTGGAAGAGGTCAGTAGGCCGACAATAATAAACACATCAAGAGCTCCAATCATTATCATTTGGGCACTTTAAAGAGAAGATAAGCATCACTATTAGACCTGGTCAGATAAGGTGTTAGTTTTTTGTGCAAAAATACACTCTTCTTGTTGTGGACAAATGTTGTGGGTTTGGTGGGTTTTTTTTCTGACCATGGTGACATGCAGGAAAGAACATTTGCAGAAACTAAAAGATAGTTTAGCTGGGTACTGGCTTTACAGATTATCTTTGTTCTATAAAGTGGTCTGGTCAGTGGCAAAATCAGAAAAAAAACAGTAACAAAGGCTGAATTTTGAGTCCTTCACCCTGAACACCAAACTCCATCACAGTCCCCCTTAATATCTAGTTGTTAGGCCTTACTTTAAGTGCCAGTGTTTCAAACCTTTACCATTAAATCTTTCAGAAAAAGAGAAGGAAACCTGGCACTAGAAGCAGAGGTCTCAGATTAAAGAGACTGGCACCGAATGCCTGATTCGTGGCTGACCAGTTTGTCCCAGCTTCAGCTTCCTCACTTCTTAAAGTGGAGGCATTTGTTTTTCCTCAGAGTGGTGTAAGAGATTCAGTGAATTATATTTTTTTTCCATTTTGTTCAGCAGGATCTGTAACATAATACCAAGGGATCCACATGAGCATTGTATGCATATAGTACAGCCTAACACCAAAGAGTGCAATGAGTTCCTCTGTTCAACCCCGCATGAACTCTGTCCTTATGCACCTGAACTCGCCTCAAAAGGAAAAGCACTTGCCATTTATATGACAAGCTCTAAGAGCCTGAAGTGGAAGATGCTGTAAATGGGCTTTACAGAATTACAGTGTTTTCATAAGAAATATCCTATGGGCAGTTAACACATTCAGTGGTTGAAAAAAGCTTCAATGCCCAAAATAAAGCAAAGTTCTGTTTTTTAAAAGCTGCTGTCTGTATATGTCTAGCCTAAGTGTTTTATTTTTCATGTCTTGGTTACTGATTGCATAGGTCTGGAAATGGCCTTCTGAAAGACCAGTACAGTGGCTGCACAAGATAAATGGATGGTCTGAGTATCTCAAAAAGGGAAAAAGCAACCGTGAAGAACACTAAGGCATATAACATGGCATGACTCCTCTGGGACTGCAGGCACAAAGAGACTGCAAAATTAGCCTAACAGGTTCTGGCAGGGTCAGTTGAGTGTCCTAGGGGATCCTGTGGCAAAGAGTCAGCAAAATGGCCTGTAGGCCCCTTCCTCTGTTTGCAGGCTCCTTAGGAGGTAAGGCTGTTGTGTCATAGAATCATAGAATGGTTTGGGTTGGAAGGGACCTTTAAAGATCATCTAATCCAACTCCCCTGCCATGAGGAGGGATGTCTTCAACTAGACTAGGTTGCTCAAAGCCCCATCCAACCTGGCCTTGAACATGTACAGGGAGGGGATATCCACAACTTCTCTAGTCAATTTGTTCCAGTGTCTCAGCACCCTCACAGTAAAGAATTTCTTTGTAATATCTAATTGAAACCTACGCTCCTTCAGTTTAAGACTGTTACCCCTCATCCTATCACTTCACTCCCTGATGAAGAGGCCCTCCCCATCTTTCCTGTAGGTCCTCTTGAAGTACTGGAAGGCTCCTATAAGGTCTCCCCGGGGCCTTCTCTTCTCTAGGCTAAACAACCCAAACTCTGTCATCCTGTCCTCACAGGAGAGGTGCTCTAGCCCCCTGATCATTGTTGTGTCCCTCCTCAACAGGTCTATGTCTATCGTGCTGGAGTCCCCAGAGCTGGACGCAGTACTCCAGCTGGGGTCTCAGAAGAATGGAGTAGAGGGATAGAATCACCTCTCTTGACCTGCTGGCCATGCTTCTGTTGATACAGCCCAGGATATTGTTGGCCTTCTGGACTGCGAGTGCACATTGCCTGACCACATTCAGTTTTTCATCCACCAATGCCGCCAAGTCCTCCTCCGCAAGGCTGCTCTCAATCCACTCATCACCCAGCCTATATCCATGTTTGGGATTGCCCCGACCCAGGTGCAGAACCTTGTACTTGGCCTTGTTAAACTTCATGAGGTTCGCATAGGCCCACCTCTCTAGCCGGTCAAGGTCCCTCTGGATGGTATCCCTTCCCTCTAGACTATCAGCCACACCACTCAGCTTGGTGTCATCTGCAAATTTGCTGAGGATGCACTCAATCCCACTGTCCATGACTCCAACAAAGATGTTAAATAATAGTGGTCCCAATATGGACCCCTAAGAGACTCAACTCATCACTGGTCTCCACCAGTGATGGAGACCAGTTGTCCACAACGCTTTGAGTGTGACCATCCAGCCACTTCCACTGAGTGGTCCACCCATCAATCCATGTCTCTCCATTTTAGAGACAAGAACACTGTGTGGGACAGTATCAAATGCTTTGCACAAGTCCAGGTAGATGACATAATTTGCTTTTCCCTTATCCACCAATGATGTAACCCTGTCATAGAAGGCCACCAAGTTTTTCAGGCATGATTTGCCCATGTTGGCTGTCACCAACCACCTTTCTGTTTTCCATGTGCCTTAGCATAGTTTCCAGGAGGATCTGCTCCATGTTCTTGCCGGGCACAGAGGTGAGACTGACAGGCCTGTAGATCCCCAGGTCTTCCTTTTTTCTCTTTTTAAAAATGAGGGTTATTTTTCCCTTTTTCCAGTCACTGCAAACTTCACCAGTCTGCCATGACTTTTCAAATATGATGGACAGTGGCTTAGCAACTTCATCTGCCTCTTCCCTCAGGACGCTCAGAGTCATATCAGCTCCCATGATATGGACTAGTGCATATTCAGGTTGCTTAGATGGTCTCAAACTTACCTGATCTTTAGTGGTTGGAGATCCTTCATTCTCCTAGTCGCTGTCTTTGGATTCTGTGAATTGGGCAGCTTAGCTATTGCACTTGCTGGAGAAAACCGAGGCAAAGAATTTGTGGAGTACCTCAGCCTTCTCCATGTCGGTTGTAGCCAGGTTTGTAAAGTTTCTTTCATTTTTCTTTGTTGTCCTCTGTACCTGAAGAAACCCTTCTTGTTATTTTTTTATGTCTCTAGACAAGTTCAGCTCCAGCTGTGCCTTGGCCTTCCTAATCCCCTCCCTGCACTCCCAGGCCATATCCCTATCATCTCCTCAGGATATGCATCCCACCTCCACTGCCTATGCGTTTTGTGTCCTTGGTTCCCACTGTGCCATGGGCCCTGAAATAGAGGTACAGGTGATGGGACATGACAACCAATACTGTCACGTGCAGCACAATCACACCCAGTATAGTCCTTTCTCCAACACTGGTTGAAGGTAAGGGTGAGTACCATCTAGTGTAATGTGCTCCTAAGAAATACTGATGCACTAAGGCAAGCAAAGGCTTGGCTTGATCTAAACTTCTCCAAACTGCCAGAGTGCTTTTGAATTGTTTCCACTCTGTGTATGGTAGAGGAAATGCACCACTCATGGTGCAATGAGCCCAAGTCCATATATAATTTGACTGAATTTTACATTATTCTTGCTTTACACCCTAACAATTGAAGATGAACACCAAGACCCAACATGCAACAATACTGATTTAGGAGCACATTTCATCATAATTAACTATCGCATTTCACTGATTGGTGGAAAAAAAAAGGTGGAGGAGGGGCAACACACCACAGTATTTACTTGTATACGCTAAATAACTAGATACTGCGCCCAGTATCCACAAAGTAAAGGGGCACAAGGAGAAACGTCAGAGCTGCTTCCTAGTCCTTTACAATGTTAAAAAACCAAGAATAAAAATAAATATATATAGTAATTTTTCTTTCTTTTTCTCTGCTGCTTCTTCAGTGACTAAGGGGCTGTTAAGCAGCTTCACCTCCAAATATTACTCTGTAGCATCTTCTATGCTGGTGCTTACTTCAACTGTAGGTATATTTTGTGGTAAGTCAAACACCCCGTCCAAATATTTGCTCCATGTTGACAGTTTAATGGTAGTGTTGTTTACTATTTCAGGTCAGTCTTTGATTTTAACCAATAAAACTTTCTGACACCAGGGTACAAAATCCTAATTCAGACACTGACTCCTCATATGCTAGGAAGAGTTTGTACTCGGGATTCACAAGATAACAAGGGGCATTTATACTTTTTAAGACATTAACCACTGAGAATAAGTGAGACCAATAAATAGATAACATGAAAATCTATCAGAATTCATGTATAATGAGGTATAGAAATTATCAGTATCTGTTTGAACTGTGCAGCGAGGGCAGCCCCCCTTTCCTCTAGAGGGGGGCTCCCAGGCAGCACTGTGGGGAGCCTCAGCATGGGCTGACACCTCTTCTTGTGGGACCTGCCTTTAAACAGAGCGGCTAGTGTTTGACCACAGCCGTGCCTGTGCTGTGGGTCCTCCCAGCTGGACCGCAGACCAGCCTTGTCACTGTGGACTTGCCCAGCAGCGAGTCTTCTTGGCTGTCCCGAATAACCATCCCATGCCAGTCCTGCTCACCTTACTTGGGCGCTGTAGGGGAGGTCCCTGCCCTGCCAGCCTTCACAGAATCACAGAAACACAGAATCATTAAGGTTGGAAAAGACCTTTAAGATCATCAAGTCCAGCCATCAACCCAACACCACCATGCCCACTAAACCATACCCTGAAGTGCCATGTCTACACGTTTTTTGAATATTTCCAGGGATGGTGACTCCACCACTGCCCTGGGCAACCTGTTCCAATGTTTGACCACTCTCTCAGTAAAGAAATTATTCCTAATGTCTAGTCTAAACCTCCCCTGGCACAACTTGAGGCCATTTCCTCTCGTCCTATTGCTGGTTACTTGGGAGAAGAGACCAACCCCCACCTCACCACAACCCCCTTTCAGGTAATTGTAGAGAGCGATGAGGGCTCCTCTCAGCCTCCTCTTCTCCAGACTGAACACCCCAGTTCCCTCAGCTGCTCCTCATAAGACTTGTTCTCCAGACCCCTCACCAGCTTTGTTGCCCTTCTCTGGACACTCTCCAGCACCTCAATGTCCTTCTTGGCGTGAGGGGCCCAAAACTGAACAGACGATTCAAGGTGCGGCCTCACCAGTGCTGAGTACAGGGGCACGATCCCTGCCCTGCTCCTGCTGGCCACACTAGTGCTGATACCGGCCAGGACGCTGTTGGCCTTCTTGGCCACCTGGGCACACTGCTGGCTCATGTTCAGCCGGCTATCAACCAGCACCCCCAGGTCTTTTTCTGCTGGCAGCTCTCCAGCCACTCCTCCCCAAGCCTGGAGCGTTGCCTGGGGTTCTTGTGGCCGAAGTGCAGGACCCAGCACTTGGCCTTATTAAACCTCATACAGTTGACCTCTGCCCATCGATCCAGCCTGTCCAGATCGCTCTGCAGAGCCCTCCTACCCTCCAGCAGATCAACACTCCCGCCTAACTTGGTGTCATCTGCAAACTTACTGAGGGAGCACTCGATTCCCTCATCCAGGTCATCAATAAAGATATTGAACAAGACCGGCCCCAGAACCGAGCCCTGGGGAACACCACTTGTGATCGGCTGACTAGGGTCTGGACCCTGCCATTTTTAATTCAGGGAGAACTAATAATTTCAAGGAATAAGAATCTGGCCCTATGTTCAAAACAGGATACAGCTTTTTTGGTTTTGAAAGGGTCCACTCATTTCAAACTGTAAATCTTACAGTATCTCAACTGAAGAAAGTTATATAATAGCAGAGGGCATGCAAGTTTTAGGCACGCATAACAAAAGTAAAGAAATTATTCAATTTATTAAGGAAATCCAGATGGGAGAAAATGGCAGCACTCCTGGTTTGAAAACATTTCAACTGCACTTGGAAGTAGAAATATTTATTTTCTGACAATATAACTACAACTGGCTAATTTTCTAAAGCAAATAAATTACTAACCTAAAGTCTTATCACTGAGCCACATGTATTAGTACATGTAATCAAATACAGAAATTATGTTGATGGACATATGCCTAAGTCCTGTGTAGTTGCATAGTTTGCTCCTTCCCTTATTTGCTGTCAGCAGACAGGATGCTTTCCATATGATTGTCTATGACTTGGCTGTGCTTCATACAATACCTGTATTCATTTCAGTGAATAATACAATGCTTGGACAAACAAATACTTACACAGGTATTTAATTTTTACTATCATCTATTTTTGGTAAATAGAGAGTAAAGCTTTAAGTAATGCTTATTAGTATTAAGAATACTTGACATTTTCCATTATAAGATTTGTTTCATTGCTTATCCCTTTGTCAAACTTTAACAGTTTGAGCCTAAATATCTCCAACAAATAAGCATGTATTTGTTTCTAGCCAATATTTCAGAGAATCTCAAATAACACATTTAATCTTTTCTTGAGAACAAGACTATAGGAACATTTTTTCTCGTGGTAAAAATTCCAAAACTCATCAAATTGCTTTTGATATGCTAAAACAAATCAAATTGTTTTAATTGCTCATTAATTTGTTGCTAAAACAAATAAAAAAATTTAATTGCTGTAATTCCCTGTAATAAAGGATATTTAATTGGGACTTAAAAAAAAATTATTGGCTGTCAACCTGTGTGACACCTTTTCTGTTTATCACTCATGTAAATATTTTCCCATATTTCTACCAGTTAGAATTCTTTGATAAATCATGGTTCCCTTGTCCCACTAAAGACCTTGATTTTGGTAGTTAAGTCTACCAAATACTTCATCCTCGCCAAGTATATTTGGGCTTCTCTTTCCAGCTGACCTTTTACCACCTCCACCTGCAAGCAAGAGCACTTGCAGCGTCTAGTAAGAGGGGCAAAACTGCATGGTCTCTATAATGACTATGTAGAAGGCGTGTCGGGGAGCAGCAGGGGCTTGCTGCTGTGGGAGGGAAGGCAAGCCAGGAGCAAAGGGTGACAAGAATTTTACAAATGGTCTTGTTCATATCCTCAGGATTGCACAGAATAATTATGTGAGTTCTTGCAAAATAAATCAAGATCCAATTTTGCTGCTTAAACCCATCTGCTGTAGAAATGCTGGTCCAAAAGGTGCTAAGGAACATAAAAAAAGACACAGTAATTTCTAGAGATGCCCAGAATTAGGAAAACGGGATCCCTCTGCTATAGGCACACAATGCAAATGCATTGTGCAGAGGGCTATGTGCTGCGATGGTACTGCCTTGCCTTGCCTGCAGGTTTTCTGCCCACCTGTATGATTGGTCTTACAAAGTTACGGATAAATGGGGAAGGGCTTTTAAAATGCTTTTTCGTTAATTAAAATCATGCCACAGCCATAGGGATAAGACTGTAATAAGTTTGTAGGGGTGAATAAGTACACTAATTATGAAACAAAGGCATAGTTCTTTTTGACTCTGCTGTTGCAATTTTAATTGCAACACTGACACCACTAGTGTCAGTGGCAACACTGACTAGTGGTTCCAGCCCTGTCTCCCCAGATAAGGAGTAAGTCACTTGTCACAGTCTTACAAGAGAATGGCACGGTCAGAGCACACTACTCCACAGTCATCACAGCAGCCTAGGCTCACTGCGGTCCCTCTGCAGTCCCTTCTCACCCCGGGGATGATCCTTGCAGCGGCCGCAGGAGCACGGTGGGTAGCACTGATGCAAGAGGGGCTGCACTAGGCAGCACCTGCGCACATAGTTCAGCACATGCATCCTTCAAACGCTATTGCATGGTCCTCTGCTCACCACTGTACTAACAAAAACTTTCAATACTCAGCAGCCTCAGAAGTAACATGCCTACCAGCTCTCTGCCAGCAGCAAGGCTGATAGGGGCCAGGAGGTCTCCCAGGAGGCAGTTCATGTAATGAGAGGTGGAAAAATAGCCCAGTGCCCTCTTTCCTCTGACTCATGTTAGCAGATGTGCACATGAGTCCTGGTGGAAGAAACCAGGGATCTTCCCTCCCCACTGAGAAACATCACAGTATTTCCAAAGAAGGAATGTTTATGATGCTCCTCCACATGCCACTGGTGGTTTATACTGTTAGCAAAATAGTTTGTTTTCCACTATGCTGGCATTTATCACAGCACAGGTAATTTTTTTCCCCTCATTATTTCTGGTTAGTTTCAAAGAAGATCCAGCATGTCTTTATTAAGACGTAAATATCAGTGTTCATTTACCACATGAAGCTCAGCACCAGAAGAATCACAAAAACACCTCAAGTGGATATGGGTTTTTCCCTGTGTTATTTTTAAAGATAAAAAGGAATAAATGCATAGAAGCCACAGTAACACGCACCGTATTACACCAAATGCCTGAGCTGAATAAATGCAGAGGTCTTATACAGTCCCATAACAAGACAGGAGTCACAGTTAACGTACTGTATAGCTGGACTCTAGCAATACATAAATATTTAAGATAAGGTTTAGACAGGCCACAAGCTAGATTCCAGCTACATTATGACATTTTTTGACCCACTTACACAGCTGAGTAAATTACTGTGATGGAAAAAGTCAGTTAGCAAAATCATTCAAGCAGGACAGACTTCTACACTACAGATGCATAGGGAGTCACAGTGAAGAGAAAGGAATAGGAAAGTCTGCAAATCAGTCCAAGCAATCACATTTACTAGCAACAGGCCAGCTGCCTGGAATAAATAGGGCAACTGAGGGAAGCTGCTATCTCAAGATAAAGGCAAGAGGTTTATTGAATGAAATTGCAATAGGTCAAGCAAACAATAATCCAAGAACTGGGATCCAATTTGAAATGAGCTGAAATGAACTCTTAGCAGAAAACATGAATGCCTGAAATCTAGCATGCACTAGCACCCTTTGAGAACAACTACTAAACAGCAGCAGTCAAATGAAAGAGGAGCAGAGACTGTTTCAGACAGATGTATGTCTGATTCTGCACAACAGGCATGCCCAACTCTAAGACGCTCATGGGCTATTGATTAGGCTGGTTTCTGACTTAGGGGGTGATCAACAATTAGAGCTTTAGTTGGGGAGAATGGGAATTCACATTGCCCCAGAATGGTTGTTGACACAAGAGCCTCAAACAGTGTACTGCAAGAGCCCTCGAGGGGACCTCCAGAATCACCGAACAAATGCAGCTGGTATCATATACCTCACATAAAGAAGAAACAGATATTTTAGAACTGCTTTTTATTCAGACAGTGCAATTGGTAATTCCTGAGATTTACTATGTTCAATAGGCACAGAATTCTGAACAAGAGAAAAGCATTTTAGAGATTACTTTTTCAAGAAAAATAGTTTAGTTCTGGATTCAGCAAATGATTGTATTTGGCAGCAGCCTGTATGTACAGGAGAGAAACAAATTATTCCAGAAATACACTTCTGTTGCAGGTATCTAAGCACCACTGAAGCAACACCTGGAGGGTACAGACAGACAAGATTCCAAACCGGAATGTTGAGCAAAGATAAATCAGAATATGGATGAATTCACATTCACATCACTGGAACAGGTCTGTGTCTACAACCAGAAAGACAGTAAGTATCCAGAAGTAGCAAAAAAAGGGGCACTGGCTTGCAACCAAGAATATTAAAATGTAGGGGAAATTGCTTAAATAACAGTCAAGCTTTGGTTACTATGGTACTCAAGCAGAAGAGAATAGGGGAGTTGTCAACACAACATTCAAAAGTTCTGACAGCTGAAAGATCCTGCCCCAGCTCCTCCTGCATATCCCAAGGTCATTCTCTGTTCTGTTCCTTCATTGTGGACTGTCTTCTCACATGACAACATCATGCTAAATCACTTTAGCAATGGTGGACTGACAGCTAATAGTAGCAAAAAATACTAACTGATCACTGGTTACATACACTAATAAAATAAATGCCAGAGATAGCTATCCATCTAGGCCACAACTTCAAAACAGTAGAAGATTTGGAAAGCTTCTAAACTGCAAAGAATGGAATGCAGAAAATCATGTAACATAAAAAGATGTCAGTGAAAGCCCATGTAGATAGCCTAGGAAATGGCAAGTACTGCAGTGTATCAGGTAGAAATACTAAAGAACAGACTAAAACAATCTTGGAATAAGCAGTTCCACTAATAGCTGTTAAAACTTTGGAAAAGTGTTCCAAAAATGTAACAACAGAATGCGTCATCTTGGTTTGTTTTACGGGGTGATCCTCCAAAGGATGATAGCTTGAAGAGAATTAGTTAGACCTTTTAATAGTATTGTTGATTTCAGTAATGTCCTTTCAAGCAAGTGTGTTAAGTACAGAAAGACTCTAGGAGAGGTGAATAATGAACAGTGGAGTACTATGACTGAATCAGGATAAAAATAGACTGAACCAGGATAGAAGGAAGACTGTGTAAGTCAGTACTGGAAGACACGTATCTGTGTAGAAATCAACTTGTTTCCAGAATTTAACCCTATGATGCACAATTTTAATTTGTAAATGTGACTGATGTAAAAAACAGTAATAAAGTAACAAAATAGAACATTTTAAAGATTCCTCCCCAACTCTCAAAAAGTATTAAGAAGCCAATGTTCATAGTTCTCTGTAAGACTGATTGTTCCTAGAAAACATGAAAAGTTTGAAAGTTTTTCTTCAATGCCTCAGGTCTTAGAACGTTCTCATAGGTTTAATGATTATTTATCCTAAATATGAAGCTTATTTGTTTTACCAGAAGGGGAAAGATAGAACTAGTAGATTTGTTTTGCTGCATAAATTGTTTAATTTACATTACAAGAACTTGCTGTTTATGTGGCACAAGAATCGATCATCGTCATTACTGATTTTTATAGGTCTCATGTTTGTAACAAGATGTGACACATGCTATTTATGTATTATACAATACTAGAAAGCTAGTAGACTGGCTTGTAATTTTAAATATACTAATAGGCTCTATTAAAAAAAAAAGAAGGTCCCATTACATCCTCAGTTTTAAGACAGTAGGTAACCTCTACTTATGTGTAGTTTTCTCCTTATTCTTAACAAATAACTCCCACCTTGTGCGATGGATGTCATTCCAACAGGGATTGTCACACTTCCAGAGCTGGCATAACATAGCAGACCTGTCAATGAGCATACTTTCATCCCCAACACAAGTTTCTGAACTTGGCATTAAGTGCCATTATCTAAACTAGGGGCAGAGGAGACAAAAGGATGAACTCACAGTCCTCACAACCCAACTTAGACATAATTGCTCAACCCTACTGCATCTTTTATAGGTGAGTATTTAAAGGTGTATCTGGAAGAAGTATCCTCCACATCAAGGGAAATCAAGTTTCACTGATCAGCCCAATAATAAAAGCCTCTTCGAAACCCAGCAGGCAAGGTACATTGTATCAGATCAATGCCATTCTGCTGTTTACATCTGGTGAACACAGTTAATCCTTACAGAGAGCCTCCCAAAATGACATCTGGATACTGGACTTAACAGAGGACCTTTATAAGCACCACAGTTTGGACAATCTTCATTGAAAAACATTCCATTGAAACTTGGACTATTTCTTCCAAAGGAAATCTTCAGACAATTACAAAACTCAGTGGGAGACTCCACAACTGGATAGCCCTAAGGAAACTTGCCCTGGAGCTTGTTTAGCATGAACATCTGCAGATTATTGATAATGTATGAATATAGTCATACTTGGTTATTCATAATTCATAACCTAAAATGTATACAAACCTCAAGTACTTTTAAAAAGACTTCCAGGTTGTATCAGGCTTACAAGTTATAACTGAATGCACCAAGACACTTGGCTGAAGTCGTCTGAGGCCATAACTGACATCCCAAACTGTTTGCTGTTCTTCACAAGTCATTGCTCAAAACAAACAAAATCACATTCCTCCCAAGTGGATGAAGCCCAAATGTAACACCATCTTTGTCTGAAGGGCACTACGTGTCAATGAGTAAGAATTCAAGTTGAAGTCAGCAATGCTATTAACCTCTATCCTTCATGACCTCAGTGAAATTGTGAACAAACTAGATACATGCATAAGGATATCTGGCTACCAGCTATTCAATGTAAAAGACAAGATAATGAACAGGACAGGAGACAGACGAAGCACATGGATACATAAAGCCTGACAGCAGACAACCAAGAGTACAACTCTAAGACACAGGTCGATGTGCCATTAAAGGAACCACCGAAGTCTAACTCTGAGAAGATTCAACCAGAAGCTTTGTAACCACTAAGACTATGGTTGGTTATCAGGAAGGGTCTCACAGACAAGAGCAAATTTAAGATATCTGAAGGGGATTGCAGGACCACACAAAAGGTATCATAGGACATCTAGGGGAATGACCACAGACTTCAAGGGAGGGGTGAAGATGGGTCAGGGAGGAACAAGCACGGGAAAATGGGGCAGGGGGTGGTGGTGGTGAGAGAGAGTGTTGACAGGTAGGCAGAAGAGCTGCCAACTGCCTGCAAACAGGCTGCTAGTCATTAACCTTTGTCTGGCTGAGACTTATGACTTGTCACCATAGTGTATTCTACACTTTTATTAAACACTATTGCTGTCTGTTTTCTGGATCATTGTGCTCCTTACTCTGTGTACGTATGTGAATGCTCCAATAGCAACCCTAACTGGGACTAGCCAGCAAACAGGAGAAACCCAAAATCTGTCAATACCCTAGGTCCAGGGTTGAGACTGAACAAGATACCCAAGGTGTAGACATGGATACCGAAGAGACTTAAGGTCATGGGCAGAGACTGGAGAGACCACAGAATGTGCACATGTACTCGAGTTAAGCCACTGAAAGCATATATGTATGTTCCACTAGCAAACTTTAGGCAAGTAAGAACAGGATCAGGCCACTTCTACAGTTTCTGTTTTAAGCAAGTGCATCTAAGGGCACTGTCCTCTTGTTTGTGTTAATCTGTTTATTATGGTCACGTCTGTAGTATGTGGGCATATGTGCGCACCTTTGAAATTCACACTTAGCCTTTCTGTTGGCTAGATGTGTGAACAGGGACAAGCAGCAGCATCACAGGGGAGGAATCCCCTGCATCATACTGTCCATGAGATGTGGCATTCCTTAACAAAATGATCTATTACGGTTCATCCAATTTGATTTGCTACAGTACACATGAAAGCTGCACCATAAAGAAGCCCAAGGACAGTAACTTAATCATTAGTTTTTTAATTGTGCTATCCTACTGGCTGCTTTTCTACTGAAAGCCGAGGTATCTGTCAGATCCACAGACAGAATGGCAAACAGCTGCCACCTCTGGCTCCTTGGAATTCCTCTGACACTTCTCAGTCCTTCAACATAGACATGGCACCTATATCTAAGTGCCTATATCTACTGCTTTAGTGAAACATCTTCCGTGTAGTTCAAGACAAGCAAAAGTCCTTAAGTAGCCAGCCAGGTAACAGTTTGTAATGTAGATAGAAATGATACCACTAAGAGGTCATCCAAAGAAGTTCAGTAAAGACCAGAGGTAACAGGGCAGAATCAAACTTCAAATGTATTTTAACTCAAGCAGACAAGCTCTTCCCAATCCCCCTGTTGGGAGTAGTCTGGTGTATTGGAACGTGCCTGCCCTCTGAATGGAATGACTTGGTAAGAAGTACAGCAGGTTCTCACATCTCGGCATAGGCACTTTCACACAGGCTGCACCTTTGGCTGTTGGGGCATATCAGTCTTCATCTGTGGGCTCTAATAATGCCAACCCTTCACATGAAGGCAATAATGAATGTAGAAATTTCACTGGAAAAAAATAAGTGGTTGCAAGCCCCATCTCCACTGTCACATTCAATGCACAGGTTAGAAGCATCAGCATTGTTCATGGCGTTACAGAAGACAGATTGAGTGGAGAGACACGACGTGTGGGAGTGTTGTTGGCTGACAATGACGCAGGGAGGAAAAAGGGAGCAGCAATATCTGTGGATGAGGTTTCTCCTTGGTTGCGAAGCTGTAAGATCTGCCGCAGCAGGGCCTTTCCTTCTTCTCTAGTCTGAAAACAATTTGTAAAAAAAAAAAAACAAAACAAAACACCTATGGATGGGTGGTTTCTGGGTCAAATTCAGTATGTAAGCAGTATAAATTATAGTATTCTGTCACTCTGTGAGACTGTAAGCTATAAAAACCACCCTAATTTCTTTTTTCTTCTGCTACTTAAAAATGTTAAGATACATCACTTTTTTTTCTTAGTCTTTCCTCCTTTTACTCATCTGATTTGCATGTTACTTTGGTCTTTCACATAGCAGTACCATCAACCACTGAAGCTGTCTAAATATTCCATCAAAAAATAGACTGGAGAAGCTTCAAATAAGCTGAATTCAGGTGTTCCAGAGTTCCAGACAGCTTTGTTAAGGATAGGCCAAACACCTTGCACTCATGGTTAGTGCCTACCACCAGGCTGAGGTTAAAAATTCGAAATTGCCCACTTATAGATACAGAACATCTCAGTATACGGCATCACATACAAACCCCAAGTACTACTATATCCTCTGCACTGTCTACATACAGAAGACGAGAAAAAAAGAAGTTATATGAGTACCATCACTACACAGTGTGTGAGTCTGTGACTATTTAACCACATCCTCACCACTGAGATTGAGATTTTCAGCAGTCTTAAGACTGCCATGTGGAGCCTCAAATTCTTTTATTTAGTGAACACCAATGAGACATGGTTCAATTTTACTATCTACACCATAATCATAAGCAGCATTAGTGATCATCTATACAACACCACCACTCAGGATGTGACCTGCATGGCAGACAGCCCTCATTCCTTCAATAAAGGATTCCTTCTACTCTGAGGGGAGCCAAGATCAAGGTCAGAGATCCCCCTAAGAAAGAAACAAAGAAACACATAAGACTGTGCAACTACTCACATCATTGAATGCACAGCATTTCTGAGCACATGCTGATGCTTCATCCCAGAGCTTACACTTGAAGTAGTACTGGGCCAGGTAACGGAAGGCAGTGCTGACCTCCAGGTGCTCCACTATCTCCTACAGTGAGGAGGGTAAAAACCATCATCTCTGAGTGCCTTCCAAGGTAGTTCTATACAATGTTTACTTCTCATTTTATTTTCAAGATATCATCTTACCCCACAGGAATAGATATCCTGGATGTATTTGATATAGCACTGAGCTGCCTGTTCAGATTCATTCAGCTGTTCATGCAGCCTAGAAAAGGAGAAAAATGGGCCACTGGAACAAGACTGCACACTGTTGAAGACCTTCGTGGTCTATCAGAAGGTACCTACTCAGCCTGACCTGGGATGCACCACCACAGTCTTTTCCTTCATAATTTGCAAGACATGCACAGTGCACTGCCCCTCATGCAAAGAGACAATCCAGCTTGAGAATATTTACATTACCAGGAAGGGATACCAGATATTAATTGCTAGAAGCAGTGGTAACCAAAGCAGGGACCTTTGCTTACTCTGTTACATTTTAAAGCTTTTAACAGACCTTTGCCATCCTATTCTAACTGGTTATTTCCTCCAGTGCTCCTTATTCCCCTGCTAAATCCAATAGTCTTTGTACAGCAGCTTCATCTTTCACTTGCCCTTTTCCTTCCCCTTCACTTTTTCCACTTTATGTTACTTTATCCCCACCAAAAATTAGTGCTGATGTCAATGTTCAAATTTATTTTAGATCAGACCCTTTCCCAATGTCACAACCATATACTGGGGAAATTAAGAAAAAAAAAAAAATCAGTCCCCAATTTTGTACATCAACCATCATGGATTGCTTTAGGTCTCCATACAACAAATACAATTGTTAGTACTGCCTGCTCAAATCACCTCAGGATTCAGAGGTTGCTTGCAACCCACATTATGCTATGATACCGTCTAGTTATCCTGAGGGAAACTTAAAGCTAAAGTGGGACACCAGAATTTGCAGTCAGTACAGACCTAAAGATACCAGTTATTACACAGCTCCAAAAGCAATACTACCTAACAGCAGTTCTACTTGGTTTACATTTAGTATTTTATCATTAGGTATCAAAGTGCTAGTTGCATTTAACACAATATTGACAGTTCAGTGATAATACATACTCACTTTGCTAGTTTCACCAGTGCCATTTTCTCCACATCTCCCACAGCATAAGCTCTCCAATAGCACTGTCAAGGAAGGAAAGTTAATCAAGCACACCACAAAAATGACTACAGTGCATGACACATGCGAGCAAGACAGAAACAGAAAACTACACGGCTTTCCAGCAAAAGGGCATGTGTCATCCGTAGTAGACTGTTTTTATTTGTCAGCTGTTCTAGTTACATTGCAGCAGAACTTCCCCAACTGTAACCGCCTCAGAAATAGTTTCAGTAAGCTCCTAAGAACACACTGTGTGCATTTCCAGTAGCACGAGCTACACAATTTTGCTGCAACTCTACCTAGTATCCTGGGAGACATCCTAATGTGTTATTCCACACATCAGTTCTTACTTACCTTTTTAGCTTCCACCAACTGGTTGAGTTTCTCATAGCATTCTCCTAGAGCAACCAGCATACGAGAATCGTTTGGTCTGTAAAAGAGCAATTCCTAAATGTAGTTTAATGGACAGCCAGCTAGCTGATCTCAGGGCAGGGGCAGGAATCTACACCTGGCAGTACCTGTGATCCTCTCTTACATAGAACATCACTTGTACTCCTGACCAGCATTCCTCAGCATTTAACTGACAAAGCCTTTGTTAATAGTTAACTAATAAAACTAAGAGGATTTGGAATAGTGAGACTGCACAAATCATAGTATTGATGTTCTCCCTTCCCCAACTTAGATCCTGTGTGTAAATTTCTTAGCTAGCAGCAAGCACATCAGAGTGAACACCAATAAACATGGCTCCATTCTCAACTCTACCTGAGCTGGTGGGCCCGTCGGTAGTAATAGAGACAGTAAAATGGCATTTTGAGGATTTCATAGGTTTGCCCCAAGCCGTACCATGCTCTGTAGTCCCTTTTGTTCACCTCTATTGCATGTCTGTCAAAGTAAAGGAGAAGAACTAGTCAGAAAGCAGTCAGGATCAAAACCAAGACAGAGTTCAGCAAAAGACTAACAAAAAATAGAAGATACTGCTTCAGTCCTTATGCATACAGACTCAAACACCATTTTGTGCAGTACATGAGAGATACCTGTAAGCCTGGATAGCTGCAGATGTGTTCTTCATTTCCATATACTCATGTCCCATCAGTGTCCAGGCTCCCAGATAACGGGGATTCAGTTTCAAGGCCCTCTGGAAATAGAGTGCTGCTTTTTCATGCTGGGAACGCAAGCTATAATAATTCCCTAAAGCAAAAGTCACAATATTTAAATAAATTAAAAAACAAACAAAAAACTCAGCAGAGAAGTAGAAAAAAGCTGGAAGAGGTATTATCTACTACCTCCTAACTTAAATTATGAAAAGAAAGAGTCCTATTAAAGGCAGATCTGATTCACAGAATGGTAGGGGTTGGAAGGGACCTCTGAATATCAGCTGGTCCAACCCCCCTGCCAAGGCAGGATCACCTAGGGCAGCTTGCACAGGAACGCATCCAGTCAGGTTTTGAAGGTCTCCAGAGAAGGAAACTCCACCACCTCTCTGGGCAGCCTGTTCCAGTGCTCCAGTACCCTCAAAGTAAAGAAGTTTTTCCTCGAGGTGGAACTTCCTGTGCTGCCATTTATGCCCACTGCCCCTCATCCTATCACAGCGCACTACAGAGAAGAGACTGGCTTCATCCTCCTGACAGCCACCCTTCAGGTATTTATAGACATTTATAAGGTCCCCTCTCAGCCTTCTCTTGTCCAGACTAAACAGCCTCAGGTCTCTCAGCCTTTCCTCCTATGAGAGATGTTCCAGTTCCTTAATCATCTTCGTAGCCCTCCTTTGGACTCTCTCCAAAAGTTCCCTGTCTCTCTTGAACTGGGGAGCCCAGAACTGGACACAATACTCCAGATGAGGCCTCACCAGTGCAGAGTACAGGGGGAGGATAACCTCTCTCGACCTGCTGGTCACACTCTTCAAACCTCAACAGACCTAATAGCAGTCTGTTCTCCATTGTTCTGGTCAATCCTTTTCCAGTTGTACCAATCAATTAAGACCCCATCCCCTTGGCCTTAAAACTTAGGTCATGATCTAACAAACTAATTTCCCGGTCCTGACACACCATCATTTCCATTGGAGTTTCAAGACTGTAAAGGGATTATCAGCTACAGGGGCCTTCATAATGATTTCTTCAACTCCCTTCTGCACTGATAGTATTACAGCAGCTCTTTCAGAGAGAAATGAGGGAAAAGGGTACTCTATCATTTTTAGGCTGCCTGAATCCATGTTCACCAAGTGGGTTTGATAGCCTTGCTGGCTGATTGTTTTCACAACTGTTTCTAAGATTTCCTCGCACAGCCTGCAGACAGCATAATAAGAACATGTGAAAAAGCTGGCTCTCACCAATTACACAGCAGGTCTCAACACGATACTTGTCTATCTCACAGAGATTGTGAGCCAGGTAGCTCAACTCAGGCTTCATGCTCTAGTGAAACAAAGAAATGAAAGTGATGAGAAAAGGAGCATGTTGTAGTTTCAAAGAAAACCTAGGCAGTTAGCAATGCATACATTGCCTTTATTTCATTGAGTTGTGTGAAACACAAAGCAGAAGCTGAAAGCCTATATTCAGAGAGGCTAGACAGCACCGGCTGCTTTGCCAGTGTTTAACATACGTCTGATAAATACCATCATTATGGAAAGAGTGCTTACCCGTACATACAGCAAGTTGGAGAAAGTGTCCATGTTTTCTATCCTGTAAGGATCTTGTTTCCTTAGCTCATTAAAGATGGATAAAGCTTTGTCAATATCTGAAGAAAACAGCAGATGGGAGAACAAGAACTATATGCCGAGTCTGCATTAAGAGGCTCATTCCTACGAGTTGGTAAGTATCACTGACCTCGGATATTGTGGTAGGCAACTGCAATCTGAGAGATGATGTAAGTGCTTTTGGAAAATCCTGCATCAATGAGACTTTGATACTTCTGCAGAGCCTCCTCTATCAGCTGCAGCTCTGTATAAATGTGTGCAAGAAAGAACTCTTTCATCCATGTATCTGGCAAGGACAGGAACTTCAACTACCAAGAACCAAAGAAGAGGAGGAAGAGATGACAATCAGTAATATTCTAAGAGCCACCTGTGGCAAAGAATCCATTATCTTCCCTCCCATGATTTAGTAGACGGTCTCAAGGTAGGAGGTTTTCCTGCAATCACTTTCTTAAAACATAGCACCAGCTACAAAAGAGCATATGGGGACCAAGAATTAATATTGGTTTCTTCCACGGGAGACTAAATAATGCCTATAAATTGAGAATACTGAAACAGGAAAAGAGCAGTAAGACATCCAGTCTAGAAAGCAGTACAGTATGGACCACATAATTCTATTTAGTCACTCCCGATCTATTCCTACAACTGCTGAAATTGCAGAAGAATTAAAGCCATTTCATTTGGTCAATCAGCAAAAAAATTACTGTCTTCAAATCTGACAGCACCTGGCTTCTGCTTCAGCCACTGGCCTTACTTCTCCACTAAATTCACAAGTCCTTTGAAAGACTGTACTTTCTTCCTGTGTTTGAACATCAATACCATTATCACTATTTTTGATGAGCTAAGTGAACACACTTCAAATAATCTAATCAAAAATGCATTTCCCTTTTTCCATAAATAAGTAAGGCTCTCTTCTGTGCCACCTCTACTTTTTAAAATATTCCACCAGCCAAAATGGAAGAATTCTAGGAGCGGCCTCATAAAATCCAATGCATAAACAAAAACAATCTATTTTGCTTTTATATCTAAGTTCAGTTCTTTGATACAGTTCATCTTATATGTGTGGCTTTGTATTTGACACAGGGAATATCTTCATTTGTGTTTTAGTTTTAAAAGCAGTGATTCTATACATCCTTTCAGGCCACAAAAAGTGCTCAATAACTGTGGAACTAGAATGAGTTTAAGGGGGGGGGAGAAGAGAAAAAAAAGAAAAAAAAAGAGAGAAGTATCTTAGGAGAATCTCCTTCATGTGACAAGGCAATAACCCTGCTAACAACTACTTCAGAATATGTGAATTAGCCATTTCTTAAACCACTTTGTGAGTGAATGATAAAAAATTAGCCCTGCCTGTATAAAGATTCTCAAGCTACAGCATTGCAAGCAATTGAAGAAAAAGAGGCTTTAACAACATGATTTACAGTTTTGGATTGCCTTGCTTGATAGAGTCTCACAGAATAAAGCAGTGGGCAACATCAATCTTGTGGCAACTGAATTATTGGTTACTGAACCAGGTTAAACGCTGGAATTTGTTACCACATCTTGGTATCTCCCAAGTTTTACCATCTCTTTATCTGTAATCAAGTTACAAAGTTCCAGCCAGGCTCCCCAGTGCAAAGGTAAGACGTGTGCAGCTTCAACAAATACATCTATTGCTTCTTTCACCAGGTCCAGCTTCCGCAGCACGACACCATACCTGTAAAGAAAGTTATCAAGTTAATCAGAATCATAAAACTCTGCATTTCCACGCAAATAAACATGAATACATTAGAAATACATGTGGACACTTACAGATAAAGACCAAATCCATCCAGTTCCCGTGCTTTGTGTTTCTTGCTGAGCTCAACTCTCAGTTCTCGTAGAGCTTCATTTTTCACCTGTCCTTTTTCCAGAGGTCCTGCACAAAAAGAAAGTCAAACAGCTAGCTTTCAATCAAGAGTCTTACCACAGCAATTACAAAGTCTAGGGTATATTCAGAATCATCACTGACATGACCTGAAGGCTTCCCAGCCTGTGATTATTTTCCTCTTTAAAAAAAAATAAATAGAAAAACCCCACTTAGCCTGATCACCTGCTTCAAAAGAATAACTAATAGATGAAAATCTATAACCTGTATTACACAGAATCACAGAATCACTAGGTTGGAAAGGACCTTTTAAGCCAGTGAATTGAGAGACAATGAAAGAAATGGTGTTACAGCACACTATTATCAAAAAATTGAGGGGAAAGCCATCAAACCAAGATGTTTTACATGAAGAGGTATTACTTGAAGCTTCATTATGTTGTCTTGTGCTCCTTGACACCAGAGACTTACCCAAACTATCCACTGTCTCATCATCCTTCTTCTTTTCCCCTGACTGTGGAAAACAGAGGAAAACCAAGATTACATTACGATACTGTATTCCTTATGTTTGCTGCAACGCTAGCAGCAGCATGCAAACTGAGTTTTCACAAACATCACAGTTCTAAAAAGAACACCCCTTCCCCCAACATATAATTTGTATTTCTGGGTGGTCATTTGGAACAGAATAGGCAAAAAATAAGGTATGCCAGGGACGGGTAGGAAACAGAGGAGTTCAGTGCCAGAAGGCAACTTTTCCTTCTATCTTACCAGGTATCTAGAGTACATATACAAGAAGTAAGCTTTCTGACTCTTGCAGCCCCGTAGAAAATAGGCAGCCCTGTCATATTCCTTTAGATCAAAGTAAGACTTGGCTAATGTATAGGCATCCAAATCACGAGCATCCTCCTGCAGGGACACAGAAGAGTTTAAGGCCTCAGAAGCTATGACATGCTTTAAGAAAATCACCTAGTTACAAACATATCAATGCAACTGCACTGAAAGATAAAAACGTAGTTTATTCATTCTCAAATATTGCTTGACTACCATTAGAAAAGTCTCTCCATTCCCTCACACGATCAGATTCCTAGTTCTCAAATAATGAGTAAAGACTAGTTAGAAACATTTAAAATAAACAGTGATATTCCAGAAAACAAATTGTGGCAAGCTGCCAGAAGGCATGAATTAGCTGTTCAAAGAGTATAAATGACCATAAATGAGAAAACTACTCAGGAATTCCCTATCAAACAACACTAACCGACTAATTTAAATGCGAACATTTCCTTGGTAGCTATGCCTTGAAATGCATTTATGACATGTTACACTGCTGTAATTTAACAAAACAAGCATATACCTAAAAGTCTTACTGTACACCTACAGAGGTGGGGATTGAGATACAACCTGCTTCTCTTGGGTCCTAAGGAGGGCAAGTTTAATGACACAATATAATTTGTATCACAATAAATTTTGGCCTTAATAAAGACGAATAAAAATAAAAATTAAGTAGCACGATTTCAAATTTTGCTTACAGAGTATCTCATTCAGGGCATAGCAGCATGTAAAATGGAACGCTTTCACCTGGGAAAACATATCCAGCTCTGTCTGCCCCATTAAATAGAGACTAGAAGGGAACTTCACAGCATTATAAAACAATCAATGCTCAGAACAGCCTCCGGCACCTAAGTTTTTTAAAAGATCGCTATCACATATTTTCCTCAATAATTGTAGATACGATTAAAAAGCAGTCCGCGATCCCTGCCAGCAAGAAGAACTACAGCACCTTCTCTTCGAGCTCACAACCACTTCTACACCCACGAGCACACAACGGACTCAAGCCCGCCCCACCCCGCGCGCGCGTGCCCGTTAGCGGCGCGGCAGCGGGCCCCGAGGGGCCGCAGGTCGCCAGAGCCGCAGTCGGCCGGGTCACCTCACCCCAGGCCGTACCTCTGTGAGCGCAGGGGGCGGCGGCAGCTCACTCAGCGGCAGCGGGTCCAAAGCAAAGGCCAGCTCGGAGGCCCTGCGAGGAGAAACCCGTTAGCACAGGGCCTGCCGGCCGCTGAGCCGGGGCCCGCCCGCGACGGTCGCCCGCCTGCAACACTCACCACTTCCCGCTGTGCTGCAAACCGCGCTCGCGGCTCCGCTCCGCCACACTCAGCAGCTGCTTCTTGATCTCCCGCAGGTCCGAGAAGTCGCTGCTCCCCAGTCCCGCCGCCACTCCCGCGGCCGCCATCCCGCCGGCGCGCCTGCCAGCCAATCACAGCCCCGCACACTGAGCGCTCGTCCACTCTGTAGACGCAGCCTTCTCCTTGGGTGAGATCGAGCCGCCTCGCTCCCAATCAAAGGAGGCGCACTGAAGCCTTGGCGTCTGATTGGTCAGTCGTCGCGGAAACGCGTTCTCACCGCGTAGCGCTCCGCACTGGCTGCCGTAGCGGGAGCCGTTCGCGCGGCGTGGTGGGCTCGGCTCGGTCTCTAGGGTCGCGGAGGGCTCGGCGACCTTGCCTGCGTTCCCTCCTGATCAGGGTGCGCGAGACCTCGACGCGCCGCTGTGGCTGGGTGGTGCCGGGGCCGTGGTGTCCTACGGCCGCCGCCTCTTGCTCACCGCACAGACTTTCTCGGGGCTGAGGCCGGCTTGTCCTGCCGGCCCCTGCGGCGTAGCCCGGTGGCTCTGGGTTGCTTTCGTGGCCTGTGCTGCGGTTCCCGGCGCTACCACCTGAGTGTAGGTTACGGCCTGAGGAATGCGGAGCGGGCCCCGGAGTCCTGCCCTCGGGGTTCTGCCTGAGGAGCGGCCTCTTTTGGGGCTGCTTTGTCCCCTGCTCTCGGTGTGGATGCCTGGGGGCCAGGGCCCTTCCTGGGAAGTGTCTCCTTTTGGAGCAGGGAGGGGGAATTGCAACGTAACAAGATGCTTTCTAAAGACTAAATATAAGGGTTTTAAATGCTCCTTTGCTTTCTGGAGGTGTGAGATGGTTTATCTTAGTGGCATCCTTCCCTGCCCTTTTTCTGAGCTTTGCCTTTTTAACTTTTAAGTAGTTTGCACCTGCTTTTTGCATGCTTTCTGGACGTTATTAAGTATTTGGGCTTTGTGCCTTTCCACTAAGGTAGATAGTTACCTTTCTTTAACAAATGCTTACACTGAGGTGCAGAAGCTAATGTTTTTTGAGGCTACAGAGTGAGGAGAAACAAGAACTAGAGGAATCTAGAAGGCCTTTCAGAGAATTCTGAGAAAAGGGTTAGTACCATAAGGAGACTTTTCGGAGGGCCTTCCCACAGTTAGCAGCAACTGAAAATCTCATTCATTTCTGACTTAGTGTTTAATTTATTTTGAATTTCCCCTCTCCTTTATGTAATTAAGATTTATCTCGTTTGAGTCTTAGACTAGCAATGCCTGCTGTTGGATGAAAGCTGGGGACACAAGTGCAGTAACACTGAAGCTTCATAATCATTCGGAGATCAAGAAACACCAGTCTTGTTTCTGGTTGCTTAGTTCCTAGCTGATAGAAATACTTGTTAAGTAGGGTCTAGTGCTACCTTGCCCTCCGGTTCTAGTCTTCAATGTCATCTGCTTGTTTCTTAATGGGGTATTTCAGTTTGCCTTATATTGGTAACACCTCTTCGCTTAGTATGACTAGAAAATTTTCACTCACATACTGCTACTTCCTGTGCTAAAAATCATCATTTAAAAACATTAAGTAGAAGTCCTAATACTGGTCTCTCAAGTTCGTACTTTTAATCCTGTATTTTCTTCTTCATTTCAGCCTCTGTTTATTTTCCTGTTGCATTTTTCCTGTGATGCTCTGGAAACTTCACTGGAATTACAGTAGAATGTAATTCAACTCTATATCTTTTTTATGGTGTTTGGTTCTAACAGTACAGAAATTTAAGTAATTGTTTTGGGATCATTGTGCTCCACAACTTTTTGAGCTTTTCCAGAAAGGTAATAACACACCTTTGTGCTCATTCCAGTATCAGAATGTCAGCTTAACTCTCTCTTTTAAAAGAGAAGTTAAGAAAGAATGCTGTGGAAATTAATTATGCATGTCATTTGCAGGTTACACTTTTATTTTTCTCTTTTTCTGATGACATATTCTCTGTGTCATGAAAGTGTCCTTCATAGTCACTTCTTTTATTACAGAAGTGACTTGAATCAGAGGAACCAGTGTTTGAATTGGCTGCAAGTTCACTGGTAATAAAAGGAGTGTAATTGATTAGTATGATGTCACCATACTTGATTCATTATTATCATAATGACAGCTTTTTTTTTTTTTGTGAGGCACTGAATGTCACTACTTCTTATTCCACTGAATCCAGTTTAGATTCTAAGGCTACCACCAGCTTTCAGCTTGATGCTTGCTGTGACAATTTTTAGGTTGTGACTATGTTGATCTGGAACTATTTAATTGGGAGCAGCCTGCTGAAATCAAGGTTTTACAAAGGTTGACAGAAATAGGAATAGCCCAATTTATTGTTTAATGGAAACATTGAGAAATGGTGGGTTACTTGTAGTCTTTCTTGGTCTTTCAAATAGACAAAGCAAATTAGTCCATTGATTGAGGTCTGATTTTAATATCACATATTTCTTTCCTCTCTTAATTTTAGCCACATGTGTTGGTTGTACCTTTGGCAGAAAATACTTCTATTACTTTGCCAGCCTGTATATCCAAGATGTAAATAAAAATTTCTTTGTTATTCTTGTTATTACAAAGATAGGTCTAGTCAACACAAAATGCCTGACTCATTTCTTATTCTCTCTCTCCTTGCCCCACCCCAAAACGCAGATGAAAAGCGACTCAGAATTTTTTTTTTTAAGATAAATTGTTCTTGTCCTTACAGTGTCTTTTGTGTTTTCCGTATCTGGGAATCAGCTGTTAGGTGGGCTGTTCAGTACTCCTAAATTTTTTATTTGATATGTGTTTGATAGTTACATTGTTTTAATTTAAGGATATTCAGTTTTTACAAGAATCCAATGAGTGATATTTTTTTGTCTGTGTGAGATCTGTGAAGTAATTTTATTAAAGTCTGTTTATTTTAAGTTTTGGGCCTGCTGGGTATTGCATGCTGTTTTCCTGGCTGGGAACTGTGGCAATATGCTTGAGGTGCTCTACGAGATTTAATTAAGAAATATGGAACCTTCTGCAAAAATGCACAAAGTGCTACTTATTTGGATGCTTGCTTGAAATCTAGGCAAAATATCCTTTATGTCAGGTTTCTGATGTGTGCCACTCGGGCAGCTATGCTCTACCTGTTCATATGATTGCTTTCCTAGAAGAGCAGCAGTTCTGACAGCTATGGCATACTGACCTGTTTAGTGAGAAAACATGTTTATTTTTTGGCACCCAACCCGCTGGATTTGAGTGTGGAATGGCTGTCACTACAGCGGTTCACCAGCTGCTGAAGTTGCTGTTTGTGATTCCAACTATTCAGCAGAAGGTGGCGCTTTGGGCTCTTTCTTGAAGCAGCGAGAGACGGGTGAAAGGGTACTTCACGATGGCGAAGAGTTCAATAACTCGGTTTCTCAAGACTTGCTTCATAATGAGAACTTATAATTCTTCCTGTCATTCCATTGTGTAATAGATGCGTCTTTTAAGTGACACCCAGGGCTGGGTTTTAGAGCAGGAGACTAATTAAATCCTCTGTGCATGAAAACTGGTAATATCTTTGGGAGATACGGATGAACTTAGCTGTAATAAGTAGGCGCTGTTGGAAGAGCGGAATTTTGTTCACCATGCACAGCTACCTGGATGAGACAGTCTCTAGTCTGTCACAGAAACATGGTAACAAAACCAATGAAGGTCAATGTGTGTGTGTGGGGGGAAATTAATGCCCATCATACAAATGGGTTGTGTAGATATTTACTTTAAACGAATTTTTTTTTTTCAAAGTTAAAATCTTCAAACGTACAACTGATGCTCAATGAAATCCAATGTAAGTGGCCTTTACCAAGTCAAGTGTCTTGAAAATACAGGGAATTTCATCTGTTGACAGAGAAAATCCAGACTTCTGCATTATCTGAATTGACCTTCTTTATTATGCTATCAAACTGTGCTTTTTAACTTGTTTCAGAATTAGCTATGATTACAGGTTCTTGTGTAATTTTATACTGGGAAATTTGATGTAAGAATAAATTCTCACAAACTGTGGATAGTTTCAAAAGGCAGGAGATTGCCTGTCAGAACTGAAAAAGGTTACCCAGAAATTTGTATCAGCTTTGTGACACATTTATAATAAAAATGTTGTTATATTTTTTTAACTGTTCTAAGCAGAGTTCAGGAAGGGTTTGTCTGACCTGACCTTCTGGGATGTATTCTAAACAGCATGTTCAATGAACAGTTTAAACCGCATCATCACTGTGTCATTCCTCTGTGAGATGGCACAAATTGGTACAGTCTGTAAATGCTACAGTATTAATATATAGATTATACAGTATTAATATATAGATTCTTGCAAGAATCAGCTAGTCAGAGCGATAAATTGATGTGTGTATGTAGCTTCATTGGAAAGTGACTGAAATACCTATTTATATTCTGACTTTCACTCTTTTTGCATTTGTAAAAGGTTCTTAATTGCAGATACACTCCTGCCCTGTAGAGTAGATGTATATAACCTTTGGTGTTAGTGGGAGGGCCTTTTATTGTGATTTAACTGTAGCCAGATTATCAGTACAACTTGTAGCAGTTACAAAACTGCCAAATACTTGTCCCAAAACTGCATTTGGTCTTTCCTTTGTGTTTTTTCTAAATTGCAAGACTTGCATCCACAGGTAGGCAGCCAAACATTTATTCCGTTATAATGTTGGTTTTCTTCTCCCTAATCAAAGAAAGAGTAAGATGGGAATATCTAAGACCAAAATAAGTTCACTGGGAATAAAACTTGCCCCCCCCCTTTTTTTTTTCTTTTTTTTTTTTTTCCAAGACAGCCTTATTGGGCATGTAGTGCATCTTGAGAAACATAAGTGTTTTAAATTTTGTGTATTGAAGTCAAAGCCGTTATCAAATAAAACTGTAGTTCATTTCCAAAATGATCATGTAATTGCACAGTTGATAACAGTCAGCCCTTTTGCTTGCTCTTGTTTAATAACAAGAGATCAAAAGACACAATAGGTGTATGTTAAAGAGGTAATCTGCTTATTATGCAGAAGTTTGTAAAATGGATGTATTAAAAAATTCTCACTTTAGAGGTCAGGTACCATATAGTGCAGCACCAGCTCTACTAACAAAAATGGCATTAGTTCTGTGAACTGCTCTGATCTGTCCTAAATTATCTGTTCTTGCTTTTAGGGACTTTGATATAACTTCAATATGCTCTAGCTTCATGGCTTTGTTATTGGTCTACTAGTATTGTAGAATTTAGTGAACAGAAATCCTAGAACAAAATGGTGAATATTTGGAAAAAACAAGAGTGCATATCATACAAGAATGAGAGGGTCTTAAACCTATTACTAATAGAAGACATTGCTAAACTGGGGGATGTATATTTGTAAGCAAGCAGGAAGAGAGAACGTGCATCCAAGAATCCTAAAATAATTTGTTGAAGAGATTTTTGTCCCAAATATGTTAGATTTTTAAAAATAAATGTTGAAATATAAAAAAAAAAATCTGATGCTGTGCTAATTTTTAAGAAGGGCAAGCAGGAGAGCTTCCGTAGCTGACAGGTCTTGTAAGCTTCAATAGTTTCCAGATAATATAAAGAAAATGCATTGTAGGATTCCTTCATTATAATTCTATGCTTTAATGATGTTGTGGGGTTTTTTTGAAGACAGTTGTTATCAAACTTTTATTCTTTGAGATTACAGATTTAGTCAATAAAATAATCTTTGGAGAAGTAATATGCTTAGAATTCTGCAGGGTGTGTGAATTTAGGATTTTTTTACACATTAAATAACATGAAATTTAACCACCTTTCTTTAGCCACCTTCTGTGGGTTAAAGAAAACGTAAGTGTTCAGGCCTGTTTCATAGCTTTTGAAGGGCACTGGTTATTCAAGAGGATGGTTTTAAAGTACATCTTCACCAGGTTTAGCAGCCTAATGCGGTTCACCATTTTTACTGACAGTATAAAATAAGCCAATGATGCGTCATTCACTAACCTGTAAGGACTGAGGATAGGGTAATCGGGGAGGTACCTGGCTTACTTGGTGAGCTGAGCTCATTCAAATGAAACTTTTTAACATGGCAAAATGTAAAAATCTATGTCCAAGTACCTGTAGCTCATACCTGTGAAATGGGAAGATATTCTGGAAAGCAATGACACTGAAAAGTATTTGGGAGGTATGCATACAAGTGGAAGTGAGTTTCTTCCCTTAGGCTGTAGCAAAATCAGGTAACATCATCTTATGTTTAACCACAAGAAAAGTGCATGGAAGCAATTTTACTTCTGTTCAAAATCAGGAAGTTGTCTCAAAGCCTGGGACACAATCCCTATTCGGACAACTTTAACCTTCAAGCTCGGTGTTCCCTTTACGTAGAATTGTAGTAGTTTACATTTGAGGAGATTTTTGGTCATCAACTCTAATCCCCTGCAGAAAGCAGAATCACCTGTAAAGCAAGATCCAACTTCAAATTTATCTGTATGCCATCTTCATTTAACAAGGTGTGGGGTTTTTTTTTTTGGGTTTTTTTTAAATTATTATTATTTTTGTTCTCTTCCCTGTCCTACCCCCCACCCCCCAACTCAGACTTGAAAATCTGGGGTGAAGAAATGCAGCATGGAGCTTCTCTGGCAAGAGTGGGTCTGTCCTGGTATAGGCTAGAAATTATAAATAGTGTAGAAAGAGGAAACTTTAGGCCATCTCTAGTTCCTCTGCATGGTACTGCTAATACTTGAATTCCTGGTATAGTTGCGTAGAGATAGTATGGTACTGGAGAGAGGTAGCAGAACCATTCTTGGAATGTGAGAGGGAAGATGGACAATGAGAGGAAGGCTGGTAGGGTGTTGGGATGATATACGAAAAGGTTGATACGAGCAACACTAGCAGACAGGACTGGGATCTCCTGGATCTCAGTAGATGGTCCCTGTAATGGAGGGAGTACTGCAAAGAAGGATAGTAGAGCTGTAGGGGGAAGGGCATGCTGATGCTGCCAGTTCAGCTTTCTCTTAATTTTAGCAGCAGGTAGGGTTTGGCTACACTTGTCCTGGTTAGATACTTCCAGAGTGTTTCTGATTTCAGTAACCTCTTTGCAATTCTCCTGGCCACATTGACGTTTTCTTCAGAATGGATGTTAAAATGGTGGGAGCGGGGGGGTGGAAGGGGGTGAGAAGTACAGAAGGTGCAGAAATGTTTAAACACCTCAAAGATTTACAGAATGCTGTTAGACCATGGGACTAGAGGGACCCAAGCAGTTGGGATGAGGACTCTGCAAGGTGTGGAGAGCGGTAGGCAGTAGGGAGTGGACATCTGATGTGTGTGGAGAACAGCTGCCATCATCTGTTATCCTTCTTTTGGGGTCCTGTGGGGTTCTCGGTAAGGTCAATATGAAGTAGTGATTGTGTTGAACCAGGTAACTCTGCTGTGTATGTCTGCTATTAGGAAGTTCTCAATGTAGGATTTTTCTGAGAAACAGTTGTCAGAACTAGCTAGCAGAGGCTGGGCTGTGGGGACCATCGAATTGGCAGCTTCTGTTCTTGGTGGACTTGGTGAAATTTACGTTTGGCTTTTCTGACAGGAACTCTTTTCATACTTGTTCTGACCTGGGTATTACAGCAGCAAAAGTGGCAATCTGACACTGGTCCCAGTAGTTCCGGGAGTGATTACTGGCAGAGACATTAACTTTTTTTTTTTCCCCCAGGTAGTGTAAATCTTCTAAGTTCAAGACAGATATGTGAGTGGACAAGTGGGAACACTGTGAATAAACATTAAAAGAGTACAAACCTGCAGGAGGCAGAAGAATTGTTCAGTATAAACTGGAGTCAGGTGATACGAAATTAAGAATGTTATGAAAAAAGCAGAACAAAGCTTCCTAGTGAGGTGCATTAGTGTGGACAGCGATCTTGTTGGGGCAAAAATAGGTATTTCGTGCTGTGAAGTGACACTTGAAATGCACTGAAAAATGGGATGTTAAGATTTGCAGTCTTTGGGCAGAATGGAAGGGGTGGGTTTTAATCTGATTTTCCCATCTTCAATTTGTGATATTTTTTCCCCCCTCATTATTTCTTCATGTATATACCGATTGCTAATCTTGTAAATCATATATGCTGCATAACAAAAACAGGGAGCCAGTTAATAATTATGGGGAATTGACGGCAGGATATCTCATGTAACAAAGTTGCATTATAGTCCAGTCATAGCACTGACCAGTAAAATCTAAAATGTCTGTTGTCCAGAGAGTGTGCTAAGATGAGTGATGGAGCACAGAATATGATCTTTTCTCCTGGCTGTTTGATGCAGTGCTATCTACCCTTTGCCCTTAGGCAACAAATGGTGATAGAATACACTGCAGGGGAAGTTTATAACAGCCCTGATTGAAAACAGATGTGTCTTCATGACAAACATGATAGAATAATATCATTCACTGTTACACTTGTTTACTCTTTTTCATCAGAATTTAAATGACAGGTACAGTGCAGATAGTCCTGGAAAGCACGTAGTCCTTGACCACAAAATTACAGCCTGCATAGCAAGGCAGCAAGCTTTCATACCTCACGTGTGTATCTGTGTTTTGTGTTACAGGGATTACCTTTGTGCCCAAGCAGAGAACTTGGGGCTCTGATAGTCAACGGGTTTAATGTGGCTGTGGTAAAATCTGCTCTGCCGCCTTGAGACACGCTATTGGTGGTAGACCAAGCAGCTGGATTTCATATTGCAAAAGGTGAGTTGTGGGTGCGTGTTCTTTTCTGCTTGTCTGCTCTGCAAGGGCGAAATGAGTAGTTGAGGGACAGTACATTCTTAAGCTGTCATTGGGCAAAAATCTTGAAATGCAATCTTAAAAATGTCCAAACACCTCTATTTTCCTTTGCCACATTGCTCAGACTGCGGTTTCCTGATCCTTTTTCATCCACTCCAGGCCGCTTTATCCTTATGCCTCTGTTTGTGCTGGTGGTAGCGATTTTGTAGTCATAGAATCAATTGGATTGGGAAACTGGTCTGGCTTTAAACAAATTTTGGGTGGAAGAGTGCTTCAGCTTTCAGATGAATCGCCTTGTCCATCTTCTGGGGAGACCGTAGGACGGCTCATTTGGATGGCAGAAAGGCTACAAGAGTGTATAGGAAGTATGGGATAGTTTTTTGGAGCAGCAGTTTGGGCTTAGTTTGCATTCAAGCTGTTCGGAATCCCTGTTTTTCATGTGCTAGTGAGAAGGCAGTGCTAGCTGTGAAGAGAGTTTTGTAGTGTGGACATCTCTGTCATGGGGGCTTATGGACTAAAAGAGGTACCAGATGGCAGTCAAGCTGAAACAGCTCCCTGCTGGACTTGATCCAGTGGTTTGATATGAAAAATTGTATTTTTTCCTCCTGAGCTTATTATTTGTAAAGACCTGTATAAGAACTGCAGAAATGTATGTGCTCTTGTATCCTGATCACATCAGGTTATTTTAATTTTATTTGAAAGCACTGGTGCTATAATGCTTGTTTGCTATTGACATTTTGAGCATCTGGTCCAATCACCATTAGGGCCTGGTTTTGTTAAGGTTACTCATTTTATGGTTAATGTATTTTATGTTTAAGGTAGTCTTTCTACTAATAAGTATTTCTCAGTATCGCTAGAATCCTACAGGCCTTTGCATGTTGCTACAACAATCCTTCTGATTTGTCCTTTTGATCCATTATCCCACGCTGCTAGCTTCATGCAACCAAAAAGTATTCCTGCTCCAAAGGAAGTACTGAATTTTCTTGTGTGGAATGCACTGTAGCAAAATGAAGAAAGTGTCTTAATGTAATGGAGTACTGACAGTTTTTCTGTTGGTGTAAAGGGTGTGTGCTGGAACAGCAATGTCAGAACAGGGAGTGGCAGCTATGAGTTTACAGTAAATTGTCTTTTTTGGAAGTAAGGAGATACAAAACCATCTTGTGACCCAGAAGCTACTGTGAGAGGGTTAGAACTATTGTATTCTTTGTTTGCATTATGTGCAGAATTGAGACGGGGAACGTTTCAAGGCTGAATAATGTGTTAAGGTGCAGTTCGGAAAGCTTCTTTAACTTTCAGCAGTAATAACAGATAATGCTTCATTGGCATCTGAAGTAATTTCTCCTCTGATTCACAGCAGGTAGCTGTTCTTCTTTCGATACTCTTTATCACCTGCTTTCCTGATTCAGAACTGAATTCCAGGAAATCTGCCTGTGACTCAAGTAATACAGCATTATGACATCAGAGTAGGCTTTTGTGTGTTGTCAGTAATGTCTTTTTTTTCCTCTCTCTTGCTCAGATCTGAATTGCTGACTTGGAAAGTTAATTGAGATAAAGTGACACAAAATGCCTCTGAGGACCCTGGAGTCATGCATCAGAAGTGTTTACTGTGCCTGAATCATTTCTTTATATCTGAGAAATCCATTGACTCATGCCATATATTTTCTGTTTTGAAGAGATTTTATTTAATTGTAGCTTCCGATGAGCTTGCGTGTAGTATCAGCTATGCATGCATACCTAGCTCAAGTCCTCTGAGGAAACCAGCATGCAACATTTACCTAGCATGTTGCCCACTAAACCCCCTAGATATCACAGTGAAATTGTAAAGAACCACGCAGGTTCTTAAGGATTCTGTTATTCAAGACCCTTCAGATTGTTGCTAAACTGCAGTTCCTGACTTAATGGAGAATAGACTTTTGCCCTTTTCAAGAGACCAAGACAATTGTTTTAACCAGTCTTCAAAAATTACGGTTAGGCTGAATTGTAAGAACTGTATTAGTTTGATTGGATTGCATTGTGCTGCTGTGCATCCTAGAAGTCATTGAGGAGAAGAGAGACTGGAGACAATACATTGAGTGGTGGTCTTCATCTTGCGGGTGAGCAGGAGGCATCTGTGACTGATGAGCAGCCCGATCAGTACTGAGATACTGCAGCCTGTGGTTCCACTGGCACTGCCATCTGACATGAGTCTGTGCTGTATGCTGAAAAGGTTACTCCGATACCTTCCATCCTTGTTTTGATGCTAATGATTGTACACCTAGATGGTCATGAAAGAACTAATTGGGATGAAAATCCATTCCTGTTTTTTCATGGGGTCACTGGAGTCAACATAAGAGTGAGGGAAGTGAATGTGGGAAGGCAGAACTGCCCCTTTCGTTATTGGAGACAGTTTATGCTGGAAAAAGAAGCTATTGGTATGCAATGATTTTTTTCCTCCTCTCCCTCTAGGAACTGAGCATGGAAGTAAGATAGTGGTCAAAGCTGCTGGTAGTTTCCTTATGCGTCAGAGCTTTGTTACTGAGCAAGTTAGTGCAGATGTCTAATGTCAGGAAACTTGAAAGTTCTTTCTGCAAATCCTTATTTATTTTTGGTCTGCCCAGGCATTTTCCCCCCACCTTTTTCACTATTCTTATTCTCCACTTGAGAAAAGAGGAGGATGTTTTATGGTGATCAGTAATCCATTACTATGTTTTAAGTATTTTATACTTAAAATACTTAGCAGCATTTTATACAAACTGGAGCAGTAATTTTGACCTTACAAAATAAATAAATGACCAGTACCCACAGTTCCTCCTGATTTTAAGAGGGACTTGTGGTTGCTCAGCAGTCACAAAAATCAGAATGCTTAGTAGCATTTCATTTTGCATCTGTGTTACTGAGAGAATATATTTAATAGGAAGGATGTCATAATCTGCTTGATCTTGTTAAATAAAACACTGTGCTTCTCTAATATTCTTTTGATCCTTAGTGTTGATTAATGCTTTCTGCATACTTCATTAAGAAAAAAACAATTCTTTAAACAGCTGCTATAAAACCAGCTTCTCTTCAGCAAAAGAATGTTGTGACTGTTTTCTGCACAACAGTTTCTGTGGGGCTAATGAAAGCATTGTGGAAAGTATTATGAAAGTGTATGTATTAGAGAATGAAAACAAATCAGAGGTGGATAGTTGTCAAAAGGGTGTGATAGTTCCTAAGATGCTAGTACTGGACGAGGACAAGGCTGAGGTACTTAATGCCTTCTTCGCCTCAGTCTTTAATAGCCAGTCCAGGTATCCACAGAATATTCAGCCCCCTGAGCTGGAAGACGGGGATGGAGAGCACAATGTACTCCTCATAATCCAGGAGGAAGCAGTCAAGGACATGCTAAGCCACCTGGACACCCACAAGTCTATGGGGCCTGATGAGATCCACCCGAGAGTACTGAGAGAGCTGGCGGAGGAGCTTGCCAAGCCACTCTCCATCATCTATCAGCAGTCCTGGTTAACAGCAGAGGTCCCAGAAGACTGGAGGCTTGCCAATGTGACGCCCGTCTACAAGAAAGGCCGGAAGGAGGATCCTGGGAACTACAGGCCTGTCAGCCTGACCTCTGTACCAGGGAAGATTATGGAGCGGTTGGTCTTGAGAGTGCTCACAGGGCATCTGCAGGACAACCAAGGGATCAGGCCCAGCCAGCATGGGTTCATGAAAGGCAGGTCCTGCTTGACCAACCTGATCTCTTCCTATGACCAGGTGACCCCCCTAGTGGATGAGGGAAAGACTGGATATTGTCTACCTGCACTTTAGTAAAGCCTTTGACAGCGTCTCCCACAGCATTCTCCTGGAGAAACTGGCGTCTCGTGGCTTGGACGGGTTTACTCTTCGCTGGGTGAGGAACTGGCTGGATGGCCGAGCCCAGAGAGTTGTGGTGAACGGCGTTAAATCCGGCTGGCGGCCGGTCACAAGCGGTGTTCCCCAGGGCTCGGTTCTGGGGCCGGTCTTATTCAATATCTTTATTGATGATCTGGATGAGGGAATCGAGTGCTCCCTCAGTAAGTTTGCAGATGACACCAAGTTGAGTGGGAGTGTTGATCTGCTGGAGGGTAGGAGGGCTCTGCAGAGCGATCTGGACAGGCTGGATCGATGGGCAGAGGCCAACTGTATGAGGTTTAATAAGGCCAAGTGCAGGGTCCTGCACTTTGGCCACAACAACCCCAGGCAATGCTACAGGCTTGGGGAGGAGTGGCTAGAGAGCAGCCCGGCAGAAAGGGACCTGAGGGTGCTGGTTGACAGCCGGATGAACATGAGCCAGCAGTGTGCCCAGGTGGCCAAGAAGGCCAACAGCGTCCTGGCCTGTATCAGGAATAGTGTGGCCAGCAGGAGTAGGGAAGTGATTGTGCCCCTGTACTCGGCACTGGTGAGGCCGCACCTTGAATACTGTGTTCAGTTTTGGGCCCTTCACTACAAGAAGGACGTTGAGGTGCTGGAGCGTGTCCAGAGAAGGGCAACGAAGCTGGTGAGGGGTCTGGAGAACAAGTCTTATGAGGAGCGGCTGAGGGAACTGGGGTTGTTTAGTCTGGAGAAGAGGAGGCTGAGAGGAGACCTTATCGCTCTCTACAACTACCTGAAAGGGGGTTGTGGCGATGAGGGTGTTGGTCTCTTCTCCCAAGTAACTAGTGATAGGACAAGAGGAAATGGCCTCAAGTTGCGCCAGGGGAGGTTTAGATTGGATATTAGGAAAAATTTCTTCACTGAGAGGGTGGTCAGGCATTGGAACAGGCTGCCCAGGGAGGTGGTGGAGTCGCCATCCCTGGAAGTGTTCAAAAAACATGTGGATGTGGCGCTTCAGGACATGGTTTAGGGGACATGGTGGTGCTGGATTAATGGTTGGACTTGATGATCTTAAAGGTCCTTTCCAACCTAGTGATTCTGTGATTCTGTGATACTGTGGATACCCTTGTAGAACTTGCCTTGAAAAAATAGCTTTTCTTGGCAGTTATGGACAGCTTGTGAGAGTTGTTGAGCTTCATCACTGCTCAAGAGCAGAAATCTTAACTGTAGTGTCTGAGCAAGACGATAGAAAGAAAAGACTCATATAGGTTTGTTTTGGATTGGTTTGTGGATTTTTAAATTTTTTTTATAGCCAGAGTAAATAAAAGTTCAGCAGTTAAGAAAATGGAGAATAGTTGAGGAATTTGTGAAGTGGAACTTTTGAGATGTGTGTTGTTCTTTACCCCTACAGGAAAAAAATAGAATGTGACAGGAAGAAACTTGTGTAAAACATGGTACTTTAGAAGGCTCTTTGGACTACTAGGAAAACCTTCTTGATTTGTGAAATATTTCTGGTTCAGAAAAAGTCAAATATCAGTTTGGCTTGATGAGCAAAGCAGGAGTTGTGCGAAACATGTCACAGTGTGGTATTTCAGTAGTCTGTAACTTTTTTCTAGTAGACAAGTCTCTGTAGTTGGAAGCAATAAAGCAGTGTGATCCCTCATGTGGCTCAGACACTGGACTGGAACGCAGGACATGAGTTTGGGTACTGATTCTGTGTTGTCTTGTTTGGATTTGGGTAAGTTGCTTAATTTATGCTGTGGTTCTGGATGTGCAAAATTCACAGAATCACACAGAATGGCTGAGGTTGGAAGAGACTTTTGGAGGTCATCTGGTCCAGCCTCCCTGCTCAAGTGAGTCCACCTAGAGCCACTTTCCCAGGGCTGTTCCCTGATGGCTTTTGAATATCTCCAAGGTGGGAGACTCCACCACTTTTCGGGGCAACCTGTGCCAGTGCTCGGTCACCCTCACAGTAAAAAGTGTTTCCTGATGTTCAGAGGGAACCTCCTGTTTTTCAGTTTGTGTCAATTGCCTCTTGTCCTGTCACTGGGAACTACTGAGAAGTGTCTGGCTCCATCCTCTTTGCATCCTTCCTTCAGGTATTTGTACACATTGATAAGATCCCCGTTTGATCCTTCTTTTTTCCAGGCTAACTTCTCTTCCTCATAGGAGAGATGCTCTAGTCCCTTCATTATCTTTGTGGCCCTTTGTAGGACTCTCCAGTGTGTCTGTGTCTCTCCCATGCTGGGGAGCCCAGAACGGCTCACCGCACCCCAGGTGTGGCTTCACTAGTGCTCAGTAGAGGGGAAGGATCACCTCCCTCGATCTGCTTCAGTGCTCTTCCTAACGCAGACCAGGATACCATTAGCCGCCTGTGTGGCAAGGCACATTGTTGGCTCATGTTCAGCTTGGTGTCCACCAGGACCCCCAGGTCCTTTTCTGCAAAGCATCTTTACAGCTGGGTGGCCCCCAGCATATATTGGTGCGTGTATTGAGAAAGTAATTTTCTTTGTGCTTCATAGGCCTGGTGTTAGCATGAAATTAAAAATGTCTTTTAGGAGGTTAGGTTCTACTGTGGTGGTGGTAAAATGAATTTTAATTCACTTTCCAGTATAGTTGTGATGATTCCTCAAATTTCACCAGTTCTTTTTGGAACTTAATGATTTGTAAGCCTTGCTTAAGTGAAGAATTTCTAAGAATATTGTGAATACCCAAGTAAACAGCAATGCTAGATTACAGGGCTTTTATTACCTGTGCTACTTAGGTTAAAATACCTAGCTTGTTAACTGAGCTCTACCGATTCGCATGGAAGATAAAGTAGCGCACATGTAGACTTCTACCATGTTGATGAATTGCTGCAAAAGTGGTTTCTGCTGTCACTGGTTCTGATACAAACGCAAAATTTATTTCCTTGATGTAACAGTGTATCATATTAGACATCCTGAGGAAAACGAAGTTAAATATTACTAAAGTATGTTCTGCACATAATTGACTTTATTTTCTTTAATTGAGAGTGATGCTGTTCTGAAACAGAATTTAGTACATCTAAATTATCTGGTGCTAGCTGCATTATGATGGATTAGAAAGTCTGAGAAACCCAATAGTGACTTCTATGACATAGCTTGTTTCTAGTTAATTTTCCACAGGTCAACAGAAATTGGGGTACTAAGGACCTTCAGTTTAACTGGTGGTTTAACTTCAGCACTCGTATATTGAGTGTTAGCTTGAGCCATTGAAGTACTTAGTTTAATAATTTCTGTAATCCATGCTTTTAAACTTTTTCTGAAAGAGTTTTGTGAATTTTGTCTGGATGCCTAGGTTGTTGAAGTATTTTAAACATATATACAGAATATGTCTCTTCTCCTCCCTTTTAAGAGCAGGAAATAAAAAAACCCCCAAAACCCCACTATGCTAATATAATGGAGATGCAATATAAGGGAATTTGTAGGGATGTTTTTAATGAAAGTAGATTACTTTGTTTTTCTTAAAATCATGAAAAGTTAGGATGACTTGTGATCATCATGGAGTGGATATTAAAATACAACACTGTAAAAATTCCTGGTAACGGTCTTGGTTCAGGAAAGGAAAATATCCCTTTATATAGCCTTACTGACAGTGGTATGTGACTTACAGCTTATCCTCATTCTGTTGTATTAGGTGCTGACATGATCTGGGAGAACTTTTATGGCACTTGATGCCTTCTCCTCCCAGGATGCATAGTGGCATTTGGTCAGATGACTGTTAATGATTAAGTTAATAGTAATTTAAACTATTACTGCATCTCCTGTGAAAGATAACCCTTCATCTCCTGAAGGATAACAGTTGAACATACATTCTCCTCTCATCTGTTCTAACTAAAACAGGTTAGCTTAAATCACCATGGTGTTTCATTGGACTAGAAATGCGTGGCCATTTGAAGGATATTCATTTTTTTTAAATTGCTCTAACTTGTCTGAAGTAATCTTCCCATACTGCTATTACACTCTCAGAGTAGATAAGTAAGAAAATTCTATATTCAAAGGCAAAGAGGAGGCTTTTCATACTCTCTGAACCAATGCTCTCTGCCTATTGAAAACTGAAACTAAATCAAATGCATGTATTCCTGCTTAGTAAATTGAATTTTTTCTAGTAGTTTCACTTCAATGTTGGTGTCCTGTCCGCCTTCAACCTCTTGGCCACTCTAAATAAGCGAGCTAAAAGAGGTCTGTTGGTACCTAGCTCGTATAATTAATTCAGTTCTATAGACATATCAAATTAATAACAAGCAAAGAAGGACCCAGAGAGGACTGATTGATTCTAAGAGTCTGGAGTTTTCTGTGAGTGACAGGTACAATAAGCAGGGATGATTGGACTGAATCCAGTCAGTTTATAAATGGAGAAGTCAGCACTGGTAGCATGTCACAAGAGTGTAAGCACAAGATTTATTCAAGGAACATTTAATTAAACTGGAAGGTAATGGAAGATACAGTGTGTAGCTTTTCCATTACAGAAAGTACTGCGTTGCTTAGATGATTTATTACTGGGAAGAAGTAATGGCTTCATGTTTTTCCAGGGCACAGTATTGAAGTGCTATATAACATTTGAAAGCTACACAGATTACGTTGATATAACCTTCAGAATTTTTGTTATGCTGAGTTGGTTTTTGGACTGTAGATCCAAAAGCAATAAATTCTAGTGGCCCATGTGAAGAGTTTGGGGTAATATTATTTAAACAGCACATTTGACAAATACTACAAAAGTCAGTAGTGGAGCCATAGGTTATAATATGATTCCTTGTGTCAGTGGGCGTTTTGTGAATTGATAGCCAGTTCTTGATAGGCATGACACTTCCTTAATATACTCTGTCATCTCATAGTATGTTGTCTGTTAAAATACTTCTACAGTTCCCTAGAAAGACTTGTCATTCTTTCCCCCCTCTCTCCTGCCCCATGTGATTTGCGTTTCCTTGATGGAGAGAACTTGGGTAAATGTGCTGCCTGTCAGCTGGAGGTTTACAATGCTGCCTATTTTTGTTGATGGGCAGTTATGCACTTTGTATTCTACAGAAGTTGCATAAGGGGAAGCCGATCTTTGTAGTGCATTTTTCAGGGGCATACTTTCTAAATACAGCAGTAGCTGGGGTTTAACCGAGCAATACCTTCAAGTTTACACAGCAATAAGGTGCCATGCAGTGAGTGAATGTCAGTTTTCTTCCTAGACTAGACTGTAATTTTTTTCCAACTGAAATCTCCTTCTGCTGACAGTCACATTGTGCAGTGAGTACTGATGATCCTGTACTTTAGAAACATTTTGCTTATTTAAAGAGATGCTGTTCTGCACACTGACTTCAAAAAGTCCAATAGAAGACAGCTCTTTCTATTCTACATTACATAGTAATTCATGTAGTCTCTCCAGACCTTGAATGACCCTTCATATTTTCCATTTTCCAGTATGTGGGCTTTCCTCATGAAACCTTTCTGCTGTTTTTTGACCATGAAGTCACTCTTTTAATTTACTAAGTTAACCGCACACATGAAGTTAAGGCTAGTGAAAGATGATACTTTGTGAAAGAGCATGGATTTTGGGATGACAATCTTTTAGAAGTAAAGTTATTAAGAGTTGCATAGGGGTGGGGCAATAGTACAGTTTGGGTAGACTGCAGTATCCCAAATTTTTGAGTGCAGTGTATTAAAGCAAGTGAAAGTGTCTGGTAGTCGTTCTAATCCAAAATTAGAACTTTTACCACATGCAGATACTTACCTGTGCTGTAGTGTGAATACTTTTGCATAAGCAGTTACCAGTTTCAAGAAGGCTTTTGGTTGAAGACACTGAAAAATAGAGGCAAACTTAGTGTCCTGTTTTAAGCATGAAAGAATGGACATTTAGTATGAGAAGAGAGGAGGGAAGAGTTGACCTTCTTGCAGATGCATCCATTGATGTCAATTATCATCCTCTTTTTTTATGTCTAAGTGAATGTGAGAAAGTAAGCTATATAATAAGGTCCTACAATAAACTCCTGGGAATAGGAAAGTTACAGGAAAAGTAGAGAGAGGCATATATTTTAATAATATAGGTCTTGAAACAACATTAAACAATAAAAAGTTAACTAAAACATTAAGGTTTAGAGACTTCTTAGAAGGAGGGTGTTTTGAGGGGGAGGATATGAAGACTCTTCATTAATTCAGGCTGTCCTTTTTTTAAAATACTGTGACATGCAATATTTCTGGAAAGAACATCATGTTCAAATCATTTGTTATGTTCACTTACATTTATTCTTAAGTCCTGTGCAGGACTGTCTGCTGTCAAGAATCCCTTTCCTTTGTGACACTTGAACTTCCAAAGGTACACAAAATGGAGCAAAGAGACTTTGATCTGGACAGAAGGAAAATTTCAGTCAGGGGTGCAGATTACCACTTAGTTCTAGAGCATCAGAAGGTTTTTTGATCACTTCTTTTGACAAAGTGGTGGCGTGTAGGTGGGCTGCCCCAGTGGAATCTCTTACAATCAGAGCTGAAGTATCCACATCACTGAGACAGAGCACTGTACTCTAAGCTGTCCTTCTGTTGTGCAGTCATGGACAGAAGGGAGCTAGGATACCAGAACTGTGTTCATGTCTCTGTCTCCCCCAGAACTTTTAGAATTGAGTTGTAGAAACCAGACTGTCAAAACTGTTTTACCCTCTACAGTGAAAGGAGCACCTATCAGGACTCCTTTCTGAAAGGAATCTCTGCTTCTGAAACAATCAGAAGTTGACCAGGACATGGGGCACTTCTGCTTTGAATCCACTTACTATTTCTTGTGTGTAGTTAAAAGTTCCTGAGTTCACTTTTATTTCTGAGGTTTGCATTCTGTAATATCTCTGATAATGTGTTTCTCAGTCTGCTATAACGTTCTATGCTGTCATGCTTACCTATCCAAACAGGAATAATGAAAATTCCATGTTACTGCTTTTTTTCCGCCTTAGAGATACTGGTCTCCCTTAGCATGTTGTGAATGCTGTAACCACTCTTGTCAGATTATAGTGCCAGTCAGTACTAGCTGCAGTACTGCCTGTTCGTAGCTGTTTATGGAATTTAAATTTCTCTCAGAAAATATTTAAACTAAATATTCTGTGGCATTTTAGATATAGCTAATGTTTGCCTCTATTCTGTTTTGAAATGTCAAAGCCCTAGGTTGTATACTTCTGTGTAATGTGAACATGATCCTTGTTTCTTTTACTACTGTCCTCTTATAGATCTACTTGTTTCTTATCTACAGTAAAAAGAACTTCCTTGTTAGGTGATAAGACAGTATTGCAGTTTTATTTGGGGAATATACAGAATGGAAAGTGTTTTAAATTTTTTTCATGGAAGTGTATGCTGCTACGTATAATATTGCCGTGTCAAATTTCATACCAGTTACAGGAGTTGTCAGCTGAAATATTTCAATATTGATTCGTATTCTCTGTGGAGGTTATAAATTCAGGGTAGAAACTGTCAGCCTAGTGCGACTGACAGGTTCTTGATTAATGAAGCCTAGGACTGAAATTGCAAAAAGGAGTGGATCTGTTGTTGCCAGTATGGAGACGCTGAGTTTTACAGGATGGAGCATCTGTGTGTAAAGATGCTTTTCAGTCAGTCTTTCTTAAGGTAACTGTAAAATAGTACTATTAATACATGTTGCAAAGCCGGTGAGGTTTTAATAGGAGTAAATGTGGCTTCTTTAGACTATGGGCTGCCAGTCCTGTTTTGCAAGGCTTCTACATTAATCTGACATCTTGTTTAGCACTGATAACACTAGAGAGTCCAATTAAAGTATTTCAAGAAGACAGCCCCATACAAGACTACACTGATTGTCCGCTAATGTGTATTGAATTTTAGCTAAATACAACCCCAGGTGCTGTGCTGGAAAGCAGGGGAGCTTGCTGTCCGAGCTCTTAATTCCTTTTATATCGATTTGGCTGCTAATGATATAACCTTCTACTCTAATTAACTGACATCTGCATCAGGCTGAACAAGAGGCCCTGCTTGAAGCTATCCACTTGTTTGTGTTATGAAATGTGTCCTCCTTTTATGTTCAATTTTGTCAGATTAGCTCAGTCTGTGCAAAATAGATCATCTGAAGGATTGATTTTTATTTTAAATATCTTGTAAAGCAAGTTTTTCTTTCTGCTGTCTGCATTCCTGCTTATGTGTCGAGGGCTTATTGATGCTGGTGTGTCTGGCCAGAGCTGGTTCACTGACTGGATGCTTTTTTAATCCTTCTCAATAGATTATTTGCTCCTTTGACTGATTTGAGGCTGCCAGGAAAGGTGTAAATTTAGATAAAGATGGGGTATGATGACCTGAGGATAAACGGGTTATTTTGTATGTCTTAGGTCATGAAGCAACCATCAGATGTAAATGACTAAATCAAGCTAAAACCATTGCTAGATTGGAAGGGATGATCTTCTTATGAAACCACATTGCCAAATCTACAAACTGCCAGTTCACACATTGGGAAATTTTTATTTCGGCATCTGAAAAATAAAATGCATGTTTTTTTAGTGCAAAAATGTTTTTCTAGCACTTAATAAGTTAAAGCCACTAGTTTGCAGAAGTTCATCGCAAGCAGCTATTTTGTTTTGTGTGCTGTTGCCGTGTATGTGTTTACACATTTGCTTTGGGAGAAGGTTGTGAGTCTCATTAGTAAAGATGATCTTAAGTCAGGGTTCTGTTACAGTTGTACCCTTGTGGAAGCTTCATACCCAGTGGTAGATGCTGCAGGATGCTGGTTTCTCTTGCTTTGTGAATAAAGGGTTACTGGGTTTTTTTCTTTGAATACTGTTTGAGCCACTTATTTTTCTATGTTGCTTGTGGGGTTAGACCATATCCTAAGAAACAGAGGTATGTTTGCTTGTATTTCCAGTGTTTATTTGGTGGCTGTTCAGCCAAACTTGACAGCTAATAACTGTTTCAAGATTTCTGTGTCTGTGCACTTCTGAAGCTAGAAGCTATGAGGAGAGATGAAAATTAGTGCTGAGAGGGAAAACTCTGACATTGCTCAGTTAGCAGTTACCTTCTGCAGTCAGCATTTGCTTATGTCACTTACTGGTCAGCACATACATAATCCTGAATGGGATTACAGCGTTTTCCATTTCTTGCCCAATGGGGATATTGTTAGGAATACAGGATTATTGGGGCGGGGGGTTGTGTGTGTGTGTGTGTGTGTGTGTGTGTGTGTATATATATATATGGGGGGGGGTATATACACACACACTGTTACTTCAAAGATGGCAATAGATCTGTGAAAGCAGGTTTCATTAGTTCCTTTGCTTAGGGAGTGAGTTGTTTCCCATCTCATTCTAGGCGTATAATGATGAAAAATTTTCTTACTCTAATCTGTGTGTAACAAAATAATGCTAGTTCTAGTTTAGTTATGCTAAAATAGTGTTCTCATTCCAGTTTCTGCTAAGAAAATATACAGCTTTCAGTAATTTAAGTATTTATTAACAGCTATAGAATTTCTTTTTTCCTTATTGTACCATATTTTATAAGAACTAACAAATAATTTTTACATTATTTTCCTAGTGTGTATGTCAGGACGTACTTAGAGAGATAAGTAGATGATGAAAGTAGTATTTTTTCTCTCCCTCAGTACTCTACAGATTCCAAGCCTTTCCCCTCCTTTCACTTTACTTCCTCTTTACTAATTACCTCCCTGCACAGTATGTATAGCCTTTCACAAAAGCTACTAGAGCAAAAATACAATCAGTACCTAAAGTTCAGTATACTGGTAATGTAAAAATAAGAAAATTCAGGTTAAGTAGGATGTAATGCATCAGTCTTGCTATTGTATTTTCAGTTTATACAGACTGAGAATTACTGGATGTTAACAACATCTCATTCCAACTTCAGTGCTGGAAGGTTTTTTTTGTCTTCCAGAAAAATCTCAACAGAAGCAGAGTGGCTTGTACTTCATGAGTATCTGAGGATCTGAAGGTCATCATCTTGTCTGAGAACTGGAATTCTTTGATTAGAAAGCAGGCATTTTCCTTTCCAAGAGGAGGCTTTCCCCCCCCCCCCCCCCCCCCTTGAGGTGTTAATGGAACAGTGCTTCAGTGCTGACAAAACAAATACACCATGAAATTTCTGGTTATTATTCAGTGTGGAGGGGCCAACTAGGACATTATTATACATATATATACAAATTATACTAGGAACTAAATATGTGCCTAAGTATTGGTGAAAGAGAGCAGAAGTGAATTTCCTAGACTGCTGGTTCTGTTTCACTGGCAAGTAGAGCTCAGGAAACTGTTCTTAACACCAGGCCTACACCTCTTTATTTTCTAAGTCGTCTTGATTCCTAGTTATGCTGTTAGGTATATATTGAGTAATTAATTTTACTTGAAGCAATGCAACCAGTCCTGATTTAATTCTTAATCCATCACTTTTGATTTGCCAGAGACTTGCATGTGTAATTAGTGCTGTCACCTTCCGTTAATGGAAACTCTGTACCTGTCATAGTAGCAATGATGATATTCTGCTAGGTCACAGAATCACAGAATCACTAAGGTTGGAAAGGACCTTCAAGATCATCAAGTCCAACCATTAATCCAGTGCCACCATGTCCCCTAAACCATGTCCTGAAGTGCCACATCCACACGTTTTTTGAATACTTCCAGAGATGGCGACTCCACCACCTCCCTGGGCAGCCTGTTCCAATGCCTGACCACCCTCTCAGTGAAGAAATTTTTCCTAATATCCAATCTAAACCTCCCCTGGCGCAACTTGAGGCCATTTCCTTTTGTCCTATCACTAGTTACTTGGGAGAAGAGACCAACAACCCCCTTTCAGGTAGTTGTAGAGAGCGATAAGGTCTCCTCTCAGCCTCCTCTTCTCCAGACTAAACAACCCCAGTTCCCTCAGCCGCTCCTCATAAGACATGTGCTCCAGCCCCCTCACCAGCTTCGTTGCCCTTCTCTGGACACGCTCCAGCACCTCAACATCCTTCTTGTTGTGAGGGGCCCAAAACTGAACACAGTATTCAAGCTGTGGCCTCACCAGTGCCAAGTACAGGGGCACAATCACTTCCCTACTCCTGCTGGCCACACTATTCCTGATACAGGCCAGGATGCTGTTGGCCTTCTTGGCCACCTGGGCACACTGCTGGCTCATGTTCAGCCGGCTGTCAACCAGCACCTCCAGGTCCCTTTCCGCCAGGCAGCTCTCTAGCCACTCCTCCCCAAGCCTGTAGCATTGCCTGGGGTTGTTGTGACCCAAGTGCAGGACCCGGCACTTGGCCTGATTAAACCTCATACAGTTGGCCTCTGCCCATCGATCCAGCCTGTCCAGATCGCTCTGCAGAGCCCTCCTACCCTCCAGCAGATCAACACTCCCGCCCAACTTGGTGTCATCTGAAAACTTACTGAGGGAGCACTCGATTCCCTCATCTAGATCATCTATAAAGATATTGAACAAGACCGGCCCCAGAACCGAGCCCTGAGGAACACCGCTTGTGACCGGCTGCCAGCCGGATTTAACGCCGTTCACCACGACTCTCTGGGCTCGGCCATCCAGCCAGTTCCTCACCCAGCGAAGAGTAAACCTGTCTAAGCCACGAGCCGCCAGTTTCTCTAGGAGAATGCTGTGGGAGACGCTGTCAAAGGCTTTACTAAAGTGCAGGTAGACAATATCCAGTCTTTCCCTCATCCACTAGGGGGGTCACCTGGTCATAGGAGGAGATCAGGTTGGTCAAGCAGGACCTGCATTTCATGAACCCATGCTGGCTGGGCCTGATCCCTTGGTTGTCCTGCAGATGCCCTGTGAGCACTCTCAAGACCAACCGCTCCATAATCTTCCCCGGTACAGAGGTCAGGCTGACAGGCCTGTAGTTCCCAGGATCCTCCTTCCGGCCTTTCTTGTAGACGGGCGTCACATTGGCAAGCCTCCAGTCTTCTGGGACCTCTGCTGTTAACCAGGACTGCTGATAGATGATGGAGAGTGGCTTGGCAAGCTCCTCTGACAGCTCTCTCGGTACTCTTGGGTGGATCCCATCAGGCCCCATAGACTTGTGGGTGTCCAGGTGGTTTAACATGTCCTTGACTGCTTCCTCCTGGATTATGAGGAGTACATTGTGCTCTCCATCCCCATCTTCCAGCTCAGGGGGCTGAATATCCTGTGGATACCTGGACTGGCTATTAAAGACTGAGGCAAAGAAGGCATTAAGTACCTCAGCCTTGTCCTCGTCCTTGGAGACAATGCTCCCTGCCATATCCAGTAGGGGATGGAGATTCTCCTTGGCTCTCTTTTTGTTGTTAATATATTTGTAAAAACATTTTTTATTATCCTTTACGACTGTAGCCAGACTGAGCTCTATGTGGGCTTTTGCCTTTCTAATTTTGTCCCTGCTTGACCTAACGAGATCCTTGTACTCTTCGTGAGTTGCCTGCCCCTTCTTCCAGAGGTGATAAACTCTCCTCTTTCCCTGAGTCCCAGCAAAATCTCCCTGTTCAGCCAGGCCGGTCGCCTTCCCCACCAGCTCTTCTTACGGCACATGGGGACCGCCTGCTCCTGCGCCTTTAAGATTTCCTTCTTGGAAGGCTGTCCAGCCCTCCTGGACCCCTTTGTCCTTCAGGACTGTCTCCCAAGGGACTCTCTCAACCAGTGACCTGAACAGGCCAAAGCCTGCCCTCCGGAAGTCCATGATAGCAGTTTTGCTGACCCCTCTCCTTACTTCACTCACAACTGAGAATTCTATCATGTCGTGGTCGCTAAGCCCAAGACGGCCTCCGACCACCACATCTCTCACCAGTCCTGCTCTGTTTGTAAGCAGCAGATCCAGCAAGGCACCTCCCCTGGTGGGCTCACTCACCAGCTGTGTCAGGAAGTTATCCTCCACACACTCCAGGAACCTCCCAGGTTGTTTCCTCTCTGCCGTGTTATACTTCCAGCAGATGTCCGGTAGGTTGAAGTCCCCCACAAGAACAAGGGCCAGCGAATGCGAGACTTCTGCCAGTCACTTATAGAATGTCTCATCTGTCTCTTCATCCTGGTTGGGTGGTCTGTAATAGACTCCCAGCAGGTCATGGCATTGCTTTTGCATAATCTGGTTTCTTTCCAGCCAGTAGCTGTGAGCAGCAAACAGAGGAATGAGGAAATAGCACAATCCAGAAAATAGAGGAATAGTAAATATTTTTTCAATGTGGCAAAAGATTGACATGAGTGAGTCCCAAGAGTTCTCTAGTGGGTTTATCAGCAATTTTAAAAGAAGGGTAATTGGCAAGTAATTGGCAAGATGAGCAGTACCCAAAATTAGATAGGGTGCTTGAGATCTGTGGTCATCAAAGGGATCTAATGAAGGTGAAGGCGTAGGCAACATGATTACAGATGAAATTTGGTGTTGGCAGATGTTAAGAGAATACATGCAAGAATGAATGATTGGAATACTCATGCTTTCGGGGCTCAATATTGCTTATAACCACTTTAAAAGATCCAGGTATCACGATGGCCAAGACAATAAAGTCTTCTGCTCAGTAAGCAATAGTAGTGGTTAGAAGAGAAATATCCATCTTAAGATTTTGGGTTAAAACATTATTCTGGTGGTCCCAGCTCTGGGGCCTCTGAGAACAGCTAGATCTCACTAAGTCTGCTTTGCCTTTCTCTTATTGACTGTTCTATTCGAGGGTGAAGAGAAAAAGGAAATCGAACATAGTAGTAAATTGCAAATGGAACTGGCCAGAGAACGTATCTGAGTTGGGGTTCCTGTCTTTGTGTTCCTGACTGATACTGGGCAGACACGTGTCCTGAATCCTGAAGCCAACTTGCATTAGCTGGTGCTGAGCCATTAGGAGGAGAAGACAGTCTTGTGAAGAATTTATGCAGTCTCCTGTTAGATAGAAAGCCTGGCCTCTGCTGGGGACGAGGACAGTTGGGTAGAGATGACACTGACAGCCTAAAAGGAGCACACCACAGAGTAACTGGTGTAAATCCACATTTCAGTTTGCCTTTTCTCCAAAAATCATTGCTATGTAATTCATATGTAGAGGAAGGGATCTTTTAATTCCTCTCTCCTCCCTCAAGCATCTGGCTTTATTCAAGAGCTAGGAACAGAATACAAGAGAGATGTGTTATTGGAACAGAGTTTTGATCTATTCCTTCAGGAAGCTTTGCTGCTTTTGCTGGGGAAGTGGCCTGACATGCAAGAAAGTCTTGATACGTTAAAGGCTCTTCAGCTGACACTGCTTCTGCTTAAGTGGAGCTTGTACTTGACTACTGAAGATTGGCCATACCCTGTTGCAGAAGGTTGTGTAACCTTTGGCAGAACATGTTCCTTAGCTGAGTTCTGTGATAGAAGGATGTAATATGAATAAGCTTAGTTTGAAAAGTTGTAATTTTTTTACGACATATCAGATTATATGAACTTTATTTATCTCAAAAGCAGAAGTGAATTATGAGACTAGCAAGTGTTCAGACCGTTTTTACTTGTGTCTATGTGGCACTGCTGATTGAGGACACAATCAGAACAAAAACATACAAGACATCTGAAGAAGAAAAATTATTTGTATCTTAAAACATGGTGTTAGACTAAGTCTTGGAAATATTATACCTTAACATAGGAGACTGGATTCTGAATTGAAAAGTTCATGCTTGAAAATCTGAATTAAAATGCAGACTCAAGTGGACACCTGAGTAAATACACTGCTATCGTGAATAATAGTAGAATTTCTGGTGAGATCTAACTAAGCTGAGATTGATCAAAGAGAAGTTAATAATAATCTAGTAAATTGATAACTCATCATCTTTTCCCTTTCCTCACGATTTTATTGTGCCTGATTTACCAGATGGAAGATCTAACTTGCTGGTGCTTGAGAACAGAGGCCAACATTGAGCTTCTAGTGTTAGCATTTAAGCCCTGTAGAGGGAATGTATGTCCCATGTAGTATACAGCTGAGATTTTACTCAGTAATTTTTTTTAGTAAATTCCTTCATGATAAGCCATAATCTCTTTCTGCCCAAGGGCCTTTCTGTGTTTAAAATATACATAAAACTTGCATTTGCACTGTGATTTGCTGTTCCATGTTATTTCCATTTGCACTGTGATTTGTATTTGCACATGAAGAATGAAGAGTTCAGCACACTAAAAATGTGCTCCTCATGTGATACCACTGCAGCTCCAAGCTGGACATAGAATAGCAATCAGTTGTGTAGTGTATTTGAGAACCTGGACTACTTGTGCATTAAAAATTTTGCACAAGGCTGGATTGAAATTAAGAAAAAAGATGGGAAATCTCTTAAGTAATTCCTGCTAGAACTATCATAAAAACACACATGCTTTGATTCGGAATGATAGGAGTGAAATCCAAAGAGCGTGAAAGAATTAGCTGCTAATCTCACATTTCTACAAAAAGACTGAGCAGTTCTTGGTTTATAGCCCTGAAAACATAATGGAGCCCTGGGAATCACTGACACAACAAGCTTCTGAGAGCCAATAGCACTTAGCAAAATTGACTTCAGTTAATCAAAAGATTCTTTAGGGAAAAGGGAAAAAAAAAAAAAAGCGCTGCTGGTTTGGAAAGCTGCAGAACAAATAACGGTGTGTAGATGGTTAAAGAAGCTTCAGTTCCTTGAGTGGAGCTTAGTAACCTATAATGACAGTATGTAATGAGCAAACTTAAATAGACAGAAAAGTAATTCTAGTGCTAGACTGGTGGGGAAAAAAATGAAAAGGAGAGTACAGTGGGACTTTGCTCGCCTTTTATGAAAACATGTCTTGAGTAAATTGTGTGTGAATCTGCAAGCACGTAAGAGACTACAGCAATACCAGGTGCAAAGAGAACAGAATTATCCAGTGTGCATTATCTGGAATATTAACATGCCCCATTATGAAGAAACATTTGCCATCATTCTGACTCACGTGCCATTTTCCTGTAGTCCTAGGTAAAGGAAGCACTGAATTATAACTGATATCCCACAGTTCTTGGAAGTCCTTTACATTTTTTTGAAGAGCCCATGGTGAAATCTCTGATGCCAGATTCTAAACTGGCATGTAGGTTTGAAGTCAGCTTGGTTTTAATAGTGTCTTTTTCTTAGGAGAAAAACACATTCTATTATGTTCTGCTTATAACTGTTGAGTATAGATGTTTTAAGAGAAATTGGGGGGAATAACCCTTTCTATAGTCCATTGCAATGCCCTATATTGTAAGAACAAAGCTAGAATAACTAAAATAGGACAAATACAGCAGAAAACTGTTTTGAAAAGTTTCCATTTGCTGTGTTTAGGGACTTAAGACTCCAAGGAACCTCCTGTGTCATCAGGTCAAATCTCCTGTTATCATAGTCACAACTTCATACATATATAATCTGACGCATACTACTTGTTTTTTTCTGAGAGCAAATGTGTTATGATCTATATGTCTAATAATAACAGAATAAATGTTTTTATTTCAGTGGAGTTTAAGTTAGTCACTTGTGGATGCCAGGGGAATTTATCTGCAAGAGCAATTCCAGCATTATAAAACAGCTTGCAGCTTTTTTTGCTGAATATGTCACTAAACCAAAATTTTAGTTTTGGCACCCTGTATGTGTTGCAATGCAGATGTTTCCATGTAGTGTTCCTCCCTGACCAGATGCCACATAGTTAGGAATAGGAATGGACACAGTTTAGAACAAGAAGCATCGTTATGGGAAAACACTTCTGTTTTCCTTACCTAGGCAGTATACTGGAAGGAGGAAGACGGGAATATAAAGATCAAACTCTTTAGTTTTGGATGTGAATGTGGAATCATAGATGGTTGTGGCAGGAGGAAGAAAAATGAAGTCTCATGCAACTGTTTTATTCCTGCACTATCTTCAAGGGGATGATATTTGCAACAGGATATATGTGTGTGTGTTGTGTAATGCAAGTGGAATAGAAGTTGTTAGATAGATAGTTCCAGTTGCTCTAACTCTGTTTAGTGCTTTTCTGTACTTTTGCTCTTTATTTTGATCGGAAGTTGCTGAGATACAATTCAGTGGAAGACTAATTTACTAATTAATTTTAATTCAGTCAGATAATCAGTAGAACACTTCTCAGTCTTTTTATCTACACACAGAGATAACTGTAATCTTCTCCCATGTTCTCCAGCTCACTAGCAATTCTTCTTGTGAAGAGGCTCCAGTCTACATCTCTTAGCTATTCAAGCATCTAGTGGTGTGAACTCAGTGATTCTGGCCACACAATAAAACAGAGGCAAAGATGATTTTCTTTCCATCAGGATAAGCTATTTGAATGTTGCTTAATAAATTTTGTCATCTGATGGAGGGAGGTAAAGAACAGCTGAATCTCATGCCTTACAGGAAAACAGGTGGGACCAATAAGAAGAAAGATTAGCCAAAAATCACGCAATTATTTTGTGTTAGCTTAATGGCTGCCTTGTTCTGCCCAAAGGTAAAGACATGGTTATCAGCGCCATTTATCAGGTATACCATTTTAGTATAAACTTGTTTAAAACAGGGTAGAGCCCCTTTTTCATCTTAATTAGACAGTAACCCATTGATTCCAAGTGGGCCTTCATTTTCTAATTATTTAGTACATAATATAATGTCATTAAACATCTTTGAGTGGACAGGATTGCTCTAAAAGCTTTAGCTCCAGAGCTCTAATATTAGGCTTTTGGCATTTATCCCTGTGTGTGAAAAGCAGTCAAGTTTGTTTACCAGGACTTTAGATTCACATTACTGGGGGAATTAGCAGAGAGCTATTAGTCTGATTCAAGCACTTAACAATTGCTGATCATCTCCTCCTAGCCTGGGGATAATGGAGGTGATCAGCTGTAAATGGAAAGTATGTGGGGCTATTTTCATGAAGGCACTTGGAGAAAGTGCTGCATCCTCTGACCTCTGCTAACCCTGGGGTTTGCAAGAAACCCAAACACCAAGTCACTTCCTGGAGGAGAGCTAATCACCTATAAGAAGAGCTTCCATTAGAGACTAAACCAAGCTCAGCCACAGCCTCAGCTGACCCTCCCTCATCTGCAAAAAGGTTCAGCCACAAAATCCCTGAGGTAGGAGTGATTAGCCTCTGATCATATTTACCAGTATCTGTTTCGATGGGGGAAGCAACCGTAGAGTAGCGGCTGGTTTTGATTCCATCGCAGTGCTGAATGATCCTGTTGAGCTCAGTAGTGCTGGTTGGCTTCCTGCTTCTCTGCTGTTGTCCCCAGAAGCTTTGTCTGGTTCATGGACACTTCAAAGATTACTTTGAAACTGCCTTCTTATTCTTCTGTAAAGTTGCCTACCATTTCAGCAAATAGAGCGACTTGTGATTTTTAGGATGTATTGAAAGAGATACTTCCTTTCCCTATAGGTGCTGAACCTGTAGTGTTTTCTTGTGAACTCGAAGTTACCTTTTATTGTCAGAAGATTTTAAGAAGCATGCCAGGGATCTATAGCCAGGAATTACTGTTTGAAGTAAAGCTTAGTTTTTCCTCATCTATGATACATGTTGTGCCCCTCTTTAAAAGGAAAACTGCAGTCACTTTATTCTTACTGAAGGATATGCATTTTTTAGAGGCAGTGGGAATGATTTTACTGAGGCAAGGACACAGTAATTTTGGACTTCTAAATTCAAGGCTGATCTCTGGCATCACCTTGCTTATGACCTTGGGCAAGAAATGTGTATTACTTCTCTCATCTGTCACACAAGAAACAACTTGTCTAACACGGTGACTGAGCTCACTGCTGAAGAAGGATGATATGAATGCCCTTTGTAAATGCGACATTAGACTATGTTATGGGATCTAAAGCTATGTCAGAATTCTAGAAGCCACATCTGAAATACCTGGTGGTGAGTGATGTCTGTAAAAGTTGTTGATAAGATTGCTTTGTAAGAGATGTCTAACTCTGTTCTTTAAATTTCTTTCCCATAATGCCTCCAGCAGTAGGAGACAAGGGGTGTAGCTTCTATTAAATGCAAAGGAAGGCAGGAGACTTCTAGAGCTGCAAGATAAATTTTATTAGTGAGATTTGGCATTATTTTACACTTTTAAAAATCTTCTACATCACAACAATTAGAAGGTTCCCTCCTTTTATATGCTTGCTGAGAGCTCAATGTTGGGGTAGAGAATTTCTATTAGATTATTTTAGTATTTAGACCAAAGGTCTGCAAGGTGTTGTATTCTAGTTTCTGGGGAATAGAAACTGAGGGTTTTTTTGTAAATTGCCCTACAGTATGATTAGTAAGAATTGAATGGGTTTAGGTAACTGTGCCAGTCTTTGAACATCACTGGTGCTAACAGAACTGAACTGATACTGATATTGGCTTAACATTTCTTAGTAGTGCTGTACTTGTGCATGCATGTATGCTGTGTAGTTGAATAACTGTGATATTTGGAGATCAGATGTTAACAAAAGTCTAAGTGAAAATGAGGTTGCACTCATAGCAGGTATATTTAGAAGTGAATTTTGTTTGCAGTTATTGATGAACAAGCCTAAGAGGCAACTGTGTGTATAAAGGTGCATTATGTACATGTGAAAAGGACATAGGACACTTGGAGAAAAACCCAAACTGACATGTTTTGCTTTAATTTCAGACTAGAGCAGGATTTGTGTAGCTGTCAAGCATTTTCCTATGTAATCCAGGACATGACAGGAGGCTGCAATTGCAATCAATAACCTTCTTAGTAGGGGTGAGGGTCTAAAGGTCCACAGTGCTGTGAATATGAACAATGAAACGCTAATACCTTTTTCCATATCAACCTGTTTTAGAGCACTAAAGTGGGGAAAGAAGAAAGATCACAGTGCAGATGAGTGGAAGATGAATGCAGCACACTGTGTGTGGTACAGACAGCTCAGGGAAATCTATTCCATCATTCTCACAAAATATCCTTACTGATTTGTGGAATATTGGAAAGAACAAGGCTTTCTTCCCTGTCACTCTCCACTAAATTCTGGAGATGAGAGACGCTACTACGCTACAGTCAAGAGTCTTGACACGTTTCTAGTCCCACCATACAGGGGATAGTCTAATGCAGATACTAGAATATGGTAACATGGACTGAAGTGGAAATATTACCACTGCAGAAGTACAACTAGTCTGATATACGCAACAACGTAAGATTCTGTAATAAGATGGTGTGTGACGGTGACAGGGAACCACAGCATATTACCTGTTTGCTTTTCTGGCAACAGATAGGGCACAGGGTAAAAAGAAATACCCACCTGTTCTGCATCTATTCAGGACTGTAATATTGTTTGACCATGTAGAATATTGTTCAGATCTGTTGTATCTCATAGGATGAGCAAGGGGCACTATATGTGTGCATGGAGGAGCTGCTCTGAGCTGAGTTTTTAGCTATCCTGAAAGTGTAGTCTGGCTGATGAGGCAACTCTTCCACATGATGGTGGACTATTAACCTATGCTCAGAAATCAATATTCACTTAACACCACATTTTAACAGGCAAATGCAGTACAAAATAACAGCAGTTACACAGTGCACACATTTATACTCAGAATAAACAGGTCATGAAAGAGAGCTCGACAGAGGAGGAGGAGATTGGGCAGGCAGCGTGGAAGGGGACAGTGACAACCTGAGTATGTGGAGAACTACAAGGTAGTTGCAGCTCCCACAGATCTTTACAACTGAGTGTCCCAAGAGTTTTGTGGTCTATACAGCTTCAATGAGCTATATGCTTTCTCTGAGCATTACTATGGTTTGTCCTGAGGCCAGGCCAGGTTATCTTTTGCTAGAAAAGACTAAATTTACTGGGGTTGAGCACAGAAATCCACCTTAACCCACAAAGCCCAAGTCTGTTGGTAGCTGTGATAATGGATGATATATATATGTTGCAAAGGGCAAAACAGAAAGGAGCAATAATACTAACTGTATAGTGTCCTTGATCTGGCATGGCATTTTTCATATACTTAAAATAATGGATTTGAAAGGGGAACTGAAAGTAATGCAGAACTGGTGTTGACTTTAGGGACTTTATGTGTATGTTTATTGAGCTTTACTTGCAACCCACCCTGGAGTGTGGACTTCCAGTCTTTAGGATGGTATGCCGTACTCTATGCCTTGACGTGCTTGAGGAGTGGACCCACAGGAACCTCACAAAGTTCCACAAGGCCAAGTGCAAGGTCCTGCACCTGAGTTGGGACAATTCCTAATATCAATACAGACTTCGCGATGAATGGGTCAAAAGCAGCCTTGCAGTAAAGGACTTGGGGATACTGGTGGATGAAAAATTGGACATAAGCCAGTAATGTGTGCTTGCAGCCCAGAAAGCCATGTTGTATCCTGGGCATCATCAAAAGAAGCGTGGCCAGCAGGTCAAGAGAGGTGATTCTCCTCCTCTACCCCACCCCACCTGCAGTCCTGCGTCCAGCCCTGGGGTGCCCAGTACAAGACGGACATGGACCTATTGGAGCGGGTCCAGAGGAGGGACACAAAAATGATGAGAGGGCTGGAACACCTCTCCTATGAAGAAAGGCTGAGAGAGCTGGGGTTGTTCAGCCTGGAGAACTCTGTGGAGACCTTACTGGGCCTTTCAACTTATAAAGGGGGATCATAAGAAAGACAGAGAGAGACTTTTTACCAGGGCCTGTAGCGACAGGACAAGGGGCAATGGTTTTAAACTGAAAGAGGGTAGGTTTAGATTGGACATAAGGAAGAACTTTTTTATGATGAGAGTGGTGAGACACTCATAACACAGGTTGCCCAGAGAAGTTCTGGATGCCTCCTCCCTGCAAGTGTTCAAGGCCAGGTTGGATGAGGCTTTGAGCAGCCTGATCTAGTGGAATATGTCCCTGCTCATGGCAGTTGGGTTGGACTAGATGATCTTTAAAGGCTCCTTCCAAGCCAAACCATTCTATGATTGTATGCCTGAGGAAGACCTCCAGAAGGTGGAGTGGTAGGACACACTGTGTCAGGTCCCTCCCTGCAATCAGAAATCAAATCCTGCACAGGTTCTGACGGAACTCAGACCTTTGTTTTAAAATATTGTGCTGGAATATTAGTCTGACTGTTACTCAGAATGGTAACGTGGCATAAGCAATGGTGAGCGCCATATCTGCAGAACTCAGTGCAAACTGATTGGGGGAAAGTGGGGTGCAAGTTGGGGGGAGGTTTTCGGTGACCACTATTCTGGGTTAAGGCTATTCCATTCCTCTTTTGCAGAAACCTTCTGTTTCCCAAAGGTAAATCAGTAGTGGGAGGTGCCTGGATATGGAATAAGATTAATAATATGGGAAGGAAAGATGTCATTTCTGCCAAGTTAACATGGGCTCAGCAACAGGGCCAGGAACAGAGCCAGAGACGGCCAAGAAATAGCAGCTCCAGAATATACAGAGGAGGCCATGGGCATACTGCTGTGTTTGGAGATGACTCGCTGTGTCTTCTCTTCATCCACCTAGGAAATGAAAAGGAGGAATGAATTCCAGTTGGACATATTTATGTTCAAATGTCTGGCTGCAGAGCCTCCAGTTCTGAGCACTAATGTGAGACTCTAGGAAACTCCTGCGGCCAGGCAGCATGGCCTCCTATTTCTGCTTGTTTGTGGAAGGAATAGTTTGAGGTAAAGTGGTCCAGGGTTCTGCATGCATGTGGCATCCCTTGCTTTGATGTCCAAAAATCACGCATTTACAGATCCAAGGTTTTTCAGCTACTAGTCTCTAGGCCACTTGACTTGCTGCTTTGTGAAGGCAACAAAGCAATGCGTACCTGGGACGTTTCTGAAGCAAGAGCTGTGCTGGCACCATCTCCTTGGAAGCTTAGGGAAGATGAATAAAGTAAGTCTTCCTGTCTTTCCAGAGCTGTCTTCTTCAGGTGCATTTGAGACCAAATGGTATTTTCTGCAAACAGAAGTAAAGCAAGAGGCTTATTGTGCTTTTCTTGTGCACACCTTGGAGTCTAGTGAATGGAAGTGTAGGGAAGCTATTTTAGGAAATGCACTCACGGGCTGTGTGGCTTTGATTTAGAAAATACATATTCTCTGTCCAGTGAATGGCCTGTTTGTGGGTTTACTTGCAAGGTTAAGCAGACTGCAAAGCCAATTTGCACTGTGCTTGAGGACATCTGGATCCCTCTGGGACTTTCCCAGCTGTCTGTTTTGTATGGGGCGGGTAAGTAGTATCTCAGATGGGATGCTTAGGTTGTAGGTGTATCTATAGTGCTGGGTGTCAGGCTTTTCTATACAGCAGGAGGTTGGTTTAAATATTAAAAATTTATCTAATGATGTCGGTTTCTTTGGTATCCTTTGGAAGCTTTTACAAACATAAAATATTTAAATCTTATTAAGGTCTGTTGCTAAAATGCTAGGGAGATGAAAGAAATACAGACTTAGAATTACATAGTTGCATGTAACAGGATTTTTGTAACTGCTATGCTGCTGAATCTAATAACAGGGTGTGTCAGGAGCTATTTATCTTGACCAAGTAAGTGAGGGCCAAAGGCGAGCATAGGGGAGGAGGGGAACCCAAACCCCGTATTCCTGGTGCACTGATGTGGTTACTCGGGAACCTATTGATACAGCACGTCTGACTTCCCCTTGTGATATTTTTGCAATCTCTTCGTTTGAATGCTATTTGGAAATAGCTTCATGGTGCTTGAGGTGAATGGAAGTGTTGCCAAAAGATGCAGAAACACTTCTGAAAGCAGATCCAGGCAGGTCCCATAGGTTGAATAGGACATCATGGAGACACTGCAGAAGAAGACAGAACTATACACAAGAGCAATGCAATGTAGGATCTTGAAATCAACCGGATTTGAATGTCCCTGTGCTGAGCTGTTTCTCTGATTCTGTGATATGATTGATGCTTACCGAGGCATTTGTTGCTCTCAAACATGCCAAGTATCTGGTCACACTTCTCCTTCTGGTTGCCGCTGCTCTCACATGTACACCACAGGGAGACCTCCACACTGGAGTTACTGACATAGTTAGGTGTCATGGGCGTGCCTGTCCCAAACCCACAGAAACTGGAATCAGGATTTACTTCACCAAAGAAAGAAGCAGCATGAATGAGTCCTGATATACTAAAGGGAATGCTGTCCTGGAGGCAGAAGCCTTCCATTGTGTTATGCGTGTTACCCAGGAGAGGTCCGGAGCCCCTGTGAGGTGACCGAGACCTGGTGAATCTACGTGAAGTCTGCTGGGCTGTGAGAAAGTGTGGAGATTGCTACCTCTGACTCATGCAATCTGATGGCGGGGTATACTGATAACTGAAGCTGGTGCAAGCGTTAGATTGAAGGATGTGAAGCCTCTGCAGGGACTCAACTGCGGTACTGGCATATGGCAGCAAAAGACCCTCTTAGGTAGCTGGCAACACTCTGTGGCCAGATGCCTTGTGCCAAACAAATGCTGCACCTCTGTAGCGTGCCATTCAGCCAGAGTTCATTTAGCATAAAAACAGCAAAGACATCTGGAAAACCAGTAGGCATAGTCTAGATTTACAGCTTCTGAGATATTCCTGCTCTTTACGGCTCCTCTTTCGAGCCACTCTGGGAGTATTAGCAGGTTGCCAGTGAATGCCTAAAACCAAGGTGACCGTCCTTCTAACAGTTGGTAGTGCCATGTTCTGGCTGGCTCTGAGAAGACAGTGTGTACAACACTTAATAAACCATCAGGAGTCTGAAAGTCAGGCAGTGAGGGAATGTCATGTTTAATCACTGCTGTGATTGGGGTGAACTCCTGCAGCAGGAATGACTTAGTTCATACAGGCCCAGAGAGCCCTGCTGGCCAGGCATTTAGAGCACTTTGCACCAGCTGATGATGCAAACAGGTGTTCAAAAATCTCAGACAAGTGCTGCTGATTTAACAGCAGAGGATGGGACAAAGTAGAGTGATAAATGCCATGGACGAGTTCTCTTTGGGCTGCATTTACCTCAGAAGCAAAAGGGAGCACTAGCATCAATTAGGCTAAGGCATATTCACTGGTGTACTGAGCAGTATCTCCTGCAGGAGAGCAAGATGGTCCCTCGTAGCATCGGAGTGTGCCTGCAAGTTTGTGGCCTGAAAGCATCTACCCTGTATGTTCCTGTGGCTATCACTTACCAATCATCCCCATGTAAGCCTGCAGGCATGCAGCATGGCTGTGCTGAGAACAACCATCTGGAGACATGTCTGCAGGTTGACAATTTTGTTGGAAGTCAGCCAGTCGGGATCTGTAGGAAGGAAAATGAGACTATCAGTGTCTATGCTGTTCTTTTCTCTTGGCTAATGTCCGCTGCTGCCAGACATACTTGCAGATATGGTCTTCTAAGCAGGAGTCCAGAAGCCAGAGACAATTGGGTTTGATGTTATACTGGAAGGAACAATCAGGAACAATAGTTTTCCGGCGTCGTTCTCCACAAAGTTCATCTTGACATGGACAGAATAGGATCCTTTTGGTGAAATCCTCAGGGACTTTCTCAAAGAAATTCCTTAGCCCTCTGTGGCATTTGCGACGGTCACACACATCCTCGCTTCCTGCTCCCTTGGTGCAGGTAGAAGCATAGTCTGTGCGCAGACGAACACACTTCTTGCTCAGATTACAGACATGAGTTGCTTTCAGGCATGGATTCGTTGCATCTCCTGCTAACTGTGAGCCTATAAAGCCAAAAGAAACAGGAAACAATGAAGCAAGTCTCCAGAAGAGATTCTGTGCGGAAATAGGAGTAGCCTTTACTTGATGGCCAGATTGGGAACATCAAAAAGAACCAAGCAAATCAGTCCTGCTAATGTGCCTGCAGCATGACATTGCAGCTATACTAGTTACAAATTTTTTTTTTTTTTGGTTCATGTTTGTTTCATGTGTTTGTTTCAGAGAATGCATCATTGTGGGTGATTCCCTGCTTCATGGGCCTGGATCTGTGGCTATATTTACACTTGGTAGTGGAGACAAATTTAGGCAAGTATTCAGAGCAGGCATTTCAGCACCTGAAAAGGTAAGAAAGGGCAGCATTATACCATGTAACCGTTACAATCCTTACCTGATACCAGAGCTGCCAGTTTATTATAATCTGTCTTCCAGTGTTCTTCATTTGCTGGATTCTCATAGGGAGAGGTCTCCAAATTGAAATAACCTAGGCAAGATACAAGATATTTTATGCAGTGGGAGAAATGCTTTGTGACCAGCTTTTTTTTAATTTATTTTTTTCTTATTTGTCCCTGGCTGTTTCTTCAGGCTGGAGTTCAGAGATACTCTGTCTTGCTCAAAGCCAAATGCCAAGAATGGTTCTACTGGAGGTGCAAAGGTATTACTGTGTAAAAACAGCATTACATTTTCTCATCGGATTTCCTCTGGCTGGAATTTGGTCTATGTTGTCATTTGTTTCTTTTCCATCCTCAGTACTAGTGAGATGTGCAGCACAGGCAGTCTTCAGTGGGAGGCCAAGTAGAAGCGTCCCACTAAAGCTGGAAAGAAACAGCATGCTCATGGATGCTGTTACAGTGTGTGTCCTAATCACACATCTGTTTTCAGTGATGGACAGATGTGACCATTTTGAGGTGATTTTCACAGCAGTCTCCCCTTACAGCACTAAATCTAACTGCCTCAGAGTAGCTTTGTAGTAGATTTTGTCTCTTACGGTCACTGGTGTGTTTGAAGGGCCAGCCTCAGACCAGATCAGTTTTCTTTGCTTATCAAACAGAACAGTAATGACTCCTTTTCACTAGATGTGGTTCCAAAGTGATACCTGCAGTGTTGGGACTTTCACAGTTGTTTGCAGATGGGGGCAGGGGCAAGTCTTACTAGTACCTTGTAAATACATATTATTTCATCTCACCATCTGTCATGCTGGAGTGAACGGTCCAGAAAATGCGTAAGCAGTGCTCCTGTCTCTTCATGCGCCGGTGACACTTGCAGTGCAGCAAAGAGCTGTTTCCAAGGTCTAGCTCTGCATTCAGACACCGGACCCTGCTATCATGATCCAGTGGAAGGAAGCGAGTCTTAGCAAGGGCACAGTTTTCCAGGATCCTGTAGGTGACATTGCAGGTAGAGTCCGAGAGGCACAGCTGTTCTGCTGCTATGCAGTCACTCCTTGGCAGAGCCAGGAGGTTTCCTGGTCAAGTAGGGAAAAGATTGTTAGGATTACAGTCATGATGAATGCCACACAAGCACCTTGTCATTGTTCTGTAGGCATCCTATATTCAGTAAGGACTCCTCTCAAGAGGCAGAACTGGTTGGGGTCTTTTGGCTGGACAGAGTGCTTTTCGGCTGGACATGGTGCTGGACCATCTTGCCTAGACCATGCTTTTGCCAAGAAAGGTTGGACCAGATGATCCTTGCCAGAATACCAACCTGGTATTCCACGATTCTATGATGTGGACTAGTAAGGAACAAGAGCTGTCTCCATTTAGAAACAAAAGGATGAGTATTAATGTATGAAAGAGGGAACAAAACATTAAAGAAATGTTTCAAATATAATTTTGTTTAATAAACCCTTATTTAATCACCTTTAACACTTTCAACTTGGCCAGGATCAGGGATGGTTCTGTATTTTATGGAGTAGTAAATCCCCGTGGAAACCTTGGCATTGCTGAGGCCTGTTTTGAAGAAGCTCTTCTATCTGGGTAATGAAAACTGCAGTGCAATAAGCATGTAGTAAAACCATACTGTATGCTCTGAGTCAGTGCTGCTGCCATTGCTGAAGTATATACTGGTCATTAAGAGATGTACTGAGAAAGCTATTTGCAGGGTGTAGTAGTTTAGTTTAGAAACTAAAAGTAGTTTCATGTGTAAGTGCTGATAGGCAATCAGTTTGAATATATAGAACCCACTCCCTGAAATCCCTGCCAAAAATGCTGGCATGCAGGCTTGGCCAACCAGCTTTCATCTGTTAGTTGATTATGAACTCTGACTATATCTCTGTGTGTGTATATTTGCAAAACACAGGCATTGATTATATACATACACCCCCCCCCACCTTATGTGGAAGTATTAAATAGTCTCAATTTAACGATATAATCTTTAAAACTAGACTTTTTTTCAGCTTTTTGGATTTTTTTTTTTATATAGACTGTTGTCTCCTATGGGTAATACTGGGGTGATACCTAGCATTATGTTATCACAGGTGAATTCAGTCCATAATCTTTCTTAACTTCTGTAGTATATGAATCCGTGTTTACAGTACAAGTACAATGAAGACCTGGAACAAGACTGATTGCTAATAAAATCTATATATAGGCTAGTATGTTTCTTCCCTTCAGGACAATATTGCTTGGCTGGGTTTAGGAAATGACTGTGCTGAGCCTTACATCTGCCTTTAATCTTCTTTGGGTACATGATCTTACTTATCATTCTCTTGTTCAGCAGGTGCAGTAGTACTATTTCAGTCTGCCTTCACTACAGATTAGAAAAAAATCTTGGTACAGCTCATATTACCTGGCATACCGTTTTCACCATGTAATTTGTTCTCTCGCTGGCTTCATGAGTTTAATTGCAATAAGCATTAGGCTGCATAATTGTACACTCATCTGCTTCTCAAGACTTTCTACTTTTCCAACAGCCCAGTAATACTATCTGTGTGTCTCTGTCTCATTTGTACAAATTTCTTTGCTTTTCTAGCCACTTACTGTCCTTTGTTCATCTGGGTGTTATGTAGCGGCTGTATGACTTTTGTACACTCCCTGAAAAACAAATCTCTCGTCAGAAATGCATTGTACCCAGCACAGTGGGTTTTGGTTAAGCATTATATAATATATATGAATTCCTAATAGCAGCTTAGTCCATTCTCTCCAGCAGACTTTGGAACCCTAAACTGAGCAAACTGATCTACCCCATCAGGCCAGGCCAAAGTACTGTCTCCCCCAGCATCCCATCTCCAACAGTGCCTTGCAGCAGCCATTGTAGGAAGTTCATAGAAGGACAGGATGTACTTTCCTAGCCTTAAGAATTCTGCTCAGCAAGCACCTGAGCTTGACATTTTAAAAACTTTAAAGTGATATGGTAATTGCCAGGATAGAAAGAGTGGATGAACTGTTTCTACCAGGCCTGTACCAGCTCCTTCAGGTGAAGCTGCTGTAAACCTCAAGTTTAAAACAGTCCTCCTCTACAGACATAATAGCTATGCATTGTCTTAAGCACCAATATGTGGCATGTTGTTTCATTTTTTAAAACCTTATCTTAGTATTTCAGATAATAATGTGAAAGAATGAGAAAGCTAATTCTTTCCTAGACCTATGGTCTAGGTTGCAGAATATGTTGAAGATGTGTATAAGTGTCCCTTCTGTAGTATTAAAAAAAGAAGTTAAAAGATAGTAATCAATTAACAGACTACGATTACTTATACCTTAGAAAAAAAGGGATAGGTAATACAATGCCCCTTTATTCTCCCTTTTCACTCCATGTCCTGTCATATATTTATGTATTATTTTGATGCCCCTGATGCACCGTGCTATTGACAGGATGATTGCAGAAGGGCAACCTTTCCTTTATTAAGCACAGTTATCAAAGAAGCATTAGTATATGGATGTGGAAAATTGTGGGAAGTCTATTGCAATCCTGGGGCTGCAAGTGCTACTGAGGTCTTAGTGCAATAGCCCATTTTTATAGCAGTCGTGATATTCAGCAGCAGCAGCGTGTTCTGAATGTAAAGCACTGACATCCCATAGCCAGGGTCTAGGAATGCTTCAGCACAGTTTTGTAATTTCTATATTTCTGGTCGCATCAGCCACGAAAACTGCACAAGAAATTAACTGGAAAGAGGAATAATTCCTACCCTCGGCTCTTGTGACCTGGCAGTAGTAGAAGGCAGAGTAGAACAGCTGCATCTCTGCAGGAGCTCCCTGGATTGGTCTTTGCAAACTGAGCCTCATCTCAGAAAATTGTTAGCCTGCTGCATGTCGGAGGGGGAACGCGTGGAAGGTAGGTATCAAAACAAGCTCTCAGCAAAGTCGCTGTGAGAGAGGTACGGCCAGAGCAGACGCTCGCTTTATGCCGTCTCTGCCGCGTTGAGGGATCAGCTCCTGGCATCTGTCCCGCTCCGCTGCGAGTGAGGAGGAAGGCGTCCTCCGGCACCTCCTCAAGCCTTGCCTCGAGGGCAGTCGCTTCCCCTCCCCAAAGCGTCTCTCCAGGCTGGTCACAGCCACCTTTGCGCGTCTCGTTTCAGGTCAAAGCAGCAGCACGCCTTTCGCGGGTTCTTCCCCGCCGCCCGCGCCCGGAGCAGCCGAGGAAGGGAAAGACGGGCAGCGGCCGAGAGCCCCGAGCGCGGGCCGGCCCAGCACTGGGGCAGTGCCGGCCGCCCGAACGCGACCAGCGAGGGGCGCCGGCGCGCGACCCCGCCGCCGCCCCGTGGTGGGCACAGGACACGGGTGGCCCCGCGGGGCGGCGGCGCGGATCCCGCCCGCCGGGAGAGGGACGGGGGACGCGCCGCCCTGCCCCGCCGCACTCCCCAGCCCGCCCCGAGCCCGGCGCCCGCCCCGTCCGCCGCCCCGCGCTCCGGTCGCTGTTACCGGCTCGGGAGAGGAGCAGCCCCAGGAGCAGGGCGAGCCCCATGCTGGAGCCCGGCGCCGGCTGTCGGTCGCTCCGAGCGTTGGGGCCGCGGCTCACATGCTGCGCGCAGCCCGCCGGCGTGTGAGCGGCCGCCGCCCCGCCTCGGCTCCGCACGGTCTGCCCTGCACGGCACCGCACCGAGCGGCCCTCCCCGTCGAGGTGCGGGCGGCGAGCGCCGCCCCGCGGCCCCGCCCGCCCCCGGGGCCCGTTCTCGGCCGGGCGGAGAGGACGTGCGACTGCGGGGCTGGTGGCGGGATGGGGCTAGGGCCGCGGAGCAGGCAGAGCTGCGGGGCAGCCCGCTGAGGCTGTCTTCAGAGCGTCCAGGGGAGCTGCTGGGCCCCGCGTTGCAGGCAGTGCGGGGACGCGCTTCCCAGGCAAGATTTTCCCCTCTGCTCTGCTCTGGTGAGCCCCCAGTAAGAGTACTGCATCCAGCTCTGGAGCCCTCAGCACAGGAAAGTCATGGACCTGTTGGAGAAGGTCCAGAGGAAGGCCACAAAAATGATCAGAGGGATGGAACACCTCTCCTATGAGGACAGGCTGAGAGAGTTTGGGCTGTTCAGCCTGGAGAAGAGAAGGCTCAGGCGAGACCTTATTGCAGCCATTCAGGTCTTAAAGGGGGCTTATAAGAAAGATGGGGACAGAATTTTTAGCAGGGCCTGTAGCAACAGGGCAAGGGGTAATGGTTTTAAACTAAAAGAGGGCAGATTTAGACTAGATAGAAGGAAGAAAATTCTCACAATGAGGGTGGTGAAACCCTGGCACAGGTTGCCCAAAGAGGTGGTAGATGCCCCATCCCTGGAAACATTCCAGGTCAGGTTGGACGGGGCTCTGAGCAACCTGCTCTAGTTGAAGATGTCCCTGCTCATTGCAGGGAGTTAGACTAGATGGCCTTGAAAGGTCCCTTCCAACCCAAACTATTCTACAGTTCTACGATTTGCAAAGGTGTTTCAAAAGGGGTGCTGTTGAAAGGGGTTGTGGAAGACTTTTGTTGTTTATTGATTCATAGCATGTCCTAGGACTGAGGGCAAAGCTCTGACTGCTCAGTAAGGAGCACCCACAGGAGTGTACTTTGATAAACGAACGTAAGTCTTAAACAGAGGGAGTGTTCTTGGAGGGGACAGATGCTGACTGGCTTTTGAGTAAATTCCCTTGGTGCTTCTTTGATCTGCAGGGAGGGATGCCTGAGCTTTAGGCTCCTTCCTTTTGGCTTTGTTGTGAAGGGTCTTATTTTAGTAGCTTACCTGTTGCTGACTCTGTCTTGAGCGAGCTATTTGTCTGCATATATATATGCGAGGATGGCATTTCTGAGAGTCTACACAGCGTTTAGACAGCTGTGCTTCTTTTTGAACAGATCCTTCGTTTTAGTTTGCATCCTAAGGTCAAATTAACCAATGTAAAAAAGTAAGTGTCCAACATGTGCATGTCAAACATTAGTATATGAAAATGAGGCAAAGCTTTTGTACGCTGATTGTTTGCACAAGTAAGGAGACCTACCCCATCTGCCTGAAAAACCCAACAGAAAGGGTAGTAATTGTGCAAACACATTAAGTATTCACAATCCGATTCAGTGGTGCCCTTCTCTTCTTGGGTTTTGAAAAAAATCAGCCCTGCTTACTTCAGGGAGCTGCTGTGAGAGAATTCTTCTGAATGTGAACAAGCTGTCCACCAACACTGGAGGCTTCTTAAGGAGGAGAGAAAAATCATTCTCCCAATGGCTTAAAGTCTAATCAAAGTCAAATAGTTGGGGGAACTTAAGGAAAATGGTGGATAGGATGGAACCTTTTTAATGTTGTAGTGAATTGTTTGCAGTTATCCTTCAGGAAGAGGAAACAGCACTTAGACTGAAGAAAAACTAGGAGCAAAGAGGTTTACTTATAATGACAACATGTGAAAAAACAAGAAGTGGGTTGGTCCTGTGAAATTCTCTATGCTTTTTCCGAGAAATTATAAGAATAAACAAGTGGGTCTGAAAGTTTTTGATCATAATCCAAATTATAACTGTGGCACAGTAGAGACCTGTTTGGATGATTACTATGGCTGGAACGTTAATAAAGGAGTGTGCAACTTGTGAGGAATAACAGGCAGGAGAAGAAGAGGAGATCTTGCCCCCTATGTCATGGATTTGTATACTTGCTTTGAGACTGTAGGAGGATCTTTTCTAAGCAATTTGAGTGTTTGTTAAAAGGAAAGAAAACTGGGCACTACCATTTAAGTTCCAGGATGCTTGGCAGTAAAACCAAGCAGAATCATCCAGTACACAGCAGTGAGAGATTATAGCTGCCCAGGCATCCTTCATTACAGGGGTACCAGTGGTACAAGAAGTTTGTGGAATGTGTTACTGACTTTCTTGGTACAGAACATGATGACAACCACAGGAGGGGAAGCTCTGCTAGACCTGATCGTAGCTGACAGGTATACCTTCTTGAGAATATGTAAAGGGCAATTTGGATGGTAGTGCTTGTCAGTCTCTGATCCTTGTCTGTTGTTTCTATTTTGCTGCTTTTACGATTCTCCTAAGCAAAGACAGATTTCAGTAAACTCAGTGAGTTGATAGCCAACATCTCACAGGAGAAAAGCCTAGAGAAGATGAAACAGTGTGTGTGCCTTGAGAAAGGAAATAATGTAAGCAATTAATCTTAACTTCAAGCTCTAGGAAAATTCTGGAACACATAACAATCTGTTAGTGTGTGGAAAATAACAGACTTGCTATTTGTCTCCTAGATGGATTTGTCAAAGACTAATACAATTTCTTCTACAACAGGATAACAACTTTTGTTGGGAGGGAGGAAAAAGAAGAGATTATATGTACTGGGGATCTTTAAGAACAGCTCTAGACAGGTCAGTCCAGCTTGGTACAAGACAATAGTTTAAAGGATCTTTCAAGTTCCTTTTCCAGACTGTTTTTCTGATTCTGTGATTATAAATCTTCACCCAAAGCCCACTGAAATGATTCATTAACTCAGCTTTGAATTATGCTCTGCAGCAGATAAAAAAGGAAAGGGAAAATCCTTCCTTCCATGTCAAAGCTGAATGTTATAGCAGTGTTTTCAGGTTGCCTTGTCAAATGCCCAAGTAGAGGAGCCCTAACAATACCTGGTGAACCATTGGCCAATTCACTACACCTCACTAGTCAGCACAGCCTATGACTGCAGTAGAATGGTCCCTTTCTCAATTTTTGCATACTTACATGTATTTTTGCCTGGGACCCATGACATACAAGGTTATTTGGTATACACATGCAGAGCGGCACTGTAACCTCATCACAGTTGGATAATTACCAGTCTCTCATGACCAGAGCTTTCATCACTATTTCCATTTGAAATTGTATAGGCCAACTCTGACCTATGGGGGTCATCTACCAGTGTAATGTATAATATCTGAGGAATCAGTTTCTCTAATTCTGTGCAAGGTTCAAGCCTTTGACCTTCTCAAACAGCTGCAGAAACAGTGATCAACTCTGATCTGATTTCCTCAGCTTTTAGCACCAGTTCCATGGTTTATCTTTGTTGCTCTTTGCAGGTTCACATAGGTCCTGGCTGATACAGGGCTAATGATGTCAGCAGGTCCTGTGATGAAATAGATTTGTGACTAAGGCTCATAGTAAGTAAATTCTTGTCAGATCTTTGCCAGTATTTTGTTTTACCCAAAACTGAAGTGTTAACCTTGTGCATCAAGGTTGCATGGGGATTAAACACATACAAAAACTGGACACCTTGCTGCTTTCCTTCTTGTCCTGGCAGATTTGTGCATAGCGTCTTGTGAACACCTTCTGCAGTAAGCACCATTCTATTCATAAGGCTAAGCAGTACCTGGGTAGTGTATCATCGCTCAAGTACTTAAACACACTTGCTTAAACACAGGCTCGTGAGAACCGTTACCATTTACACATGGGATCTTGAGGCACAGTGTTGCCCAAACTCATCAAGGAAGCCAATTAGCATTCAAATTCTCTGAGTCGAGAGCTATGCAGTCACATTCATATACTCACATTCTTTTCCTAGCATCTAAAGAGAGTTTGCTCCTCAGCAAATGGTTGGAGGGTGCATATATGAGGCTGTCATTTCCAAAGAGCTGAGGGGAACATTCAGTAAAGTAGTCTGTCATGGTCAAGTAGGCAATCAGTTACTTTACAGAACCAGAGCCAATGTTATTACAGAGCTGCAGTTCCTTTCTACAGAATCCCATGAAGACAGAACTTGCGCTCTGACTCTGGAGTGAACCATTTCCTCTGCTTTTATTCTCAGAGATAAATGCTGCCCTGTCTGATGTGCATTGAGATTGAAGATTACAGCTGTATGCAAGGTGATCAAGCATCAGGTTTCCATTGCCTGTTTCATCCATATTTCATCTTTACGGAGGTTGTGTGGTTTTGACTGTTACACTGAGAATCATCAGCCAAAGAGAGCAACTGCTTTTACAGCAGTCATAAGTTAACTCTCTCTCCATCCCAGTACACTACAGGCAACATGACCAGTATAGCTTTGTACATTTCCTCTCCTCATTGTCCCACCTCCCCGCCCCAGAATACTCTCTTACTTTGCTTTTCATTTTTATTTTATCATTCGTGAGTCTGGATCCTCTGGTCCTTGCAGCACAGATTACAATCCAACTGCCTCTAATGGAACATATTAGCACCAAACCTTGTGTTCTTGAAATTTGTTGGAACCATCGCAGTTCATCTTCTTCATATTGCTTTCAAGCTCTGAAGGACTTTATATAGTGCATGAAAGTTTTTCTGCTAACACATTAAGAACTCATTCAGCAGGTTCGGGCATGTGGCAGGCCACATCTACGTTACGTCTTGTCATAGCTTGCATATGAAGTGCGCACAGGATTCTCTGTGGAATAAGGATTCTATTCACCATGCTGGTGCTGTTTCCTCATTAGTTGTTCCTCTCTTTGGTGGCAGGAAGATCCCTACCGCTACCTGCAGGAGAGTAGTTTCAGTTTTCTCTTCTGTTCAAATCAACAGCAATGGAGAGTCCTTTCCATTACTGGGGAGTCTTTTTGAACAAACTGAGAGCATATATATTTAGTTTCCCTCTGATATGACTGTATATCACTGTATTAAGGCAAGTAGCAGTTCCAGTGATGTGTTAGGCATTGCTTCTCTGTATCGGTGACTGCCACAACCAGTGAAGAGTGGGTTTGACCAAGCAAGTATTTTGTTTGCAGTATATGCTGAATTACTTAGTTGTACCTTATTTTGTGTAGTACTAATCTTATGATGATTATAGCACACTGGTGCTTCTGCTGCATTTTTCAGGATTTGATCACTACAACCCTTCTTGAGTCAAAATCAGAGCATGTTACTGTGCAATGCAGAAGATGCTGAGGCTCGGACAGCTGGGCCTGGGTCATTTGTAAGGAGTACTATCAAAGTACTACTGCAGGAGGCAGCACAGAGGAGGGCTGTGCAAACATTTCTCCGCCTGGGTTAGTATTTACAGCACCACACTCTGCTCTTTACAGGGCTCAAGACAGACAGCAGACACTCACAGCTCGTATAAACACCTGTACACTACAGAAATATTAACCTAATGCAAACAGCCCAGCATAAGTTAATGTCTATATTAATAGAAAACCAAATAAAAACCTCTTTCATTTCCTAGCACGAGTGCTAGTGCCCTAAACAGCTCTGGCTGCTCATTGCCAAAGAAGGTTCAGGGGTTTGACATCAAAAGTAGTTACCCATAATTTTCTGCTTCAATAGCTGTGGTATTTGGCCACTTCTGGCTCAGGTAGTTTTATTCTTTTGTTCTTATGAACAAAGCATTCAAATCTGCTCTTGTATTTTAGCCTTAGTGTGACTCCCAGCAGGAAGATGAGAGACATTTAGGTGTCTGTCTGGGTAGGTACAAAGTTATATAGCTTAATGGATAGACTATATCTTTGGTGAGAATAACTGTCTGTAAGTCATCCTACAGGAAAAAGGAACTAGCAAATGTACGATGATAATAATTTAGGGTGAGCAATTGACACGCTGAACAACAGAGCTTCAATCCAGAGGGACTTGGAGAAATGAGAGGACTGGGTCAACAAGCACCCAGTCAACAACAAGCTTGTGAGGTTTAGGAAGGAGAGTGGAGTTCTGTAACAGGGCACCGTTACTTCATGCATCTGTTCTGGGTGGGGGCTGACTGGCTGAGGACCGGTCCCACTGAAAGGACCTGGAAGTTGCCGTGAATACCAGTAAGCTCTGATCCTGAATAAGACAACCCATGCGCCATACTATATTAGAAAGAACATGGCCAGAGGCTGAAGGAAGGTATTCCTGTCTACTTAGCACTGGTGTGGCTACACCAGGACTACTGTGTGCAGTTCCCTACCCCTGAAGTTCATGAGGGATGTGGAGGAACTAGAAGAAGTGCAGTGGAGGGCTACCAAGATGGTACCATGTGACCTACAAAGAGGCTGACAGAGCTGAGCTTGCTTGCTTGGCAAAGAGGAGTTTCAGAGTTTTCAATCTATTATCAGCCTACAGTTACCTGAAGGTGAGTTGCAAAGGCAACAAACCCAAACTCAGGTTGGCAATGGCAGGTGATATAGGGAGTGGTGATGGCCACAATTTCTAGCTTGGGTTGTTCAGGCTGGATACTATGAAAAACTTTTTCATCAAGAAGTTGGTGCAGTGCTAGAACAAGTTATCCAGAGATGTGTTGGACTCTGTATCTAAACCTGTAGAAAAAGACATGGCTGACTTGCTCTTGTGTTGGTGGTAGTACTGCCTAGCACACAGGTTTTGAATTAGAGACTCTGTAAGTCCCTTCCCACCAACTACTCAAGGCAATGGCTAGTGTGCATATGCTTGGATGACAGATTCTGAAGCAATCCAAGTTATGAGCAGCTCAGAAGAAAAAATATTTTTAAAAGCAAAGCCAAAATATTTCTTCAAGAGGAGAAAGGAGGAGCTCCTTAGAACAGCCTACTTTAAGTCTAAATTTCTTTCAGAGACAAAAACACAGAAAAAGTAAGTAGCTTTAATAATGCATTACACTAGATTTTGATTCAAAGATGTTTAATTGATGCACCATGAGATGAGCCCATTGTTCTGATCCTGGTATAACCATGATGCATATTGTCAGAGCAGCTACTTGCTTTCTCCTTGTCTCAAGTGAAGCTAAATTAGCATGCATGGTGGTGGATCTGGCAGTGGCAAGACAGACCTAGCCATGAGACAGGGGAGTCCAAGGCACATTAACCAGCAAAGATCAGTGGTCCCACCCTGCTGCCACCTTCACTGCCTTTCAGTGCTGTGGAAGACAGAACTGAAGGCAGCAGGCTCCAGCTTCCTCCAGCAGCTTTTTATTTTAATCACTCCTGTACATTTTCTCCTCTTTTACAAGCGAAAGAGATGGGCACATGGCAGGGCAGCAGTGCAGGGGCTGTTTACTTTGCATCTTATCAGCAGTATTAGGTGCTTTAGAGACTACCAGGAAAGACCCAGGTACGAGCCGCTCCCACATGGCAGGACTTTGGACCACAGCATAGAGCTGCTGTGTCCAGATGGACAAGGCTTTCTCTACTGGTTCTGCCCCAGCAATAAGGTTTCTAAATTTCCAATTTCTTTGACTGTCCTCAGAAAAATCCTCTCCTTCCTCCAGTCCCTCCTGTTCTTTTTAAGTGTCCAAAAAGGTACTTGTCTTAAGAGCTATCAGCAAGATACTATTGACAGTCCAGGAAAATACCTCACTGTGCTCAGAGAGGTTTTAACTGAGGTTTTTATACAGAGGTGAAGGTCAGTCAGCATAAATGTAAAGGGAGACTCCATATGCCATACGCAGTGTGCTCCAGAACACTAAGGCTGTTTGGCTAATAGGTGAGAAGGTAAGGCTTGCCTCTGAGATTCTGCATGCAAGCCAAGTGGGTAAAGCTGTTCAATTTTTTTCTAGTAGCAGTATATAGACACTGTTGTGTTTTTGTTTGTTTGTTTTAATTTTAACTAACCCATGCTGAAGGGAAGCTGTGCCAGTAGCTGAGGCACCATTGCAGGTATGCTCATGCACCTCTTTTACCCCAATGATCTAGATAATTTGTTATAAAATGGGAGATGTTCTAGCTAGATCCCCAGGGCCCTGGCTCAATGGTAGGTCGCATGGTTGAGGAGGCAGGATAGCTGGGAGTAACACAAAGGAATACAGCACCATCTCTTCTCAATGAACACACACAGAGGGGATACCCATACTGGACTCTGTAGCCCACGTAATGCCCTCGGTTGAAAAAAAAGGCCTCTCATGCAGACCTAAGAAGGCTCAGGAACTTTAGATAATCTGCAGGGTTCTGAAGTTTCTGTTTTGTCCCGGAGAGAGCTGTCCGAATCCCCTTGTTTTTTAGGAGCAAGATGCGCTGGAAAAGCAGTTGGCTGCACCAGGTTGTGGCCGCAGTCCCTGGTGGTGCTGCAGGAGTGCCACCTGGTGGGTCCTGTCCTCACACCATGCCCAGAAGCCTTGGACAGAGCCCCACTGGGTGCATGGCAGGGGTGCACGATCGGCCACCTCAGCTCTTACAGACAAGTATGTGCAGAGCGGTGTCGAGAAAACACTGCTAGGGACAGTGCTGTGTTTATTTCTACCATCTCCGCAGAAAATGCAGAAAAGGTGACACTCTTTTCCTAGCAAGCATGATCTTCAGGCTCTCTTGCTCTCAGGTGGGTTTTGTTAGATAAGAGCTGATAAAGGAATATGGACACATCTTCTGAGAATCATAGCCTTCAAAATTATTACTTCATAGGGTAGGAGGATGTTAAAACATACATGGCTGGAAGATTGCAATTCATTTTACTCTGGCACCTAACGGAATTCTAACAGAGAAACCAGTAGTTTCTTTTTTAACTCTACTGTCATCACGCCCGTTTCGTGCCTTTTTTAATTGTCAGGAGCTCTGTAGTGACAGATAACTTAGCTGTAAAGCAGAACATACAAGCTCATTGTGTATGATGATTAACTCTCAATTAGCATCAATATTTATTTATCTTGATAATTTTCTTTCTTACATACAACCTCAGAACCCATGCCAAACCACTGGAGTGGCAGAAAGCAGCAGGATAAAGTTCATCATAGCCCTGGTCTCTCTCTGAAAACAGTCACTCTCAGCTGCTCTATAGGAGGCCATAAAAACATCCAAAAGGGAGAATTAGAGTAGCCTTCCCTTATAGAGAGCAGTCTGCTAACCTCATCAGTTGGCTGGTGCTATATAAACATAGATAAACCTATCGGATTTTCAGCCTTGTCAACCCCAACTAGAGTCTAAACAGAGATATCAGCAATTCAGTTACACTGAGACAGTACTCAAGAAAAAATTGTAGTTGTAGTTTAATAGCTGCAGCTTGGGAAGACCATAGCTGACATGTCAGTAAGGACTTAATAGACATGCGATAGAGAAATTACCCTTCTCCAGTTCTCAGTGTTGATCTTTATGGAACCATGAAGAGACTTGCTGGAGACTTATTTGCTGGGCATACCTGATCCTGGCTGGTGATGGGCTGAGAAATCATTGTTTTATGTATCCACTAGGACCTGCGTGCTTTGCTTTCTTAACACTGAATTGCCACAGGGAAGAAGGTCCAGTGCTTAAACACTTTGATCTGCTCCAACTCTTTATTTTACCAGTCAGGAGTGACAACTAACAACAAAATCCACAGCAATGTTTAGTATTAAAGAAAAATATGGAGGCTCCTGTCTGAAGCAGGAGGGGTGAGAGCTCAGCCAATAATATACACTGCCTTACAGTCTTTAGGCAAGATAGATAGCCTAAAAGCTGGCTTAGTCTTTAGTGAACAAAGCCTGTTCTTTCCCTAGGCAGCTATGGTACTCTTTTATTTGTGGCTTTAGGTTCAGCCAGTGTCTTGCAGAGGCAGTGTCAAGATTTTTTTAAACAGACCTCCTAATTTGTCCTAGCAGTCTCAGCAGAACAGGGCAGGTTCCCTTTCTCTTTCTTTCACCATCACAGTCTAGCTGTCTTCAGGGAGATGAACTTTGCTCTGGAAGACACAAGTCTTTTAAGCACCTTCTACTCCAGATACTGCTTTGGTCTTCACAGTTTCATGAGGCAAGTGATCCGGTCCTGATTCCTTTGTTCCATAGCCATGACTTGCTCTTGGTCTTGGAATTTCAGCAGCTCTACTTTGAAGTGCTGATGGTGCATTGAACAATAGCTCTGAGGTTCACAGAGTTCTTGGTAAATGGAGGGAAAATCCATAATGTTGGGCGGTTAGTATTGGGAGATGCTGGGCAAACAAAAGTACACAGTTTATCCCAGGAGCCAGTATGTTCTCAGTGTGGACACAATCATTGTTTATCCACGCCAGCACCTACAGGTGAGACAGAAGCACGGTCCACTGGCTGAAACAGATTAGGAGTCAGGCAATCCATGCGTATCTTTATCTACATCAGCTCCTATGGGGAGAAAACAATCCTAGCTTTACATAAAAAAGATTATCACTTTGCATAGACTATTTGGGAGGAAGACCTTGGGAGTTCCACAGAACTGCCTGTTTTGATATCAGTTCTCATGAGCTCAGTAATGGCCAACACCAAAACTAAAACCTAATCAAATATGAAGAATAAACATGAAGAGCATTATGCAACTGTATAAAGTCTTTCTAGGCCTTCTATCTCAAAGAATATAACAGAGATGGAAGAGATACAGAGAATGGTGGCAAGGCTGATCAAAGTATGAAATGGCTTCCTAGCAAGGAAGAGTTGAATACACTGAGATTCTTCAGTCAAGAAGAAATGACTGAAGAGGATCTGACAGGTCTGTAAAATCCTGAGTGCCTTGGAGAGCATGAAATGGAAAACTACATTTGCTCAATACAATACTGTAGGCACCAAAAGAAAACAGGTGTCAGGTTTTCAGAACACATGAGATATGATGAAGCTTTGGAAGTCTATTATGGGGCAGTATGAATGCTATAAATTTACACAGATTTAAAAAAAAAAAAGATGGAAACATTTATAGAGGAAGGTTCTACCAAGGACTATTACATACACAGATGCCACAAGTTGCTAAATGATGGAGAATTCTCTGGGGAAATACAAGTCCGCATTTGCCACGTTTTTATACTCTTCCATAACAGCTAGACAGCTATACTGTGCTAGAGTATTCTGATGGTATTTTGTCTAATCCCTGCATCTTGCCTAGAGGTCTTCCTGTTACCTTGTACTCAGGAAAAAATTCTTTTTAGCCTCCCTTCAGGACATAGAGCTCGGGATAATGTTGTGCAGGGTACTCATTCATGGCACAATCTTCTTCCCTAAGGTAGAGGCACCTTTGAATGCCAAGAAAATGGCAGGCAGATAAGGAAGGAATAATACTGTGGCATGAACCATTGTCATTGCAAAAGGCACTTTCTTTCTTCCCACCCCCAGACATAGTCAAGGTTAGGGTCTTGGGACCCCTCTCAGAGGAGAATTCACAGTGGAACACAGGTGCTGCTGTGGTATGGAAGGGAGGCTTAACAGGAGCCAGCAATGTGCCCTGGCAGCCAAGTGGGCAAACCACATCCTGGGGTGCATCAAACAGCACGACCAGCTGGTCAAGAGATGGGATTATCCCACTGCATTCAGCACTGGTGTGGACTCATCTTGAGTACTGTGTGCAGTTCTGGGCCCCTCAATTTAAAAAAGAAGTGAAGGTCCTCGAATGCGTCCAGAGGGGGGCAAGAAAGCTGGTGACAGGGCTGGAAAAGATGTCCTGTGAGAAGCAGCTGAGGACTCTGGGTTTCTCTAGTTGGAGAAAAGGAGGATGAAGCTTTTCTTTTGTGAATGTGATGGCTGGGGTGGTTTTGTTTGTTTTTTTGATCACTGTAGACTTGTTGCATCCCTAGCAAGGAGTTCCACTGTTCAGCTAATAGGGTGGGGGGATAAGTATTTGCTTGACACTTGTGTGGAACCTGCCAGTTCCATTTGATACTTATACTTGTTCTTCATTCACTCTTTCCAGACCATTCAAGAGTCTACAGAACTCTGTCTATCCTGCCTCACTGTTTTTTCCAAACTTAATTAACTCTCTTAATCAATTTCACTGCTTTTTGTGCAGAGCTATTCCACAGCTTTCCTCATTCTCAATGCCTTCTGTAGAGCTGTGAACGTGCATATGCACTTATAGAAGGTGACTGGATAGCTTAACACCTATTCTTATGCTTGCTTTCTGCATTGTTGGCAAACTGACATTTGGGGGGACAGAAATGAGGGGAAGAATGGTTATTCTGTCATTTTTTATCTGCTACAGAGCCTTCAGAGATTGCTGGAGGTAGCAATCGTCTGCCCACTGACTTAATGGCCTTTGGGTCAGGATCTGTACTTGTACAGAAATAGGACTAGAGGGAATAGGTAGAGGTCCTCAGGTCTATCCTCCTCTCCCATGGAAGACCAGACTTTCTCCTGTTGTCAGCCTGAGATACTGTCATTGTGTTAAAATAACCATACTGGGTCAAATGAAAATCTTTCTAACCACTATGCTGTTTCTGAAGGCACCTGTAAAATAGTTCTCATTCTCAGCACTTTCCTTTATTGTCCTTGTTTGTTTAACATATGCTCTTATTTGAATTCTCTGTAGTTTATGTGTGCTCCGAACATCTGTGGATAGCTTGTGTTTTAAGCATTGACTGTAGTTCATCCTTGTGATGTTCAGCAGTGGATGCCTTGGGAAGCATAAAAGACAGGGTATTTAATGATACTACCCTAAAATGATGCCCAGCAGCTTGCCACTAAGTAGTATTAATTACAGAGACATTTATAGTAGTTTAATCTAGGTCACGATTCCCTAGCTTTACTACGATATCACATGAAGCAGCTTCAGAAGGCTCACTAGAGTCAAAATAGGTGATCTTTTCTGCTTCTCCCCTATCTATAAGGGGTCTTACTTTGAAAGAGAAAATAGATTAATTCCTGACAAACTGTGTTGGAGATGAGCAGTAGTCTTACTGATTTCCACAAACAGCTTAGATGCACCAGATTATTATTTTTTAAATCACAGGCAAATTAATTGGTTCATAATCCTTAGTCTATCTTCTTGTCTCTTTCTACACAGGCAGGTTTTGCCCTCTCTCATGCTCCCAGTATCTGACTCACCCTTCATGAATCTCTCATTATTTCAACTAGTTCATGAAATATCCTGAGATATTTAAGGGTCATCAGACCCAGTGAGCCTGAAAATACTGCATTTTTCTAAGCACTTTCTAGACTATTGTTGTCTGTGTTTTTGCCAAACATTCTTACCTTGTTATTGTTTAACTGCCCTAGTCACCAGCTCACAGTTCCCGTATCACCACATTGCCTTTTGCTCACAAAACCCCAATGCTCAGCAGAAGAAAGGCTTACAGATTGGTCAAAACATACAGTGGTATATCAGAATGGAATTTGAGAGCTATTGAAGAAGAGGGCTATGTTAAAGTAGATCAATTGTATGGACTTCAGATCAGGTACCAGGAATGATTGTATAATAAATGGCTTGAATTTGTTCTTCAATAAACTGTACGACACTTGCTCAGTGATGTTACTTCCCCTGTGCTTGTCCTCATTTATGTAGTGGATTCTCAGGGTGAGTAACTTTTGCTCCCTTACCTATGATACCTGAGGCAAATGGAGAGATCTAGTGTGCAGGTGGGTAGGAGTTAACAATACCATAAAGGTTACAACGTTAGAATGAAAACGGATCTGGTGGTCAAGAAGATGAAGTATTTGTACCTAAGCAGTAAACCATGAAGACTTAGCTGTTCCTGCACTCTTGAAAAATGTAACTGTCATGAGATCAGCAGAATCCACAGTAACTAGGGTAAAGGTAAGGGTGGCAGGGGGAGATTGTGACCGCCAACTCGATGGAGGGACTATACAAAGTACCCCCCTCTCCTCTTTCTAGGAGCATGTGTGCCAATTTGAGTCTGTGTAACCAATAATAAGCAATGTGGTAATTACTAGCCAATGAATGTAAACTTGGGTGGGTTCTCTATTGTTTTCCCTACATGTGTAACTGGATAGATATGTGGTGATTCCTCTGTGTGCTGTGCTAGCTTTGTGGAATACCACCTAGCACCTATATCTGCACAAATATGCTATAAATAAAATAACTCTACTCTGTGTGTATATTGGCATGTTGCACACTAGGTATATGATCCCAGTTTTGGGACAACACCTAGACTGATCCCAAAGTTAACATATTCTAGGATGTGGTAGTTGATTTTTTTCTCTACATTGGCTGGGAAGGAGGGCAAAAATAACTCATGATTTTGAGGCTTTTAGAGAGGCAAAGCTGGATCTTTTGTTGAACCTGGCTGTAGTCAGCAAAAGTGTATTTTGCCTTACATTGTGGTGAAGCACAGCAAGAGATGTGCCTCTTTTGATCAGACTCTCCCAGAGACTCCATGGAGTTTTCAGGGAACAGAGTAAACAGTAATAGCTGCAAGAGAGGCAGGGGCAGACACTTTACTCAGTGCTGACGATGCTGATTCTGTGGATTTAAATTTTCTCATTTTCTGAATTTACTCTCACTTGTGCTTGCTGTGCTTTTCTGAGGAAAGGTACATGATCTGGGATTTGTGGAATGTACAGTCATGACATGCAAAGATGGGTCCCTGGGCATTAGGGGATAACGTGGGAGGAGGATATACAAAAGGCTATATTTTGCTATACTGCTTCTATAGGCAGAAGAAGTTGGAGTGGCAGTGCCCAGAACAGCCCAGCGCAGAGGAGGCAAACGAGTGATGGATATATATGATATACTGATAGTCATCCATATTAATTTTCTTCCCCAGCTCCATCATGGAAGTCACAGGAGAGGGAAAAAGCTTGCTTGTTGGATAGGAGTTGGTTCACTGACTAGAAGACTACTTGTAGACTTGGGGCTTGCTCTCTAGTTAGAAGACTGACTTGAGCAAGTATTGAGTGGAGCAGAAACCTGCTGCAGGGGCCTATAGTGGCATGGCATATTTCACTGCTTAGGGTTTTTGGAGCTGGCCATCACTTCTGTGTGGGTTGGTGCAGGGTTTTGGTCCTTCCTGAGGTGTGGTGATTCTGTTTCCCTCCATAGCCTTTCCCTGATCACTCAGATGTGCCCTGTGATGGCAGTTCCTCCAACTTGCAACTGTTAATTTAGGGATGGATTTTACCTGTTCTACCTACATCATAGATTCATAGAATCATTTAGATTGAAAAAGACCTTTCAGATCATCAAATCCAACCGTTAACCTAACACGGCCAAGTCCACCACTAAACTATGTCCCTAAGCACCACATCTACACGTCTTTTAAATACCTCCAGGGATGAGAAACCTTATTGCTCTCTAAAACTACCTGAAAGGAGGTTGTAGCGGGGTGGGTGTTGGTCTCTTCTCCCAAGTAACAAAGTGACAGAACAAGAGGAAATGGCTTCAAGCTGTGCCAGGAAGGTTTAGATTGGATATTAGAAAAAATGCCTTCACCGAAAGGGTTGTCAAGCAGTGGAACAGGTTGCCCAGGGAAGTGGTTGAGTCTCTTCCCACACCCAACTCTTTTGTGGTGTTTTGTTGTTGTTGTTGTTGTGGGTTTTTTATTTGTTTGATTGGGTTTTTTTGGTACTGGTTTAAAGAGTTATCAGAGATGAGGTCAATACAAACATAGAATGGATTTGATCAGAGGTCAGTTTGCAATGTGGGTGTGTAAGTTGATGGAGAAAGGAGAAATGCTCAGACCCTTTTCTGGCTCTAGGAAGCACAAGACTGAGACTTTCCTCTTGTTTCTTTTGTCTCAAGACTATGTTTCACCATATGTCTAGTCTTAAGTCTCCTTGTCCCACCATGTGTGATTTTGGCTTTTCTGTGGCATCAAACTTAGCAGCTGGACTATTTGCTATGTGACAGTTCTTTAAGGTTGCTCCTGTTGTTCCACAGCACAGACATGCATGTCCTGTGCTCCCATCTCTATCACCCATATCCAGAATTGCAGCTTGCCCATATTTGATCAGCTGATGGTTTGATGTTGCTGAAATAGGCTTCTTTAAGAACTGATGGTGCAGCAGCAAGGCCTTGTGAATTCTGGAAGCTGGGCAGTGGCTGTGACATCTGCTGCAGTTCAGTTTGGTGCATTCAGGCTTGTGTACACATTATTCAGTAAAATTGTTTGCAGTCAGTTTCTTTTTTGATGAAAAAAGGGTAGTGAAGGAGGTGATCGCATCTCCTCTTTCACCCCCAAACTCTAACTGGTGTCTATTAATGCTCTGCTAAGGGAAAAGCCAGTAAGTTTTGGACATCCAGAATGTAGGCTGGAGTGAGGAAGGCTTGGCCCGTCTGTCCCCTCACTCACTTTGTCCCACCTTCTGAGGCTTGCTCCATTTGTGTAATATCCTTTGCTGCCCCACCTATCTCACAATGATTGCTTGGTCAGAAGGAAACTGTCTCTGTTTAGGGCAATCTATGCCAGCAAGAAAGATTCTGGGACCCACATCTAGAAATAACCAGCTCCATCTCTTTGTGGGCATTGAGTAACAGTAGTAACGGAAACTGTTGTGGGGGTAGCTGGTGAGATAGAAAATTAGCCTGTTTTGTGATGATGTGCAGCTCACTCGTACATGAAGTGTGAGCAATTGTAGCGACTAGCTAAGGGAGTTGAACTGTGATGTTAGTCAGCACACACTTGGGGTCAAACCTTCCTCCAGGAAAGGCAGTGAGCATGACACACTCAGTGACAAGGTAAGTACAGGATATTACTAGATGGGATGCAGAGATGCTGGAGAGGGTATTGTAGTGCTGATCCACTCATGGGTTCATGGGACAAGTATGGGAGATAGGGATGCAAAGGTGGCAAGACACAAGTTGAATTTTTTTGAATGGCTCCCTGTTTTGTCTCCTGCAGAGAGAGCTTCCTGGGAAGACCTGAAGCCATATCCCAGGATCCACCTTCCAGGCAATGCAGGCTTTTCTAACCACCCTTCCTGGTTGACTGCTTGCAGCCAAGACACTGCTCTCTGAATGGCAAACTTGCATCTCAAACATCTGCTGAGGACTCTTTTACTTTGGAGACTTCAGTTCCCCTTTCCAAGAGGTACTGCAGGGGCAGAGCAGAGGCAGGCCCAAAAAGCCTGTGTTGTCAGCTTTGGCTAGGCCTCCAGTGCCTCTTTTCTGCATGCACAAGGCAGTAATGAACAGGCTGCATTTCTTTAGCCTAGGCCTATGGTGGGAATTCCCTGTTGTTGAGTTTCTGAGAATTGGAGACGTCTTGGATCTTTACAGACAGCACTGCTGCTTCTCATTGTTGCTTTTCATTCTTGCCTTTCCCAGAGAGTTCATGTGCCTCCATGCCGTAAGTGCCGAGATACCAGCAACCTCCAGGGGCACACAAGAATGCATGTCACAGGTCCTCACTCAGTTTATACAGGATGATACACCTGAGGTGGTGTGGAGGGCTAAAGGGGCAGGAGCAACAGGGATAGCTGTGCTATCTTCTCAGGAAGGCACAAGAAACCATATAGTTTCTCCCACTTTTGTGAGCGTTCTGGTTGTTTGTAAGGATCTTGGGGATTGAAGACCACTGTACCATCAATCTCCCTAGTACCCGGGGCTTGGAGAGGAATCTCTCTGCAGTGGTAGTTCTCTCCCTGCTCAGCATTCGCCCACCCTGAAAGTTCGGGGAGGGCTGACTGAGAGCCCCCCCGCTGCCGAGTCGGCCTCAGCAGGCCTAAACGCTGGGCCGGCTCAGGCCGCGCAGCCCCTCCAAGCGGGCGGCGCCGTGGAGGCCGTGCAGGTCTCGCCCGGCGGGGGGGAGTGGGGCGGCCGCCGCGCTCGGCCCTACTCCGCACTCCCTCGCTGCCCGGCAGCCCGCGGGAGAACCAAGAGGCCCCAAAACGGCAGCGCCCAGCTTGCCCCTGCTCTGCCCGCGGCAGCCACCAGACCTCGCTCGCCGCCTCACCGCAAAGGTTTGTGGGGCGGGCCGCGGCAGCGGCCGCGGGCCGGAAGCGGAAGCGAGCGGCGCCCCAGGCTGCGGCGCCTCTGTGGCGGCTGGACCGCTCGGCGCGGGGCCGCGGCCCGGCCCTTCCGCTTCCTCCCGGGAGCCGGCGGTGGGGCGCGTCTGCGCGGGCGGCGGGAGCCGGCGACGACGATCGACGGCGAGTGACGGCGTGTCCCTCCGCAGCGCTGAGGGGAGGTTTGGCCCGGCCCGGCCCATGGACCGGCACAAAGTGAAGCGGCAGCGGCTGGACCGGATCTGCGAAGGTGAGGCGGGGCGGGCGCCCCTCGGCAGCGGCAGTGCCGCGTGGGGCCACGCCTGGCAGCGGCCCAGCGCCCGGGCGGTGGGGAGTAGCGCCAGTCGCGGCAGCGTGCCGTTTTGTGGCGGAGACCCCGGCCCGGCCATTGCTCTGCCTGTCGAGCTGAGGTGCCCATCCGGCTGGCAGCGAACAGACCTGCCGGCAGCTTGTCCGGGTCCTGCTGCCTGCGGGTGGGCTTCCACCCAGCGCTTCTGCAGCATGCTGCTTGCGGCCCGGCTGCTGGTGGGGCGTTGGTGCCTCGTCCTTCTAGAAGGGGGTGGTGGCCAATGATTATCAGAGGCCCCGTGAACGTACAAGTTCTTCTGCGTACTTAAGGAGGAAATAGATTTAGTAGCTTGGCATGCTGGGGTGGGAGAGTGGGTCAGGTTAGTGGGGAGTAAGCCTGAAGCGGCTTTATAAGTAGTTTGAGGAGCCTAGGGTAAGATGGGGTGCTTCTGAGTAGACCACCTCAATTATCTCATTATTGATAAAACAGGCTTTATTTTTCTTTACATAGTGGTGGCCGTGTAGTTTTCTTTTCTAGCTTAATTTTCATGTGTTTGCTTCCTATTTATTTCTTTTGCTTTGACAAATCCCTTTCTAAATACTCTGACAGAACTAGTGACTTGTTGGACTAACAAATGAGGGTTCTAGAATTCTTGTCTTTCATGTAATCACTCCTGCTGACTGTCTCAACAGGCATACGGCCTCCTATTGTGAATGGCCCAATGCCGGCACGGCCACTGGTTGCACTTCTGGATGGACGAGATTGCACTGTGGAGATGCCCATCTTGAAGGATGTTGCTACAGTGGCATTTTGTGATGCTCAGTCAACTCAGGAAATTCATGAAAAGGTGAGCAAACAAATGTGCAAGGATTTGGATATACAGCTCTGCCTCTTAGAGTAACCAAAGCAGAGATTGATTTGGACTGGTTTTTGTTGTAGGTGCTGAATGAGGCAGTAGGAGCTCTGATGTATCACACCATTACCCTTTCTCGTCAGGATCTGGAGAAATTCAAAGCCCTCAGGGTCATTGTGCGTATTGGCAGTGGCTATGACAATGTTGACATCAAATCTGCTGCAGAATTAGGTATGATGACACCATTAGGGCTCTGTTGTGATCAGAACTGAATGTGAAGTGGCACACTGCATGCGTTTTTGTGTTTTACAGCCGAGTGCATTTAATACCTTTTATGTAAAAAATTTGGAGCTGCTTAGTATCAGGCCTCTTTAGAGAGGTGACCAGTATCGGAGCTGGTAGGTGGCTTGAAAGAAAGATTCTCAGACTGCTCTGCTATAGATGTCAGTGTCTTTGCTATTGTTTGGGATTCAGAAACCTGAAAATGGTATCTAGGTAACTCTTGGTGAGACAGCTTTGGGTTGTTTGTGGGGAAAGAGTTGAGCAAACTCTGATGTCTGAAAGCAGCCTGCAAATGCTGATGCAGGACAAACTCACTGTAAATGCTTGATTAGTGAGTTTTCCTGTTAATTTTTTATATGCAGGTAGCTTCTGATTCAACACTTTCTTACTGATCCCTTTAGAGCCCTAGGCATGTGAAGAGTCTTGGATCAGGTGACAAAAAGCTGCTATTTATTAAACGTATCACAGTGAGACCGTTGGACCTTGTAGTCTCCTAGGTGAGGTAGATCATCTGAGTACTCTGCATCGTCTTTTTTTAGGTTTGTGTTAGTGATTTGAAACCTTTCTTAATGCAGTGCAGATCAGATTAAGCTTAACTCAAAGGCAAGTATTTATATATAAAATTGAAATAGGCATTACAATTTCCAGATCTGTAAGAATAGGTGAATGGTAAATAAATGAAGAGTACATATTTGTCTAGTGCTTGAATTAGGTCTAAAGAGTCTTCTCATCTGAATGATTCAACTGAATAGTTTCAAGAGTTCCTCGCAAGGTCTTTGGCTCTCATCCAGCCATTATATTTTTGGGCTGAGTTTGGAACCTAATCTACTCTTAGGGTTCTCTACTTCTTTACTCACCATCCATCTCTTTGCTTCATTCAGATTCAAAGCTTTCCCTTTCCCCCCACACTCATTAACCCAAGGAGAAATGGGTCAAAGTTCTTTCACCATCAGACTGCTGCTTGCCACTTTTGCTTTGGAGCGATAGTATGATGACCCTTATGCATGGCCAGATTTGCTTTTTCAAGGACAATTAAGGATTATTTTCATGCTTAGCCAGGCCCTTTAATTCATTCTGAGACAAGATATTGTTCATGTGTTCTGAATCTTCAAATCAGACCAAAGGGCTGTTGTGTATGTTTGCATTTTCTTACATTTAGGCATAATATTGTATGTAAACACAAATTTCTGTCTAGCTGTGTAAAAGATGAATGCATGTAGCTTGTCTGAAGTTGAATGAGATGATAACCAGTGAGAAGTTAGGTTTCCCTATCTCTCCTCCTTATGGCCTCCGAGTCATCTCTGTAGCATTATGGCACAATTGCAAAGGATTTGATAGAGAAAAGGAGTCAGATATTTGGGATTGTGTGTGGCCATTGTTCTCCTAGTTCTCTTGGGAGAGTGTGGTCTGAGTTTAGTTGAACGTCTTTTGTGAGGCTATTACAGAGGAGAGTGATTCATTGCTGAATTTTACGTGCCTTCAACCATTGCCTAAATTTTATTCATAGTTTTTTAGATAGGTGGTGGACTTTTGAGGAAGAGTGTCCTTGTTTTGGCAAGTGGCTAGGGTTATGTTTGGGAAAAGACCATTTTTTCATCTAGTTATTTAGTGGTACGTTGCCAGCCTGACCATCCTCCCCCCCCCCCCCCCCCTTTTTTTTTTAATAGACTGCTCAGGAATCACCAGATTTTGCTACAGTGCTCCATCTTTCCCTTTCCTGACAGTAATTTGTGCTTCCAGGACTTTAACTCTGCATTAGTAATTTACCTGATAGTTCTAGCAATGGATTTTATGGTCCCTTGTGGTTGTATGTTATTCTAGAGTGGGAGTGTCATGTGTTGTTACTTCTAAGTGTAACTTCAAATGGATTTAGAGAGGCTCCTGTGGATTCTCTCTGAGTTTAATGAATTAGCTACTTATTGTTGCTCCTGGGGAAGCTGATGCTTGCAGTGAGCATCTGGACTGCAAGGCATGAAAGAGCTCAACCATCTGTCTTAATTCTTTTGCAGTCTGCCAGTTAATCTGTCAGGAGTATCTCTGAAACGAGTGCATTTTTTTGGATGCATATCTTCTAAAACAGTTTCTTGCATCACTTTTATGACCTAATTTTCTCATTTCAGCCTGGGTTTTTTTTTTCTTTTTCCTGGTGAGTGTGTCAATCAAATGGATGTTTCTAAGGAAGGAATGGTATTTTCTTGGGGTTAAAAAGCTGTCTGGTCACATCTATGTTGCTGTAGAATGAGCTTCTGAAATGAATCCTGTGTTTCCTGGCAGTAGTTCTGGAGCACTGAACTATCTTTCAGCACTTAGCCTGGAGAGCTCTGTGTTGGTTTAGTGTTGTGATGCTAAAAATCTTATATGACATCTATGGCTTTGTAGGCATTGCAGTTTGCAACATCCCTTCTTCCTCAGTAGAGGAGACTGCTGACTCCACCCTCTGCCACATCTTGAACCTCTATCGCCGTGTTACTTGGCTACATCAGGCTATGCGGGAAGGGAATCGAGCCTCGAGTGTAGAACAGATTCGAGAGGTGGCTGGAGGCGCTGTGCGTATCCGTGGGGAGACTTTGGGCATCATTGGACTAGGTAAGTGATGGGAATTGTTAGATTGAAAAGTGAACTGTGAAGTTTTTGGGAACCTAAGTCACAGACTGAAAGAAGTGATAATTTTACAGCTGTTTATTGTGAAATACACTGACTCATAAGGAATGCTAGTTCCCTATTCTGTGATGCTGGATATCTTCAAGAGTTGGGTGTATGTCATGGGATTGGGGATTTTTTTTCCATATTCAAATGGCTAGAAGAATTGGAACATTGAGACAGCTCTTCTTAGTGACTGTTTCCCTGTGTGCTAGGCTCTGTATCAGTAACAAAGCCACCTGAAAGCTACCAATTCCTTCTCCAAGTTCTTGTAATCAGATTATTACTGGCTCTGACTTAGGGTCCAGGTTTGTTTGGAAAAACAGAGCTCCTAGGCTAAGCTCTGGCTATTGCATGGGGAAAGACTCGAATTAGCCATATGGGATCAGCACTGAATAACCTTTTCTGGATCCCTGTGGCAACCATAGGGGTTTCCAGGGCCGCAGTACCTTGCGCCTTGGCAGTACAACTCCAGTGTAGGCTCCCAGTCTACGCCAGTATCTTGTCTTTAAAGTTTGTTTTACCTTTCCTTGATGATTGTGGGTTTTCTTTTGTGAAGGCCGAGTTGGACAGGCAGTGGCTCTGCGAGCCAAGTCCTTTGGCTTCAACGTGATTTTCTATGACCCCTATCTGCCGGATGGAGTGGAGCGATCCTTGGGTTTACAACGAGTAGGAACCCTGCAGGATCTACTAATGCACAGCGATTGCATCACATTGCACTGCAGCCTGAATGAACATAACCATCACCTCATCAATGACTTCACTATTAAACAGGTGCAGCAGGAGCTTGATTTCCCCCACAGAACACTGTGGAAATGAATGCAAACAGAAACTGCTGCTTTCACAGAGGCTGAGAGCGTGTGAATCCTGCTGCCTCTGTCGTGTGCCTCCTGCTGCCTTTGGAGGCTGGGAGCGTGTGGATCCGGGTGCCTGTGCTTTGTGCTGTGTAGAATTTCATGTTAAGAGAAGTATAGGATTGGCTTTTTTTGCCAAGTAATTTCATTTATAAAGAATGTTTTAGGTGATTCAGTAATTTCAAATTACCTTTACAATGCATAATTGACTGTGCTGGTTAGAGCCAGATGTGGTGTGGCTGGGACTGCGTAAGTTTCTTTACACAGCTCTGCCAAAGCCTCTCTGTCCAAGCCCACTGCAAAGTCAGTCTCGGGCTCTACTCCGCTAGTCTATGAATGCTCTTCAGTGCTTTCCTGTGACACATCTGGACATTGTAGTCCGGTTTTGTATAGCTGGATACTTGATTCATGTCCTCTTTCTTTTTTAATGTAGTAGGATGAATATGGAGTGCAGAACTTGAGAGTTCCACTTTTGCCCTTGTCTTGTGGTTTTGTTTGTTCATTTTTAAAGCAAATTTCTCAAGCATTGCTTGCAGGCATTTCCCCTGTGGTTAGCTTTGCAGTGAGAGCACTCCTAGTTCGTCCAGGCCTCATCTAATCACTGCAGGCTCCTGCTCATTTCCAGTAGACTTCCCAAGATTTACTTAGCTTCCATGAAAAGTCTCATTCTCAACCCACTTAATATTTTTCTTCTTCCAGATGCGCCAGGGCTGCTTCTTAGTGAACACAGCCCGGGGAGGGCTGGTAGACGAGAAAGCCTTAGCGCAAGCCTTGAAAGAGGGGAGAATCAGAGGAACAGCATTGGATGTGCATGAGTCTGAGCCTTTCAGGTAACATTTCACCTGCATGCCTGCTTGCTATCCTGTGACTCACCTGCGCTGCATGATTTTTTCATTTGTTTGTTATTTGAGTTACAGTGATACCCAAGAAGACAGATGGGGTTATCACTTATGGAGAGAAACCACATATTTATTTTTTCTCCTGCCCCTCCACAGCTTTGCTCAAGGGCCCTTAAAAGATGCACCCAATGTGATCTGCACCCCTCACACTGCCTGGTACAGTGAGCAGGCTTCCATTGAATCCAGAGAAGATGCAGCTAAAGAGATCCGCAGAGCTATTACAGGTAATGAGGAAGACTGTGTGCTCTGCAGCTGCTGCTGAATTGATATTCTTTTGTTAGTTCACTGCAAGGATTATGCTGATTGTTCTGAAAACTTAGACTCAGTAACTGGTTTCTGGAACTGGAGCGTAAGTTCTTAATTGTCTCTTTGCTTTCTGAGAATCTTGTAAGTAATGCTGGAGTGGGCTTTCCCAGGGTGGGAAAGTGCTTGTACCTACCTAGTACATCTTCCAAATCCTTTGCAATAATGTCTTTGACAGGATAGTCATACTGTATGTTATGATAGTTATATTGTACACCTTTTTTCTGGAGTAGTACATATTGTTTCTTGGGGAAGATGAGGCTTGGCAATTGTGGTTTGTGGCCAGTAATTTCCACAAGATCACAGAAGTGGGAAGGAAGGATCACTTTCTTGTCTTCTCCAGAGACCAGTTGTTCACAGGATAGTCTCCCCTGCCCAGTGTTATCCTGTGGAGGTAGATGGAAAAGATGTGCATTTCCTTTCTACTGTCCTTTGTAAATGCTTTAGTGAATGAGCCCCTCCTGCTTGTGTCCTGGTTTTTTGTCATTCTTGGTGCTCTTGCAGGTCACATACCTGATGCTTTGAGGAACTGTGTTAATAAGGAGTACTTGCTGTTAGCAGCTCAGTGGTCCAGTATTGATCCTGCAACTGTCCACCCAGAACTCAATGGAGCTGCAGCTTACAGGTGAGATATGTTGTCCAAGTTACTGCTTCCAAGTATGTCTTCCTACTGAAGTAGGCCAACATTCCTCTTTGGGTATGAGAACTGCTTGTACCTGCAGGCAGGTATGTTTCTGTTCCTATATACTCTGTGTATGAGCTCTTTTCAGAAACTTAAAAGCAGCACTTCTGAAGCTGTGCTAAGATTTAACATTTACTTGGTCATATTTAGTTCCAGCTGCCTACTGGTTAATTTTTCCAAATCCTTGCAAGACCTGCCCAAGAAATATCTTGATATAAGAAAGCCTGCTGAATGCCTGAAAAGATGTCTGGATCCTAACATTTAGAACTTGGCATATCATTAGGGCTGTAAAAACAAAGCATAGTTCTTATCTGTAGCCCAAATATGGACTATTCATAGAATCATAGAATCTTTGGGTTGGAAGGGACCTTTAAAGGTCATCTAGTCCAATACCTCTGCAATGAGCAAGGACATCTTCAACTAGAGCAGGTTGTTCAGAGCCCCATCCAATCTGACCTGGAATGTTTCCAGGGTCGGGGCATCTAACACCTCTCTGGGCAACCTGTGCCAGGGTTTCACCACCCTCATTGTGAAAAAATTCTTCCTTCTGTCCAGTCAAAATCTGCCCTCTTTTAGTTTAAAACCATTACCCCTTGTCCTGTCACTACAGGCCCTGCTAAAAGGTCTGTCCCCATCTTTCTTATAGGTCCCCTTAAGTACTGGAGGGCTGCAATAAGGTCTCCACAGAATCTTCTCTTCTCCAGGCTGAACAGCCCCAAGTCTCTCAGCCTGTCCTCATAGGAGAGGTGTTCCATCCCTCTGATCGTTTTTGTGGCCCTCATTAAAGAGGCCACTATTAAAGAGACATTGTCCAGTGGATTTGGGCAGTGGCCCAAATAGGGTGTATTTCAGTTTATTTGTCCGTTACGAACCTGCCAAGTGATTGTGGCAGGTTGCTTTCTTTTTGGTTTTCTCCCATCTGTAAAATAGGAAATATATTCTCTTCTCTTCTCTGAGAGATCTACATAGGTTTAGATATATTTATGGAGAAGGCACAGGGAGGCACAATGGAAGTAATGGAAGAATGGCTCACTAGCAGTTTATGAGTATCGCACTCTTACTTTTTTCTCTTACATCTAGCTGTTTTATTAGTTCAGCTCTTTTTGTACTTTAGAGCCCAGTGAAGGATAACTAGCAGCTTGCACTCCTCCTGCTGATGGGGAAGGAATGTCTAGCTCTTCATACTGTGCTTCACACTGTTTCCCACTGGATATAAACTTTGTAGCTGTTTTCCAAATGCTTAGTATGTGACCTGAGACTATATCTACCTGTCTGAGAAGGGGTGTCATTTGGTATTAGGATGTAACTGCTACTCTTCAGCTCTGGAGACTTTTCCTTTTTTTTACCTCAGAGCAGTTGTGTTAGAGGGGTTTGTGTTCAGCAGGTGCCTGAGGGCACCTTCCCCCTTGCATAACTCCGTTGGACAAGCTTGTAATTTCTATGTTTCTGTTGGTTTCAGGTTTCCTCCAGGAGTCGTGGGAGTAGCCACCTCTGGGCTACCAGAACCACCAGTAGTGGAAGGGATTGTAACTCATGGGATCCCTTCTGTTTCTCACTCTGCACCACGTACCCCTTCGCCAGGAGAGACGAGCAAACTGGATGCAGACAGAGAGATTCCTGCTGACCAATAGCAGCATCTTTCATCTCCTCTGGCAGCAAGAAAAATTAGGAGGATATCTCCTCGTAGGACCTTCTTTAACACCCTACAGAGACTGTTTCCTGTTCACAGAGGACGAGAGAATGCATTTCATTACTGGCAAACTTTAGCTCTTGCCTTTATTTTGTAACCCTATAGTTTTAATCTCTCAATGAATCTTTCTCCTTCTCTGGGGCAGGGCAGCAGTGACCTTGCCTCCCCTCTAAAATACTTGGTTTAACCAACAGTTTTTCCTATATATCTGCCTCAGTTGTCTGACGGGGAACTGTCCTTGTGCACTTCAAAATAGAAGTGGAGCTGCCTGAGCAGGGATGGCCCTCTGTGTTCCTAACACCAGACTTCAGTGCACACTTTTCGGTTCTGACTTGTAGCTTAAATTTAATTTGGCTGAACCTCTCTAAGTGTAGCCATGGGGAATATTAGAAAAATATTAGTCAATTGGAGAAGTTGTGACTATTGTCTTTAGTATGCCCTTGGTAGAATGCAGCGTAGGCTCTGCTCTGTGTGTTACTTTGCTTGTTTTAATTAAGGTTTCCTGTGGGAACAGACATAGCACAGGCATGGCTAGTTCTTGACCATACAAAGTTTTGTCTATGGAGTACTAGGCCTGAAGTTAAAAGTAACAGTCTCAAAGCCAGCCTTGTAAATAATTTGGAAGGGATTAAAATGTCATCACATGTATTCTGGTGGCCACTGTGTTTGTGAGGCTTCAGAATAGTTCACCCTGGAGTCTGTGTAACACGGAGAAGGCAAGAGAATGCAAAAATAGGAAAAACTTGCACTGGGAGACAGCAAGTAGCAATAACTTGCGGTTGCTGGTTCCTCATACGTACGTACCTCACAGTCTAATGCTGGTGTTTATCCACAAGGTATGTATCATATTAGAATTCTAAGCTTTGTGCTACAGGTTTTTTTGGTTTGGTTTTTTTGCATAACTGCATCAACTAGAAGTAACATACCATTGCTAGTGACACTTGTTTCTGTGCTGATGGAGAAGGCAGCTTTAACAGTTGACCAAATTACTTTAACTCTGCTAGCATATACTTCATCTCCAATAGTGGGCAGGGCAAGACAGTGTTTTTTTACATGAATAAGCTTTGTGATACTTAAGGAGAAAGAACACTTTTAGCTTGTCACCTGAAGCCAAGGCCCATCAGGATTGTTGCTCTCAAGACTTTTCCCATTTCCTAAGTAATGGAGTATGAATTGCTTCTTTAAGGGGTATGGAGTCTTCAGCAAAACAAGTTCCACAGGAGAAGATTTTTCTCAATTCCAAATCTTCCTTTAATTTCATCTTACACTTTAGTTATAGCCTTTCCATGCACAAGGTGTAACAATTCCCAATTGATTTGTTCATGTTGTGTGGGTATACTAAAGTAGGTGCTATATGGGAGGCATACCCTATGTATGGGTTTGTCTGCCTCCCTTGATTCTTCCCTCTGTTGTGTGTGTGTGGAGGCTGAACAGCTGGGAACAGACTGGAAATACACCTTGAAGTGCAGACAAAATCCTCTGTTTAGGCTGTTTACAGTTTGGGAAATTGAGGAAAGCTTTCAGAGTCAATTAGTTTCCAGATTTTTTTCCTGGTTTCAAATTTTTCTACAATACTGTCTTCATATGATGGCTTACTACTGATAGAGTGAAGCGATTCATTCTTCTCTCCTCCACTCTCCCACTCCCTGCTGGCAATTCAAGAAAGGAAATAGGCAAGAAGTAAACTTCAGGTGTTTTCTTACAGATTTTACACTTTAACTGTAGCATTAGTGAGATGATATTATTTCTCTAGTGATGAGTGTCTTTTTTGATAAGGTATTTGTCTCAGTGAAAGTTCTTGGCTTCTGTGTTTTCATGGATGATGCTGATTCTACTTAAAATTCATATACCTCCATGGCTGCTCAGGTTTAGCAGATCAGACTAGGACTGGTGGTAGGCACAAGTTAACAGGAGAACTTTTCTGAACAAAAGCATAGAGCTCAGAAGCACTTTGCAGCTGTACCTAAAATAACCAGCAGCACTTTCCTGAGTTCTCTAATCTCCAGGAAATCTAAATTTTACCAGCTACTAACTCAGAAAGCTGTTCTTCTGACAGGCAGATGTGGAAAAGTTTTCAGGGACCGAGAGGTCATCTTCTGTCTATTACCACATTAGGGAAGCAGTCTGTCAATAACTACTCTTTCCTTACTTGCTGCTGAAAATTCCTGCCTTGCTTAGAGGTTCAGGTCTGAGATTATTTTGTGGTAAGGGGCTACTAGCTATGAGCTTTGTGAATACAGAAGATGAGAGTACATTGACCTTGTCTCTTCTAGAGCACAGTGCAGGATAGATGCATTTTTTTGAAGAGGCAGTAATTTTTTTTTTCTTCTTAACTGCAAGTATCTTTATAGACCAGTCATACAACTGAACAGAGGAAGAGTGGAAAGATCTCATTTGCGGGACACTTGAGTTTCTCAATTCTTATTTTTGGTGCCTAGATATACTGGTGACTAGTAAGCATAGGAATTAAATAATTGATTTAATAAGAAATATTTCCAGTTATGGGTACCAAGGAGTTGAAGCTGACAGCATTGTTAGTGTCTCTGTTCTATCCAACACTATGTAGGCTTGTGATTGGGTATGAAGGTAAATTTTCCCCTTGATTAAAGCCACAGCAGAAATGTTGAGGTAAAAATGAACAGAACCCTTACCATGACCTCAAAGAAGGACTCTCTTTGTGGTTATAGGATTACTCTGCTTGTATGCCATTTGTACCTCTGCTCATAGACTGAACCTATTATCACCAGACGAAGGCTGTTTGAACAGATAGTACTAGTAAATTTTCCTCTGAGCTAAGTTACCCTGTGGTCTTCTCGATCCCCTGAGTGCCAAGTCCTTTGTTAGCACTCTTTCCTGTGTGATACACTGATTTGAAGCTCCCCCTCCCAAGCTTAGTGCAGTATACAGAAATGGAAGGTTTTGTGTTTGTTTTTTTTTTTTAAATGCCTTCCTTCAGAACTAGCGCAGAGCTTTAATCCCAAAGAACAGAAGTCTCCCAGGGTGAGGCAGGAGTGCCGTAGCTGCACTAATCTGCTTACAGGAGGTGCTCACACTGTCCCAAGGTACATTGTGTTTGTCAGGGTCACTGCTGCTGACCAGCTTTTTTTATAGAGGACTCAGAGTTTCAGAAATATATTTTTGTAGACAATGACTAAACTGTGAAACATTGAAATAAAGCATGTAAACAAAAACTTACAGCACTGTCCTCTGTACAGACATTTTTCTCACTTCAGTTCTCTCCTGACTCATTAGAAAATGTTTGATTACTTCTTGGATATATTTTAATAAAATTCTCCAAAGAACATGGCTGCTGTCTATGGAAGGGATGGCCTTAAATACAATATTGAAGGGGAGGGTTGGAAACCTATACAAGCAAGTGTCTGCATCAGTCCCACTTTTCTCAGATTAGTTAAGTTGAGTCTTCCACACAATCACTCCCTGCATCAGCCACTGTGGCAAATTACTTTCTTTGAATTCTGGAGCATTGACCATCAATCAAGGCTGTGAAGGTGGCAGATTGGTGGAGACCATCTTCAGTGGTTAAGGGACGGCTTTGGATGCCGTGTTTACTTAATGTGCCTTCTCATGAGTTGAAATTGTGGTAACTGGTTTTGCAGCCTTTTAAGTGTGTAATTTAAATATACATGTGTAAACAGCAGTAGCTGTGTTCACCCTTTTACAGTAAAATAGTGTTTGAAATTAATACACAAAATTAGCCCATGAAACTAATTTTTCTAACATATAATAAAACTCCGTACAACAGAATTAGCATAGAAAAGTGGTTAGGTATTTTAGAAATGGAAGTTAATTCGTGTTTTATGGCCTATGCTCCCTGTGTTGATCATTAATGAAAAGAAACATCTTCCTGTTCTTGGTGGGTTATATCACTATTTGTCTAGCTGGTGCTGTGCACCTCTGCAATATCTGGCACAATGCTCAGGAGATGGGATGGCTCGCTTTATGATGGCAATTTCAGTCTTGGAGCTGGTGGAATGGGAAAGGGACATAGGACCACTTGGAATCTTTCACATGGGGGTACTATTTCTAATACATGATGATCTTACTGTTCCAGCAAAGGAACTTAAGACATGAGGGCAAAGCCTGGTCTTCAAAGAATGTAGTGCTGATCTTGGATTTACCACGGCAATCACTGGGACACAAGACATAATGACTCTGCTACCTTTCAATATTTTCTTAGGTATTGGTTCCTGTACTTTAAAAAAAAAAAAGGGGCCGGGGGGGGATGCCTGGTAGTTAGTAAAACTAGTGGTTTGCAGTAAACCAGAACTCATAGATGCTGTATACAACAGAGGATAGAGCAGACTAATGTTGGTTCTTAAGTTCTATGTAGTTCAAAATACCAATGGCAGACCTCACTTCCAAAAAGAAATTCTTTTGAACCTTTTCTTGATGTAATCATCTGTCTCAGAATCTGTTGAGTATTTTATCTGTGTGCCACACTAGGACTAAAATCGCACCATAAAGAGTACAGATAACAGGATGAAATACACTTCTGAGGACAGGCACATTCTACAAACTGGTATTGGGTATCGCCTTACCCGTTTCTCAGCGCAATAAATTGCACCCCTCTAACCAGAAAGCAACAAAGACGAAATGTCACCTACTTAAAACAACCTGGCACAATAATTTTGAATAAATGAAAACGAAAGCAAGCAACTTGCCTTTGCTGCTGCTAATTCAGTGTCAAATATGACTCCCGGAGTGAGGAAACAGTACATGCACAAGAAGAAAACAACTTATTTCCACAAGAATATCCTTGTTCTGGTATGGACTATAGAACCTGCTCCTCATTCTAGTTTCCATCAGTGCCACCATGTCTTTACTGCACAAGCAGAAAGAGATGTAAAGTGGCATGTCATTTCTCTAACAGTGTAAGATTCTGAAGTATTTTGTAGTTCAAGTGTGTTGAAAAGGAGCAGGTTTAGGGCATTGCACTATTCTACATGAGAGCTGTTCAAATGTATAAGCCAATCATGACAACTGCACTGCATTAACATAATGTTGTACCTTAATCACACCCTAAATACGCCTTTTCAAAATCTGCCTGACTGAAAAGTAAAGCACCTAGACCTGTGATGCACTGCTGTTATTCTGGGGCCAAGGGCGTTTACTCATACCAATACAAAACATTCAAAACAGCAACTCGGATGCCACATTTTAAGCTGTTACTGTACAGGTTCTTGCGTTTACCTCGATATTTACGTAAAACCTCCATACTTTCTGTGATCATTCCAGATTTTGAACTTGGCGTTAATGAGGCTCTGCCGCGGGAAGGCCTTCTGCTACGGCTCCTCCCTGATGACCCGTTCCCCTGCCCCGCCGCCGGGCCTGTCCCTCCCGGCGGCTCCTCAGCTGCGCGACTGCTCCGGTTCCCCGCTGCGGGCTCGAGGCCCCAGGGCTTCGTCCCTGGGCCGCGGCCGTCCCCGCCCCGTCGCTGCCGAGCCCCAGGGGCAGCGCCACGGCTCTCCCCTCCCGGCCACGCTGCCAGCTCCGCTCCGCACGACCGCCGGATGCACAGTGCTGAGGCGGGAAGGCCGGTATGGTGCGCAGCATTGTGGGGCAGAGGAAGGGGGGAGGGAGACTGTGCAAGCGAGGTGCATGCCGGGATCGGGGCGGGCGGTGCTCGGAGGCCCAGCGCGGGGCAGGCGCTTGCTCGGTGTCTCGGGGCGTCGGCGGTGACCGGTGGACTCGGGCCGGCGGCGGAGGAGGCTCCTGCCCGTTGGGGATGGCGGACGCGGCGGCCTCCCCTGTGGGAAAGCGGCTCCTGCTGCTGCTGGCGGCGGGGCCTGGCGAGGGCGAGGCGGTGGGGCCGGAACCGGGGCCTGCGCTGCCCTCCCGAGCCTGGCGGAGCGGCACGGTGCGGGCCATGAGTGGAGCCGTGCCCCAGGACCTGGCGGTGAGGCCCTGGCGGCGGTGGGCTGGGGCGACGGGGAGCCGCGGGCGGGGACGCCGCGAGTCGGGCTGCCCGCGTGAACTGCGGCCTCCCGTCGCCGGCGCGGGCCGCTGCCAGGCTGGGCTGTGGTGCTGGCGGGGCGGCGGGGCCGGGGCCGCGGCGCGCCGCCTCCTCCGGGAGGGTCGCGGCAGCGCCGTGCTGATGACCTGCGTCCTCCCTGGAGCGCGCTGCCCACCGCTCCCCGCTGGGCCTGCCGGGATGCGCTCCGGGCCGAGGAGTGGCGGGCCCGGCCTGCGGCGAGTGCGGTGCGGTGGCGGAGCGGCCCTGCGAGCTGCTAGGGCATGGGTCTCTCCGGGGCGGAGAGGGTTCAGGAGCCTCAGGTGCGATGGTTGGAAGTAACTTGCCTGTGAAACGAACGCGTCTGGAACATTTCTGCTTTCTGATGCTGATGCATCTGTATGTAACTTCTAAGTGTTGTGTTGTTTTTCCAGGAAGACGTTAAGTATGCTTGATCAGCCTAAATGATCCCCCTTGTTTGAAGGTGTAGTTTTGAGCGGGGATTATCGATTTTACTCTGTCTTAGATTTTGGTTCCAGCTGTAGGAATTTCTGCTTTGCATAATGTGTTTAAACACTCTTTAACATTTGTTTGGTTTATTTCTAGTATAGCTCGGTGAGATGCTTGGGTAAAGGTCTTAAAAAGAGCTCTTAAAGGATGCCGGTGCTGTTTCTCTTTGCACGTGTCAGTTCTGCAAGTATTCACTGTAAGTGGTGGCATGCTTTGGACAACCGATGGTAGACTTCTGAGATTTGTGGCTGTTGAAATGACCCATTTTAGGGGGAATGAGGTTCTGTGTTTGTGAAGAGTTTTGTTAGTTCTCTTCATAATTAGCTTTTTAAAAATTTGTTGTTATGATAAGTTCTTTGGGTTTCTTTGCAGAGTTCCAGCTGTGAGAGGTTTCCTTGATTTCATACAATGATGCTGCTTTCTTTGTCCTGTTTTAGAACTGCAGCTAGGCCTATCAGTAGGAAGTAGTGTGCTGGTTTTAGTTTTTCAAACCCAGGTGGCCTGGCACCCTGTCTGCCTTTGAGAGCTGTGGTGATGCACTCTAGCTGCTTCCTTATTAGTTTAAGGAGGAGAAAAAAAAAACATACAGAAAGGAGATCTTCAAAAGGAAAATGGGACAAACGTTTTAGACTCTGTCTGAAATGTGAAAATGTATTGGGGCTTACTAAGACCTGGTCTGGAGAACTACCCTTGTAGCAGCCTACATTTGACATATGTATCATCAGTACTCTTGTATTACGGAATCATCCATCCCAAATATGAGTATGATGTAATGAATTTTTGGTGTGCCTGATCTTATTAATATTTTTGTGGAGTGTTGCTTTTTTTTTTGTGAATCTGTCCAGTAAAAAGTAGTGAATTGTTTCCTGGTTAGTCATTGCTGTCCAACCATGTGACACCTGTTAGACTACCCTGACAAAGTAAAAAATCAACTTCCGTGCTTGACAGCATGGGAAGAATAGGATTTTTTTGTGTGTGTGAATTAATTACCTTTGTTCAGCACTGCCTCTCTCACCCCCAGTTCCTTTCATTAATAACCTTCCACTTAGCACAGTTTCAGTGATGCAGCTGTCTCTAAACAGCATATTCTCCAATTCTGTACAAGAACTCTTAAATGTGAGCTGTGTAAAATACTCGAGGCAGATTTTTCAGAATCCTGTAACGTGGAATATTTAGTGTTGTCATGGAACCTTCCATGCATAATGAACACTGCTTTGACAATGATAATGATGTACTATCAGAAAAATAAGTCGTCTTTTTAAACTCATTCTGTCAAAAGAAGTGATGAGTTGGTGCCAAGCAGTCAACCACAGTTTAGGAAATACTCATCTAAGGTAAAGTAATAATGTGATCTAGGTCTGAAAAAGGCTAGAAAAAAATGTATTTTACTCTTTGGGTTACTTAAGTCTGTGCTTTCTCATGGTACCCTGTAAGGATTGTTTCACTTACTAGCCCATAGTCTGACATTGGGCTTTTAGAAATACAAAACTGCAGTTGAATATCTACACCTTTCCAAGGGAGAAAACTCAGGAATAGACAAGAAATGTAGAACATAAAGCATTTCAAAAAGCAGCTGAAATAGCTTTATTTATTTCTTTATTTAATATTGGAATTTTAGGAAGCTATTACTTTTTCTGATGAGGTAAAGCCTCTGGAAAGGTTTTGCTTTTATCCCCTGTATAAATTTGGTTATAGAGAGTAGCTCTTAAATATTCTTACTTTGATAAAATGTGAAATAATCTAATTATTGTTAGTCCACAAAAAAAAAAAGGTCAGTCCTAGTTGTGCGATCTTCAGAGCACCTAGAAGAAATCCTGATGAAAAACTATGCTGCTATTAGAAAACAGCTTTGCCTCTTGTAACTAGAAACAGTTCTTGCCCTTTTCCTCAAAATGTCTGTTAGGGCAGAATCATAAAAGACCTGTCAAGCTTTAGCTTGGTAATGTCCCAATATTGTAAAAGGACATGTTACATGCTAATGGCAAAATAGCTCAACATGTCATATGCAGGACAGTACTGCTTTTTGCTTATGCGGAAAACAAAAGTGAGATGTCTGTTTTAGTGCATAGACAAGGTATGCAAATACCATGGAAGTTAGGAGGCCTAGGACACAAGGTGTGTTGAGTAGGACTGTTTTGTGATAATCCACATATGCTTCTTATGGTAGACGGCAGGGAAAGGGTTGGTCTGTCCCGTCCCCGCCGTCCCGTCCCACCCCCTCCCCTGCCCCTTTATGGATAGTAAGTTGTGTCCCTCACAGGTTTTTTTATGTCTGAGTTTTCATCTATTTCCTGCGTTAATCTGCACATGTAATTGAATGTATTCTGAAGACATTTTCACGTGTACAAGATACGTAGATTATATAGCTTAATGAAAACATGTAGTAAAATATCTTACTCATAAAGGATTTCATTGGATAAAGTTGGTATTTAGAGATGATCTGAATTGTGGGATAAGCTTATTTTACTTTGCAAGTATCAGAACTGTTTGAGTTAACCATAAATAACTAGTTTTTCTAACTAGGTCACACTGGAAAAGAATATCTTTCTGTTTGGAGACTGTATGTAGTAGATGAAGGACACTGAAACCCTACAAGACTGGATTTAGATATGTGCGCTCTCAAGCAGTTTTTGGATGCTACTTGAAATTCACCTTGACAGTAGAGAGGAATGTGGGAAAAATGTGCATTGCGACAGGGTATGTGGAGGTTCTTGCCAGCTGTGCATGTGTGTCTGCTGCAGAATTTCAGTTCTTTCTGAATTGGGGAGTTTGTAGTGGTTTTCAAACTCCAATAGGTTTAGAAAGAGCAGTTTCCAGATAGGGCCTTGAAACTGGGACTCCGTGGAACTGGTGGGAAGGTTCACAACAAGCTGGGGTTGTATGAGTCCGGGATATCCAGATTGCTTTCTGTGCCACTGTACTTGTCTTAATTTCCTTCTGTCCTGAAGAACTGATCATATTCCTGGATCATTCTTCCTGTCAGCAAGACACTTGCATATATTTGCATATTGAAAGAGTATATGAGGGGAATGGACTAAAGAAAGTGGTCCAGGCTTTGTCTTACTCACCCTAAGTAATGTCTCCTATTGCTGCTGTTGAAGGCAGAATACTGTGCTGGATGGATATCGGTAAGACCAGTAAGTATATCTTTAATGCTTCCTGGTATAAAAGAGATGTTTAAGAACAAACAGGATATTGAACTTTTTTCCAAATAAATTTTTACTTACTTTGCAAGTAAAACACAGTTCTTTGAAGGAGAGCTGACTGCAAAAGTAGCGGTTGTGCATTTTCTCCACTTTATGATACTTTATTGGTGGCCTAAATACAAAGTACTGTGAATGCTTGTTAATGCCAGAGTTTTGTGTTTTTTGTTTTTTTTTTCTGATATCCTGTCTTCTCACGTGTGAAGGATAGACATCCACACTGAAAAATTTGTATTCATACAGTGAGCAATGTCTTCTGTGACTCCACTGATTACTTTTCTCAGTACTCAGTAGAGTCATGAGGGGTTCTATAACCATTTATGCTATTGAAGTGCAAGGTGCAGGGATGATAGGAGGGGGATGGAATTTGTAGTTTATGTAGGTTTAAGTTTACATGAATTAATTAAAAAAAAAGTCTTGGCTGCTTTGCAGTGTAACTGCAGTAGAGGAAACTCAGTGTGACTTAACAAAATTCTTGAAAGGATCTTGGCAGATCTGAAGTGGTTATCAAGTTATAAATGAGGAATGGGGTGGAGACCCAAGCTGATGAGCCTTCCCAGTCTTGTGCCAACTCTGGTGTCCCTGTGTCATACTCACCAAATAGTAGGGGGCAGGGCAGATGGTGGCTTGGGAAGGAATTGGTAAGACTGATCTTGGCGGTGCTGTTATCAAGGCTGGCAGTGGGACTGGGAGGTGAACTGCTGTTCCTCCAAAATACAGGTTATGGAGAAGTAACAGTAACAAAATTGGTGTGACAGAGCGCGGCTTATTAGCCTGCACGTATTTGGTTAAACCCTTTGCAGAGTTGTCCTTACACAACACTGATTCCATGTCTGCTAGGTCACCTGTCCACCCTGCTGTCTTCCATGTTTCTGTTAACCAAGATACTCCAAGTTCCTGTCTTTTTTCTTTCCCCCTCTCCTTTTCCTTATTTGAGGATACTTGTTGTAATTTCTTGACACTTGGTAGCAATTACTGTACATGTGCAGGAGTTTCAGTTGAACTGCTTTATTCCTGGGGATTATGGAAATGTCCACCTTGAATGTTCGCTGTGCCTACATGGTATTTATGCAGTGTTTCTGATATTTTAGGAAGTGTCACACTGTTGAACATGTGCTCTGCTGATCTTTATGTGTGCAGTAATTTCAATACATTTTTAAACCTATCGGACTTGCACAAAACAAATATTTTTGGGGAAGTCTAGGTAGAAATATGGAAGCTCTAGGTTGAGAAGGTAAGCTTCTAAGACAGAGAAATGCCGCCTTTAATACAGCAGTCTGAGTATTTTACATTTGTATCAATGAAAGAACAGTTGTACTGGACAAGGTCAAAGGTCCATCTAGTGTGTCCCATCCCTGTCGTGTGTGTCATCATCCCCCATCATTGTTCCGCCCCCCACACCTCCCCTCCTGTCTTGCACTGGTCAGATGTGGATGTCCCTACGCAGCTGTGGAAGGAATCAAAATTGTTGATCCTTCCAACAACAGGCTGCCAGGTGGGAGTTTTCTGAAATGATGCTTAGCTATAAAATCACACAGCATGACTGCTCTATATTTGCATCAGTGAAGGGCTATAAAATAAGTTTTTGCTCATCTGATAGTGGATGCTCTTTAGAGCTCCCTGACTTGTAAATATTGGATTGACTTTGGAGGGTCTGTCTCTTCCTCCTTCTGCATGGTGTTTGTTGTAGCAGGATCAAAGATTTCAGATTCCCGAGTTCAGGCCTAGTGAACAACGATTATTTGCCTTTGGAAAATTGCTACTCAAATAGGCTTGCTGCTTAAAATGCATATTCCAGGAATCTCTTACTAGAGTTAACCCAACTTCTTTATATTTAGTGCTAATTGCATCTGAAGTTTTATTTATACTGACATAAGCAATATGAAAAATTGTAGTGTTCCTGCATTTTAAATTCATAGGAGTATTCAGATCCCGCTTTAGCAAGTGAAAGCTGGAAAGTTACTGAGTACTGGCAAAGTTTGTCTTCAGGAAGGTCCTTGTAAGTGTTTGCATTTGCAGAACAAACTGCTTGCCTTTGAAGAAGTTAAATGTTCCAATTACATGCAGAAGAGATTTAGAGATTTCATCAAAATTATTTGGTTTTACCTTTTTGAATATTGTTTTGTAGTGTCCAAGTGTAACAACAGAAACAAGGAAAAAAGGCTAGAAAAATAAAATATGCTTTGGCAAGGCCTGAGAATTTTTTTTCCCATCATTGTCAAAACATAGCATATTTTTCCTTTGGCAGTTTGTTTTCTTGGGTGGACAGTGTTGACATAGTATGTACAGGGCTTGCTTTTTACTAAGTAAAATGCCATGAGCTGGGAAAGTAGAAATCATGTGTTTTACGGTCTGTTTGGTGAATATATAGTCACTTGATTTGGCTGAATTTTTGTTATGGCTCCATAAAGCAGTAGACTCAGAGCTGTGCAAATAGAGTAAAATTTAGCAAGTTGAATACTAGTGCGTATAATCATAACTTAGGTCGCTGTCTTGGCACATTTGTTGGTAAGGTGTTTGTATGCGTCACACTTCAAATAAAAACAAAAGACTGAATCATGCATTTGTAATGGCAGTAGCTCAGCACTGTGACTGGTAAGGTTTTTGAGCTACAGGTTGGCAGCTGGGAGTCCATTTTGTCATTCAAGTGGTTGTAGAAAGTCAGGTTTCTGTAATATCCATGCTAAGATGCTTTCTCAGTTTTCAGTGGAGGTTTCAGCGGAGATACTAGAAGCTTGAAAGGTTTCTTTTGTTTGTTTATGCTTCTAAGTGAGACTGCAGTGCACTGCCTTCTGCAGGAATTCCTGGGGAATACTAGCAGTTGCATACTTTTTTCTGTCAGGTTTGAAATGGAAGACTGATTATTTCATAGAAGGTTGAAAACACATGGACTTGTGGACATGGAGCAACTACTGTTTGAAATGCAAGTGATTATGACAAAGTTATTTGGGGTTTTTGTCTTGAGTTATTACTGTGTTACACCTCTCTGCTTTGATGGCAATCCGTTTCCTAAACATTTTGGATGAAAAAGGTAGGCCAGTGTTTTAGCCGAGCAACTGCTTCAAGAAATACGTTTTGTTCTTTTAAATTCTTAAGGTACAAGGCATTATTTTTTTTTTTTCTGTAGGAGAACAATCTTCCGCCTGTAGTATGTATAAACATAGTCTTCGGCCAAGTTGTGTGTGCTGAGTAGCTGTTTTCTTTTGACTGATCTTGTTCTGTGCTTCAGTGAATTACTTGATTATTAATTAGACTGACCGTTCTTTTTTCCTTCAAGGTCTGTCTTGTGATCGTTCACACTTCTAGGGTTTTTCCATGCACATGTTTTGACTTCTCCATGTTGCCACCATGTGCCTGAGGTTTTTACAGAGCTCCCACTTTTTTAACCAACTTCCAAGTTGATGGTGGCTTCAATAATATTTCTATATAGCCATATCATGTTCTTATAGAAATGTTTGGAGAAATGCCTTTCCAAGAAGACTTAGCCAGTGTAATGAAAGTTTGTGTATCATGTTTGCGTTTGGTGTTGAATAGCTTTTTAACGTGGTCATAAAATACATCTGCTCATACAGTAGCTTCTCCCGATAGTGTTGAGTGCTTTCTAAGTAGTCTTAATGCTTCCAGTTCAACTGCTGATTACAGAACCAAAACAAAACTCAGTTTTACCTCCACATAGTTATTGTCCTGAGGTTACTGTCATTGTGACTCAAGTTACTTGCACAATGATTCATGTTTTCCCTGTGAAGCCGCTGGTGTCTGCATCTAGTAATTTGTCCTACCTCCTTTTGATTAGATGCTCTGTTTTAGCAAGGCATACAACTTTTCAGTCAGTGGCAGATTTATTTTCTTCTATAGTTTCTAAGTATGTTTTATTTTGAAACTGTTCTTATTGCAAGCTTATCTGTAGTTGGAAAAAATCTTACTACTTCTGTCTTGTTATCATTGTATCATTGAGTAACTGATCACGGTCTTCTGAGGTAGTGCTGCTTGGTAGTGACTGTCTTGTTGCCAGTACTTGCTGTTGGGAGTCCCTTTTTAGTCTCTCACCTACACTAGATGGTGATGCTCTGTTTGTAAAACACAAAGACGGGGAGATTTTCTTGTGTAGTCAAGTTTTCCTTGCAGTTTTTGCATACTTAGCAGACCTTTCTGAATTTCCTCCAAAAAGCCATGGTTTTGTTGATGTCCACCTTGTTGATTTTGACAGTAATAACTGTATTCAGAGGTGAGTTTCATTTGCTTAGTATGCTAAATGACATCGAGGTGGGTGATTCTGGAGAGAGGTTGACAATTTCTTAGACATTCTTCTAAAGAATAGCTTTGGTTTCTTACTTTCAGATTGTTGAGAATGTCCATTAAGCTCCAGGTTAAATCTTTTCTTTGAGGTTGGGCTTCTTTTAACTATAGTCATGTAGTCTATCACCTAATAACCTAAAATAAATCTTTTAGTTTATCCAATTTATTCTATAAAACTCAGCAAAAATGAGATGTACTCCTACTTTATCACTAATGTTTTTTCAAGGAAGATGCCAAACTTGGAAAGCAAAGGAAAAAGAGTGAGGCAAACCAGAATTAGCAGCTGGAATAAAAAGTTTTCAGAGGCTGTGATTGTAAGAACATCCAGAAGCTCCTCAGATTCTTCTCTGGTCTGCATAAAGTACTGTTAGGCTTGAGGACAGGACTGTGTCTAAAGAAATTTGATGCTTTTTATGCCAGCTTTATCGGTGACATTATTAATTATGTTGCGGTAATAGTTCTACTGCTCCAATACTTGCTGTTTTAAAACTAATAATTTTCATCCTGCTTTTACCATTCCCCTTAGACTTGTGTAAATCCCAGCCTTCATTTTCAGTGCAGTGCCATTTAATGCTTTGGGTAGTCAAGTTCAGGTTAGATGCAGTAAGAGAAAGTCCTTCATATCATATGTAAGCTATGTAGTTAAAACTTACTTTAACTTTTAACTCCTTACATTTATTATAAATTTTTTTTTTTTTTTGCAGCTCCCTCCCCAGCCCTCGCCTGAAACTTATTCTAATATTTGGCAAACCACTGGTATTTTCTTAATACACTAATAGTAACCAGGTTCTTTCTTTCTTCTTTTTAGATACAGGTACTGTATTTGCCACTTGCCAATCATAGAGGTACCAATTTTAAATTATTTTAAAAATCTGGGTATCAAACCTGCAATTTAAGGTTCTGCTTTTCCTTCAGAGTTCTGAACTGGAGGTCCTCATCCTTTTCTTGCTGGTAATTGGGTTGTAGAATACTTGGGATTAGGAACAGCCTACTTGGATTTCTAGGTGATTTGTTTTGCTAAGCAGAACATACCATCATCTCTACAGTTCAAATAGCTGCAGAAAGAAACAGTAGTCAAAAAAGATTGTCTTGCTGTTATTTCACTGAAGTTGGTTTTTATGATGCTTTGATTGGAATGCAGACAGACATCAGTTAAAGATGCATTGTAGAAGAAATAGCAACAAATGCACAGTATTTGACAAAAATAAGTGTTTCCAAAATAAATCTATTCTCTGAAACTCACACTTTCCATACGGCTCAAGTATTTCGAGTTACTAATAGCAGAGAAAATTCAGAACTGTTAATTTCAGCGTAAATTAAGGAAAAAAGATGTCACTTTTTGAGCATAGGCTTGCGGAGTGGTGAATGAGTTCTTAGTGTACAAAATGGGCTGGTGCTGCTTCAAAAGGCAGTCTGTCTCTGGCTCTGCAGCAAGGAGGTCTCTGTCAGGAAGTTTCTGTAGGAATGGAAACATTTTCTGAAATAAAGTTCCTCTTAAAAAGCAAAGCATGGTGATTAACATATTTGGCTCTGCCTGGTGTAAAATACACCACAATTTCTGGATTGATTTCAGAGTGTGAGGGATGTTACATAACTGGCTTGAGATACAGCTTGCATAAAGTGGTACTGTGTCTAATGTGCATGCCGTTGCAGTTTTTGATTCAGTTGGTTTGATAGACTCATTGACCATGCAGCCACAGGGCTACAAGGTTACTGTTAGGTCCCAAATTTGACTTGGGTAGCATTTGTTATCCAAGAGACATAACTGGCACAATCATTTTCTTGTTTGGCATAAACCAAAACTGTCCAAATCAGTTCATATCTGGAAGTCTTCAGCTGCTTGACAGTTGCTGGAAGAAAGTGGTGCAACATATGGGAGAGATAGTAGTCCAGTACATCATGTTCCTGCTCTTAATGTGTAAGAAAAAACTTGTCGATGAAGACTTCAGTGGAAGAGTTTGGTCTGATGTTATTATTAAGTCAGTATAGTGGTTAGCTACTACCAAAAAAAAAAAGTAATTGCCCTTTCTACCTCTTGTGCAAGATGCTTCATTGCACCCTTAAGCAAACAGTGTGAAGGAAGATTGCAGGAAATTAACAATTCCTTGTATGTGCTTAGTTTCTAGGCCACAAAAATGATGAGAGGGATGGAACACCTGTCCTTACAGGAAACGCTGAGAGATTTGGGTTTGTTCAGCCTGGAGAAGAGAAGGCTCCGGGGCGACCTTATTGCAGCCTGCCAGGGCTTAAAGGGGGCCTATAAGAAAGATGGGGACAGACGTTTTAGCAGGGTCCGTTGCGACAGGACAAGGGTTAATGGTTTTAAACTAAAAGAGGATAGACTGAGACTAGGTAGAAGGAAGGAATTTTTCACAATGAGGGTGGTGAAGCCCTGGCACAGGTTTCCCAGAGAGGTGTAGATGCCCCATCCCTGGGAACATGACAGGGCTCTGAGCAACCTGATCTGGTTGATGATGTCCCCGCTTATTGCAGTGGGGATTGGACTAGATGACCTTTAAAAGTCCCTTCCAACCCAAACTATTCTATGATTCTGTGTTCCCTAAATGTACACACCATGGAGTCAGCTGGGTTGCTTGTTCACGGGGAAACAATGGGACAGTGTAGTGACAGTGGTGAGGCAATGTCCTGGTGCTTTCAGTAACAGCAAGCTGCTAGAGTGTGACAGGATCTTCGTCTAAGCTGATCTAAGGGTTTTTACCCATCTAAATTTCTAAAACACGTTAACTACATAAACTGACTGCAAAGAACCTTCATCATTTTCTCAAAGTGCTGCTTTGAAAGTAACATCTTCAAGATACTTTGCATACAGAATTGTAAATACACGTATTTGTTACTTCCTGTGTATCAAGAGAATAAAGCACTATGCCCCTTGAAGACTTCTGTAATTTTGGACAACTACTTTGCTTCGACTAATGATCTGGTTTGCATGGTGACTAAATCTCATGGGGAGGGGGCAGAAGTATTGAGGCCACCCTCAATCTGCCTTTTGCATTTGAATTGTTTTAAGTGAAGTCTTTGGAGTTCCAGGTTCAATGTAAATCTGCTTGTACTTCACCTTGTGTTGTAAACAAAATTGTACATCAGGTTAGAGTAGTGTCTTGTTACAAGGATGAGGTAGCATGGATTGAGGCCAAACTAGATTGCGCTCTTATTCATACCTGTGATAATGAAGGTTGTGGACTGTTTCCGTGTCACAGAGGCACGGACAGGGCTGGCAGTACAGGGCTCAGTGTTGCTCATTTTCATTACCATCAGGAGTGTGTCAGTTTCAATGTGCTCTAAAAGGACTGTGAACTGAACTTGGTATGGAATGGGGTAGGGCCTTTCTGAAGATGAGACTTCTTCCCTTGCATTTTGTGGTTTGTGTGTAGTTTCTAGCACTGATTCAGAGCTGTGATATTCACGTTCCTTGACATTGTCCTGTTGTCCATTGTTGTCCATGGGCCAGCATCAGGGTCAGTAGTGGTGCTCAAGCTGGAAATGCTGTAATACTAAAAGAAATGGGATACTGGTAAAGTGCTGTGGTGGGTTCTGTTTGTTTTGGCACTTTGTCATTCCTTCTTTCCTACCAACTTAACCCAACTCATCTAAATACATACCTTTTTGAGCCACATAAAGAGGTACTGGAAGACCAGAATTTTCAGGAATAGTTTTCTCTACTATTTTTGCTGAAATACATTGGGGAGGGGTGGTGGTTTGGTTTGTCGTTGTTGTTTTTGTTTTGTTGTCATCTTTTAAAGAGCTTATTAAACTGTGGTTTGCCTGGAACTGTCTGGGGTCTTAGGATAATTACAGAATTTAACTACGGTGTTCTTGTTTTGCAGTTGCTCCTAATTCACCCTATAATTCTGTTACTTATTAATCTTGAAATTTCCTCCTTCCTTTTCCTCCTGTGTTAAACTAAAGTGTAAAAAAACCCAAACAAAACAAAACAAAAAACCCCAACCAAACAGAGAGGGAAACTTTATCATCGTTGTAGTGTTAAATGAGCAGCATAAACAAACTCATATTTTTCAGATATGCTATATTTGGGTACTTTAAGATCTAATTTTTACTGTAGAGTTTGCCGTACGTTACTGTGGTGTCAGACCATTGTTCAGACTTTAAATGTAATAATCATAATGCCAGCCAAGAGAGATTTAAATCTAGGAAGCTATTTTGATTCGGTGATTGTTTGAAATGTCTATACAACTAATAATTGCTGTATAGGTAACAACAACTTTCTTGTATAAAGAGTGTTCCAGAAAGGTGTCCAACACTGATTTGATTCTCCGTGTCCTATTGTATTCTGTCCCTTTTCACTCTTATTCGTGTAAGTGATCACCTTTGAATAATAGTATGTCCTGCCCCCATCTCTGTTGTCATTCCATCCTGTTGCATCAAACCATCATTAATTCTACCAGTGCCATTCCTGTCATGTTTCTGTAGCCTGTTTTTTTTCCATCTCTACTGTATAGAGGTCTTGACAATGTCCCTGCATAGTCTCTTCATTGCTTCTCTTCTTGCAATCTGTCATTCAAGAAAATTTTCTTACCCAGGTATTTCTAGTTGAATCTTAATCCCAATATTTTCTCACCTCTATAGTGGACAGGAATCTTAATCCCATTATTTTCTCACCTCTATAGTGGACAGATCAAATCGGATTATTTATTCTCTTTTTGGCAAGCTTTTAACAAAGAACATGCTATTAATTCCCCTTTCAGTCTTCTTTTTTCTTGATAAAGCAACCTAATTTAACCACTCTGAAGTCTGCATTTTCTAGACCTTTGATTGTTCTTGTTTGCTTTCTTCTGCTGTCTCCTTTTGTTCTGACCCAAACTGGTCCTAAGTATTTTAACAGAGGACTTACTGAGGCTGAGTAGAGACAATCACTTCAGGTATATTGTGCACTATACACCTGTTTATGTATCTATCATTTTTTGAAACAGCATAAGATAGCTAATGTATACCACCTCATGATCCATTATAATCCACTCACTTTTTTTTTTCTGTAAAACCGATGCCTGTCTTGTCACTAGTAGTGACTGCCTTTGTTTAGCACCTTGTGCTTATTTTATGATTGTGTTGTCCTCTGATCTGAGGCAGTTTCTCTAGTTTCTGAAAATAATTTTGAATTCTGTCTTCAAGTGTGCTTGCAGAGCTTTCCAGCATGTGATCTTTCTGCTGAACTTTGCAATCCTGGTGTCAGGTGCAATGTTCAATGACTGTTCTCAAACACTTTCATTTTTGTAACTAGAACAGATTCCTATGAAGACCCTCAGTCAAATACTTCCATTTTATCAGAGAATAGTGTATTTTTGTGCTCAGCATATAGGCTATCTTTTCCTGGTGTGAAATGTTATACAGAAGTGTTCCAAAGTGTAAATTCAAGGTGTGAGACCTGTATTTCTCTACCTGGAAGACCTGGTAATCTTTCTTCAAGCAGGGGATGACAGGGCCTTTAAGTATCTAACCTGTTTCTACCCGTGAATGTATTTAAGTAAATTTTATATGGGAAAGTTACTGCTCTTTCTTTGTAGCAATGGATTAAGAAAGCTTTTTCATATTTTTGGGGCTTTTGGCTTCAATAGTGAAGTGAGGCAAGATTGTTATTTGTGTTGTATGCAGCTGAAGATTATAAAAACTATATTTTGCAAAAAAAGCTGTTCATTAAAAAAAGAAAGTGAATTGCTCACATCTGTTAAATGCACCAGATGCATTGCTTCTCAGGATGCAATGCTTTGTTCTGACTGTATGTCCACCATCTTATAGGAAAGAAATAGGTTACCAATTTCTGACTGGCAGTGCTAAAAATGTATTTTGTGATGGCATCAGCCTACCAGGAAAAGTGAGGTAGGACTGCATGGTCATCCTTGTTATTTCCTTTGGAAATTTTTAAATAGGCTGCCAGCTTTATCATTGGTAATGTGTTTCCAGGTCATTGATGCATCAAAACTAAGTAACATTGGACCAAATACCAATGTCTCTTGAAATTCACATGAAATACTCTTTTTCAGTGTTTGAGATCCATTAAGTTCATGGTTTTTTATGTGTTTAACTCATCTCTTGCATGTATTCATTACGGTGTGACACCAATAGTTTATGGAAGTAAAAAAAGATAAGAAAAGGTTGATTATTCAACAAAATGATAATTTTATCAAATCAGATTTGAGATAGACCTGTCATTTTTATAGTTTTGTTTTCATTTTCATGCTATCCTCCCTATTTTGGCCAGAACTGTACTGAGGCTAGTAATCAGATTAATTCCTTGCCATTTTTTATAACTGGCTCCTTAACTATTAAAATTGTTGAAAGAAAAGTTTTAAAAAATAGTCTAAAGTACATGAAGGCAGGTATTTTGTTAAACTCTTGCAGAAAAAAAGTTGCTGTTACCTGGAACCCACTGATCCATAAACATGTTCATCTTTATTAGAAATTGTTAAAAATCTACTGTTGTAGATTACTGTGCACATTAAGTGTTGACTCACATGATACCAATGTTCATCTTCAATAGCAAAACAGAAACACTTATGATAAATATTTGTGGGCATTTATTAGCAGCTTGCTATGCCATAAAGTAATGGCTTTAGTACAGTTATGACTTCTGTAGCTCCTGCTGTTTTAATGCTATTTCTGCCCTAGATCGTGTCAAAAGTGTTTTTAATTGTTTTGCTTAATTATCATTATGCATTATAAGCAAAGTGCCAAGGAAGTAGAAAAACTGTGTGTATATTCTAATTTTAACAATGTATTTAGTGTCTTCACTAAATACATAGTCTTAATAGTATAAGCCTTTAAGCATAATTATTCTGCCTAATAATGGTGGTTTCTTGGTTATATGATGAAATCTACTTTTTGTCTGGCTCGATACAAATTATTTTGGAGGATGATTTTTCTCCTTAGGTTTTTTTTCCTAATTTTCCTGGCTTTGGGAATCAGCTGCAGTAAAACACCGTGTGTGTGTGTGTGTATAGATATTTCAGAACAGATTTTTTTTGCCTTTGCTTGTAATAAATAGTTTGAAGCATGATTACTGGCTTGGAAGCTAAAAGTTTCTAAGATTCGGTGTGTACATCATTTGTCTCACATAATGGATTCCAAAATAATACTTTAATTGCATTAGAAAACTATTAGAAAACTACTGTAGCTTAATTTTTAATTCTCATTTAATGGTGATACTAGTTGCATAAGATCTCAGGTGTGTCTCCCAAGCTGAACTCTCTGTATCTACCTTCCCTTCTTTCCCATATGTTGACAGTGGAGTTCGTTCTACATCATGAGTAAGAAAGAGGTCATGGACCAACTTGTTACTCAGTTTTACTTGGTAGTCTGCAACAGATTCCTACCAGTGCCTCCTTTCTGGGCATAAGTACTATTATTCCAATTTACAGATGGGGAAACTCAGCCAGTGAGATTAAATGACTTGACCAAGGTCATGCAGGAAGCCTCTGATGAAACAGGGAATTGAACCTGAGTCTCTGGCTACTCTCTAGCAACTGATGGATCATCCTTCCTTTCAAAACTAGGTAAAATTTAAGACCATTTTAAGGGATATTTTTGAACTTGGATTTTTTTGTCATCTTCTGCTTTTCATAATACTTAAAACCCTAAAATGTAAAGATTTTGTTTTTCATAGATGGCATCTACATTAGACCTTTGTGCAAATTCTAATGCAATAAGCTGCAGTATTTTTTCTGGTCTAAATCATACTTAGAGCCTGTGTGTCACGTGATGAAAAAGACCGATGTATCTGTCTTACCTGCAGCATGGTCTTCCTATTGTGCTGCTTTTATAGTGGAACAGATGTTGGAAAACTTCAGGGGAAATTACATTTGAACCAGACTATAGTTCTCTCTAGTGTATTAAGGCCTGAATGTTAGAGTAGTAGCTAGACAAGAATGTGTCTTCTGGGAAAAAGGCTTCAGGCTGCCTTTGTATATCAAATAAAGCAGATCAACAGCTCTGCTTTCTAGTGTCACTTTTTATTGGGACAGGCAAAAAAAAAGGGGGGGAAGGTGAGAATTGCAGGTGTGTATGCACTCCCTGTTTTCTGTATTGGGGGGGGAAAAAAGGTTTTGTAGATTAAAAAAAAAAAAAAACAACCCACACCAAAAGACAAGTCTTCATTGTTTGCAATTAGATACTGCTTAGGGAAAACATTTTTCCCCGTAGGAGAACTTGGGAAATCCTGCATGTGCATTTTTGTTTAAGCAGCACCATTTTTTTATGTGATACAGACATACCTGCATTAATTGCATATCTCGTTGCCATCATCAATACTGTTCAAATAATGCTGTTCAAAAGCATTGGTATTAACAAAGCACCATTGCTGTTCTTATCAATGGTTTATCTAAACTGATTGTGAGCAGAGTTAGGAGGATCAGCAGAAGGTATTGTTGGTAGATGTGACCCTATGAATTGTAGAGCCATTGATACATTTGAGAGGTAGTTTATTCTGAAAAGATAGGGATTTAGCATACAGACATTTCCCTCTTGACACAGAACTACATAATTTTCAAATTAAGATGAGAAAAAACCCAGGAAATTCTCAGTTATAATGCAGCTACTTTGCTTAAGGCTTCTGTTCTTTTCAACAAAGGTAGAATATTTCTGTTTACCACTTTAAATATCAGAAGGAAATATGTTTATTCACTCTCAAGTTGGTTTCATCTGTCCTTGCTTTTGTGGCTTTAGGCATCTCTTTCAGGACTTCCTTAGTGTTTTTCTCATAGAATCTAAGCATATTGGGCATCAGTCCATGAATATGCCGTAGTTATTTTCTGCAGTAATACAAAGCGGTATATGCACAAACACTTGGCGTGCTGTGCAAGTCAGCTTCTGCTTCTCGCGCACCCAGTACACAAAGTGATTTCTATTGCAGATTCTGGAATAGAAACTGATAACATAGCTGTTTATATTGAGGCTTTCATCCTTTTTGTTGCTGTGTGATCTGCTGGAAACTACTGACAATACTGACAATATCATGTATGGTGTTGCATGGATCTGCAACAGCTGCCCTGCATATCTATGTGTAGGAAAATACTCTGTTGGGCATTGACTTAGAATTAGTAACACCTTTTTTAATGGTTGTAAGTCAAATTTTGGCAGGACTCCATTGCTTGTGATGATGATACAAAGATGGAAGAAAACTGAATATTGAACGTAAAGCATGTAAAACAAACTTGCCATGACTACTTCTGTTTTGCAAGGGAGAGAGATGATCTTAGTATGATAATGCTATCTTTTCTCTCCTTTTGACCCAGTTTGTGGGTCTGGGGTTTTAGGAAGGAAAACTATAAGGTCTGGTTTCTGAGTAAAGTGATGGAATAGAGTATTTCAGTTGGAAGGGACCTACAATGATTGTCCAATCCAACTGCCTGGCCATTTCAGGCCTGACCAAAAGTTAAAGCGTGTTATTATGAGCACTGTCCAAATGCCTCTTTAAACACTGACAGCCATGGGGCATCGACCACCTCTCTAGGAAGCCTGTTCCAGTGTTTGAACACCCTCTTGGTGAAGAAATGCTTCCTAATGTCCAGTCAGAACCTCCCCTAATGCAGCTTTGAACCGTTCCCATGCGTCCTGTCCCTGGATCCCAGGGAGAAGAGATCAGCACCTCCCTCTCCACATCCCCTCCTCAGGAAGCTGTAGAGAGCCATGAGGTTGCCCCTCAGTCTCCTTTTCTCCAACTAGAGAAACCCAGAGTCCTCAGCCACTCCTCACAGGACATCTTTTCCAGACCTGTCACCAGCTTTCTTGCCCCCCTCTGGATGCATTCGAGGACCTTTACTTCTTTTTTAAATTGAGGGGCCCAGAACTGCACGCAGTACTCAAGGTGAGGCCACACCAGTGCTGAATGCAGTGGGATAATCCCATCTCTTGACCAGCTGGTCGTGCTGTTTGATGCACCCCAGGATGTGGTTTGCCCGCTTGGCTGCCAGGACACACTGCTGGCTCCTGTTGAGCCTGCGGCCGACCAGCACCCGCAGAACCCTTTCTGCAGGGCTGCTCTCCAGCCATTCCTCTCCCAGTTTATACTTGTCTGGCATTATTCCTTCCCAGGGCAGAATCCGGCATTTGTTCTTGTTACATTTCATGCTACTGATGATTGCCCAATACTCCAATCTGCTTATATCCCTCTGCAAGGCCTTTTGTCCCTTGAGAGAGTCAGCAGCACCTGCCAGTTTGGTATCATCCACACACTTGCTAATGGTGCATTAAACTCCTTGTTGTGGTTGAACCCCAGCCAGCAACTAAGCACCACGCAGCCACTCGCTCACTCCCCCACGGTGGGACAATGGAGAGAGTCGGAAGAGTAAAAGTGAGAAATCTCATGATTTGAGATAAAAACAGTTTAATAGGTAAAGCAAAAGCCGCACGCGCAAGCAGAGCAAAACAAGGAACTCATTCACTACTTCCCATTGGGAGGAAGGTGTTCAGCCACCTCCAGGAAGGCAGGGATCCATCATGCGTAATGGTTTCTTGGCAAGACAGATGCCATAACTCTGAATGTCCCTCCAACCTCTCCTCCTTCTTTGCCCCAGCCTTATATACTGAGCATGACGTCATATGGTATGGTATATTACTTTGGCCAGCCTGGGTCAGCTGTCCTGACTGTGTCCCCTCCCAGCTTCCCGTGCACCTCCAGCCTCCTCACTGGCAGGCCAGCATGAGAAGCTGGACTGTCCTTGACTGCTCAGCAACAACTCAAAACATCAGCACTTTATCAACATTTTCTCATTCCAAATCCAAAATATAGCCTCACACCAGCTTCTGTGAAGAAAATTGACTCCATCCCAGCTGAAACCGGGAATCTCCTGCACCCAGGTCATTGATAAAAATGTTGAACAGCACTGGCCTTAGGATTGAGCCCTGAGCAACAGCCTGGTGACGAGTCACCAGCCAGATGTAGCCCCATTCACTACACCGCTTTGAGCCCTGCTGTCAGCCAGTTTATCACCCAGTGCACCATGAAGCCACTTATCTTGCAGTTGGACAACTTGTCTGGAAGGATGCTGAGGGATAGTATCTAAAGCCGTACTAAAATCCAGAAAAACTACCCCTATTGCCTTGCCTTCATCCACTAGGTTGATGATCTTGTTGTAGAAGGAGATTAAGTCAGTTAAACAGGACTTTCCCTTTGTGAACCCATGTTGACTGTGGCTTATGATTGAATTGTCCTTTAAATGTCTTTCAATAGCACCCTGTGTGATTTGCATAATTTTTCCAGGTACTGAGGTTAGACTAACAGGTCTGTAGTTCCCTGAGTCTTCCCTCATGCCCTTCTTGTAAATTGGAATAACGTTGGCCAGGTTCTAGTCAGTGGGGAGCTCCCCAGACTCCTAAGATATTTGGTGGGTGATTGAGAGGGGTCCTGCTATAACATCTGCAAAGATGTTACAGATGGCATTGCTACTGCTTTGTATATGATAGGTACACAGTGTTTGTCGGAATATTTAGTGAGCCTCTTAAAGAAACGTGGAACACCCTTGAAGTTCAGCACAGGCTATTTCTTGTAGTATTTTTCTCTTTTACTTTTTTTTTTTTGAAACTGGGGAGTAATGTGTTAAATTTGCAGCTAAAAGTACAGCTGTTCCACTTCATCAGTTTATAATGATTGATAGAAATGTGAGGTGTCTTATAGGTTAAGACTGGAAGAAATTTTCTTATAGTCTTACTTCACATGTGTTACAAGGTAAATTGACTTAAGTTTTGTGTGAAGTAATAAATTAAAAATAAACCTAATAGGTATCTTTATTTACTTGGGATGGAGTAGTAAGCTGCACTTTATTGCTGGTTTGAATTTGTCTGCCCTTAGTGATTCTTGCCACCTAGTTTAAGGGGATGTGCTAGTGAGAGGTCCTGTCTGTGTAGTTACTTATCTCCCCTCTTTTTCATCAGATTCTTAAATATCGTGCAAAAAGGCATATGTTCGAAAGTCAGCATTATTCTAATAGTTCTTTTTGACAACCTTTTTTCATGTAAACTTTATGATAAGAGAATCATAACAAGATGATTACATCACTAATACTGTACATATAAACAAATTCATTTTGTTATTCTTATGTGGTAGTCCTCCCTTTATGTCACATTCTACTGCCAAAGTAGCACAAATATAATATTAAGAAAAGTGCAGGCCCAATGAAATCGAAAAGGTGTTCAGTCCACTTTCCACTATATTGCTGAAAGTTGTTGAATTGAAGGAAGGATGTTATGAAAGGTACATCTGCAGGGCAGTTTATGCTTAAGCAGTAATGAAGTTCCAGAATTCATCAGGAGACTTGCTTCATATTCTTTCTCTCTCCCTCGCTCCCTGTGGAGTTTGAGCTTTTGAATCGGGGGGGAGGAGTGGGGAAGAAGAGTGTATGAGTGGTCTCTAATAGCCCTTTTGATAAGGATTACTGGTAAAGCAGAGAGCTGTCTGTCTCCTGTTAGTGCCCTGTTACTCTCGGTGATCTTGTAGTTATTACAAAACTCTGTATTGACTGTCCAGCTTAAGGTGTTTCTTAACCGATTAGGAATTTCTTGCCATTCATCTGACATATTTGAGTATATTTGTGTAGTATGTAAGTTCTGTAGATGAAAGATTGGAATGTGACTGTGTTTTGACATTTAATAGCCCTAGTTGTTAGGACATGGAATGAGACTTGTAACCCGTGTTCCTGTTGTTTCTTGCCATGTAATTTCATATGGCTTTAATATTTGTCCTTTGTGATGAAAAAAAAGATGATGATGTCTCAGAACAGTGATTTAGAATTGTAGTATGGTTTATATTGTCACACTTGTACATAAGGTAATGAAAAATCTAGTGAGTAGATATTTCTGGATAATCTCATGCCGTCCAAAATATTTGCATTTGGTTCAGGGAGTATAGTACTGTACAAGGCAACACAACATTTCTGATTTAGAGTGGATTTCACAAACAAACTTTCCCGACTGAAGGATTTAATTCTGTGAATGTCGGTTAACCATACTGATTCAGGCTGTCTTGTTGAAGTGCTAAGTAAGAATGTCTAAATACTCAAAAAAATACTGATGTGAAGGAGTTTGCATTGGGTCATCAGTTGTATTTTGGGATGCACAATTTTCACATTTTTAATTTTGTATGGGGAAATGCAGCATTTGGAGCCAGGGTGTGTATTTGGGGATAAATCATTTAGTTAGTGATTGCTATGAATTTGATTCCCATTTCTTTTGTAATGTTTGATGGCTGTGTAGAGTGATGTTCTCAAGTGTTGTCATTACAATACTTATCCTGATTTTTCTGACTAAAGCTGCTGTCTCCTTATCCGTAAGGATTGTAGGAATCTCTTTTTTTCTATTTGGTGTCTGGAAAGAGCTGAAATGCCTTATACAAATTTTTTTTTTTTTCTTATCAGATCTTTGTGGAATTTGATGGCTGTAACTGGAAGCAACATGCCTGGGTGAAAGTCCATGCTGAAGAAGTTATAGTGTTGTTACTGGAAGGATCATTGGTTTGGGCACCTCGAAATGATCCAGTTATGCTTCAGGGGACTCGAGTCTCATTGGCACAGTGGCCTGCACTGGTGAGTATTTGGCCAAAAGCTGTCATATCCTCAGAGCTTTGCATCAACTCTACCATGAAACACAAAGCTTGGAAATCGTACAGGGCATCATTATGCAGGTACCAAAAATTGCTTCAGTGTGGATTTTTGTAAATGGCAAATAGGAGACCAGTTAACTGGGAGTTAACTTCGGAAAGGCATCTGAGCAGCAGTATGCTTCCAGTTCATGCATAAGAAATTGAAACCTGTTACCTCACAGAAATGAGGTATTGTTTACCAGTGGGTCTCTGAAGAAATGTGGTACATATCTGAAAAGATTCGTTTTTCCTATTTTAGAACTTTGAGTGTGTTAGACTCTTCTGAATTGTCAGAATAAGCCTTTCAGTCTTATATGGACTCTCTAGAGCTCTGTATGGTAAAGGTTGCTGCATCATTTTAATAGGTATTCCTGAAGGCGCTCTGGGGAAGAGAATAGACTCTGAGCTGTGTCTGACCTATAAGCCATAAGTTGGCCGCTCCTAATCTAAACTAAAAATTTGTTTTCAGTGTCATTGTCAGCATTAACTAACATGACATGCAAAATTTTCTCCTGTTTCTTGAAGTGGTTATCCATATTGCTGTTTACGTGGCAGTTACGTGTCATAACACTTGAGACCAAAGCCAATATGTTATAGCTAGCATATCTGAGTATACACATTCTGCAAACATCTTGATGAGTAGTATATAGTGCAGAGCATTCCTTACATCCTTCTTTCTTCTCAGTGGCTTCGGAAGAGGAAAGATCATTATGTGTGAGAATCCTACCCTCGTTTTCATGCTAATTTTTATTATTTTGTCCTCCTTTTGTTTCTTACTCTTCCTGCAGTCCTTGAGCTGCTTGTGATCCTACTCTCTCCCTTTTAATACTACATTTTGTTCATGGGCACAGTAAAATGTTTTTTCCGGTCAAGGACCTTGTACCTTAGTAGAACTTGAATTTAGTGTTTTAAATTGATACTTGGGCTCAAAGCAACAAGTTCAGCATTGCATCTTTCTCTGAGGGTTTTGTTATTGCACTTGTCTTAAGGCAAAAGAAAACCAGGCCCTTACAGCAGAGAGGCTGTATAAGTGGTTTTTTCCATAGGTGGAGGTTTCCTTTCAGTGTGTTTCCAATGTGTCTCCAAGAGTGAACTCCAGTTTAATTTCATCTGGGAAACTGTGTTTATGCATGATCAATTTCTTTCACATGATTCCAAAGATATCTGAGTGATTTGGAGGTGTTACCGAAGTCCGCACACTTGCACACTGATTGTGTAATGAGTTGTGTCAGAACCTGTTAGAAGACTGTTAGAAGCAAATGTGGGTCCACTAAGACCCCGGAGTATTTCCAGTGTACCTCAAGCTATATCTGTAAACTTGCTGAAAAAATGTTTCCATCCCCTGTACACTCAGGGGCAGCCATGTGAGCAGTCAAGCTTTCGCTCAGTACTAGAGACCTACCCAAATAACTGCACGGGAATACAGACTGAAGTTGGCCAAAGCAGCAGAGTGTAGTGTGGACAACTCTGGGAAGCCAACTACTTAGCATTACAAAATGGATGGTATTTGGGGGTTGGTGATGGTGGTTTTGGTTTTTTGGGGTTTTTTTTTGGTGTGTGGTTTTTTTTTTTTGGTTTGGGTTTTTTTGGTTGGTTTTTTGTTTGTTTGTTTGTTTTTTTAGATGTATCACTTATGTGTATTCATCCTTCATTGTCTATTTCTTGTAGTCCTGTTCACTTTTAGGAAATATTTTATTTTCTCAGTTTATGTAAAACTTTATATTCATACTCTTGTGCACAGGAGAATGGTGCATGAACAAACTTGATGAGAGTTGTTAAGGGAAAAGTGTTGTCGATACTTGTGTGTTAAAATCTTTTAAGTGTGAGATAGATAACACGTTTCAAAGACTGTAGTGATTGGCAACTTCCTCTTCCATCAGCAAGTTACAAGGTTATGATTCTGATACTGCTAGGTATTTTTAGTGATTTGTCCTGCAGCTTGAATATCGTCTGTTATGAATTTCAGTTTTGCACAAAACAGTAGCAAAAAAAGCTCCCCTTTGTTAATATGTCTGTAAATTACTTATACCTGACTCCTGTACAGGAATAAAAATGCTCCTTTCAGGAGGCTGTACCTGAAATATGTAGCATAGTTTGAACCATTAACAGAAGCTTTTTTTTTTAACCTGAGCATCAGAAGATGCTTACCTGTGAAAAAACAAATACCACAAAAGGTGTTTTCAGTTCTGCTTTAAATTCTAACGGAGAAGTGGAGCCAATTTACTGTAATTCCTTCTTGTGATATGCCACACTTGCAAGAATTATTGGCTTAGACATAATGAGTAATAATTTTAATTAAAAATCGGACACTGGGTGCCGCAATTTGAGAAATGAAACTTTTTATTCTTTGTGGTACTTAAATGGCATATGAAAACAACTGTTGTTGGCCTGTATGTGTGCTCAGTCATTTTTATAACCTTTGTTTTTTGTTGTTTATCACAGACCTTCACTCCTCTAGTAGATAAGCTGGGTTTAGGCTCTGTGGTTCCAGTGGAGTTTCTTCTGGACAGACATTTACGTTTCCTGTCTGATGCCAGTGGATTACGTTTGTTTCAGGTATTTGAACTGTGTTCAGTTAGAATGCAAATTTAACTTTGTGCTGTGATTGTCAGATTAATGTGGTGGTTGTTTTGTTTTGTTTTTTACTGTTCTACTTCCATATTCTTGTCTTCCTCCTTTCACTGCCCTGTCATGTATTTGCATTTGTGTCCCTGCTTTTCCATGTGCTTACACTAACCTCCACCTGCATTTGAAAAGTTCTAGTTCCTCTCTGTATTGGTCAGTTGGAGAGCTAGCTGTCAAGCATCATGTAGCTAATTGCAATGGAAGTTTTGTAACAGCTTTTGTGTAGCTAGTCCTTTTTTTCCTTCTGGTAAGTTCAGCAATGCTTTTCTTAATTTTACTTTTTTATTTTGTTTTGCTTTGTTTGTCAGTATGAGAGCAGTCCAAGAAGAGCTGTCCCTTAAAAACTTATGATTCTATTGTCTTAAAAGACTATACTTTTATGTTAAAACTGTTTGTTGTTGGCAGATGGGAACAGAGAGTCAAAATCAGATTCTGCAGGAACAGCCGTCACTAAGAGAATCTGTCAATGCATTGATCAGTGACCAGAAGCTTCAGGAGATATTTAGTAGAGGTGAGACTGTGCTTTTCTATCTCAGAGCTACTTTGTTGTGGAATGGTTAGACTACGTTGGGATTTGTGAAAGAGCATAGTGGTAGTGTCTGTTACTGTTTGATTAGGAAGGTCAATTTTCTGTATTATTTTACAAGTTCTTTACAAAGAAGTAGTATTTTGTCGCAGATACAGGTAAGCAGTTGCTGAGGTACAACCAGAAATACCTACTGGGAATGATCACTGAAGATGTAGTTAAAGTAGGACAACATATTTTTGATAACATCAATGTATTCACAGCTTCCTGTACTTTAAGTCTTCGTTTTGAATTTTTAAAGCTTTGGTCCTGTTCTATGGTTCTGTTCTATAATTCTGGAAACTTAGAAGTGAAGTTACTCTGTAGTTCTTGATCTTCAAAAAATTTCTTTTGTTATGTCAAATTCAAATTTTGTCATTTTGATAATTAGTGAATTGTTAAAGTTGAAAATATGGTGTGGCTGTGGCTGCTAAGCATAGAGCTAATACCTTAACTGTTGTCTGGATTGTGTATTAGGGTTAAGCCTGATTGCAGCTTCTGTTGTCAGGTTGGGGTCTTCTAGTTCAAGTGCTAAAACGATTTTCTATCCAGAGCTTGGGTTCATGGGCCAGGTGGCCACTGTAGACATAGGCCACTGTATTACAATGAATTGTAATACAGTGAATTACACTGAATTACAATGATGTAATTCTTAATGTGGATTTGGTGCCTCTTAGTTAAATAAAATGTTTATTGATAAAAATGTTATGAGGACAATACTCATATGAGCAAGTGGCTTCAGAATTGTCCAGTTTGTAGCCTTCTTCTGAAGCACCTGGTTCTAGTTGTATTAGATACAGGCTGTTGGACTATGGGGTTTTTGGTGATCTAATATTAACTAAGTTCTTTTTGTCTGGACTTAGGGTAGGAGGAAAGCTCTGCATGCTGATGTGGAGAGTGAGGGCAGGGTCGGAGGAAACCTTTCTGTAGCTGATCCATTACCCGTGTCACAGAACTAAGACTGGTTGGTTTAGAGACGTTGGATACTTGTGCAATTATATTAAATTTTTCACAGTTACAAATATATGTTTCTATTCTGAACTGCATGCAGTTTATACTGGGATTGAATGCATCTGGACTGAGTCGGAATGCTATGACTGTCCATTGGATTGATGCTTCATAATTGCTGACACGTAGGTTAAAGCAAAAGAATTTACTTAGCAAGGAGCCCCCATCTAGTTTGATTTTGTCAAAGGAGTGGATTTATTTTGATCTTTCAATTTTTTTTTAACTTGTAAACTGTATTAATTTTGTCTTTACAATAGTTTTGAGTTACAGCAATGAGGGCTTACTGATTTTTACAATAGAATACTTGGCTTATGCAGGATTTGCAGCAGAAGCCCTTGCTTTTCAATTTCTTTCCACCTGAAAGATGACACTTCAAGCCCTAATTATGTGCACAGACCTCTCTTCTATTGTGTGACCCTTAACTAGTATGACACAAAGCAGGTCTGGAAAATGTGCTCAAAGTCCTTCTTTTCCAGGTCCTTACAGTGTTCAAGGCCAAAGAGTTAAGGTTTACCAACCAGAGGATGAAAACAGCTGGATCTGTGGTGTTGTGAGCCTTCAAGACCCAATAACTCGTCTTATGGAGGTGTCTGTGACTGAGGTAAAAATATGAAACACTGCTTTGATGTTCCTAAAATACCATTCCTCAATATCTTGTGGAGAATCACAGCTTCAGCAAAACTTGTACTTTCGGTTCTTTGTTTTTTTGCTTTAAAAGATGAGTATCCATATTGCAATTGGCAGATTTTTTTCTGTTATGATGACTTTCCACAACAAGTGATGATACACAGCCCACTTCTGTAAAATAAGCTGTAAGAACTTCTTTGGAAATGAACTCTATATGAAAAAGTATTGGAAGTGGCTTTCTGGATGGGAGAGAGTGCTGATGTACAGAAAGCTACCTTCTGGGTCTCTTACACTGTGTCTTCCTGTGCCTTCCAAGTGGTTTGAAACAAGCGTAGCATAGAAGATGAAGTCTTAGTCTAAACAAAATTGATTGATGTATTTTAGCTTAGGCTGTTTACTTCTGCCCGGTTCCTATCAGTAAACCTAGTAAGTGTTGTAAACAGCACAGAAAATCTGTGCGCTGCTAGAGTTACCTGGTTTGTATTATACGCTTCTGTGTGGTCTGACAGGTAGTTCAGTCTTACCAGCAGCCTGCTCCTAATGGCTTACTTTTTCAGGAGCAACTAGGAACAGGGCTGTGGTGCTGTGTGTAAATTGCTGTAGCAGCAGAACTCTTTTTGGGTTTTTTGGGTCTCGACCCATGCCCTCTGCCCCTGTAGCCTTTTGTATGTGCAGTAAAATACATGTGCAGAAAAAATGCACTGAAGGTGCCCAGTAAGTCCTGTGTATGCATGCAGTAATTCTGCACTCTTCACTACTAGATCTATTGCTGGTGCACAGGAGAAAAAGTATACTATGTACAGTAAATAATTTTAGTACTTTGGAGAGGCATTGAAATTGTGGAGTATATGCTTTCAGCAGATAATGCGAGGAAGTGCACAACTTACTGTGTATGTACTGTGAAATAAAAAGGTAATGTCCAAGCACAGTTACAGAGATTGAGTATTCATTGCTCCTTTTGGGGGGATGCTCATAAGGTTAGTTAGCATAAATTGATCTGCTTCCTTCCATTAGTCTTTTCTACATCTAGCAGAGTGAATGTTCAGTGGGCTAGAACAATACTAATTCAAATTTAAGAAGAGCTGTGTTTTAATGCAATGAATGCCTCTATAGATGCTCAGTAGAACAAATATACAAGGAAACAGTGGTAGGAATCAAATCTGAAAGTTTTTGAAGTAGAGAAGGAGCAAAGGATAGAAGGTAAACTGGAAGGCTATAGTATTAATAAGGAAGTGGGACAGAAAGAAAATGCAAATGGGAGAGGGGTTGCAGAGTAACCCTGTGTTTAAGGTCTCTTACGTTGATACTATATACTCTGAATTAAAAACTAACCTTTTTTTCTTCCTCCTATCTCCTCAATATCAATCTGCATAAAAATTAGAGTGGTGAAATAAAGTCGGTGGATCCTCGACTGATTCATGTGGTGATGGATAACACTTCTCCAAGCGAGGTACTGCAGCGGTTCAGGTCTTGTGTATACAGTGTGCAATTTTATAAAGATTTAGATATAAAACATCTGCAATGTGGAAACAACTGATAACTGATACTATGTTCAATGCAGGCTTTTGATAATGTAATTGGAAGAGGAAAATTTTCTTTACCAATAAGAGACAGTCATAACTTTCTTTAAACAATCTATTTTCTTTTCGTTCAGGCCTATTTTACTAAGTTCAGCATGGATCTTGGGGACAGTCCAATAAACATGGTTGTGCTCCATTTTAAAGGGTAGCACTCTGATAAAGAATGTCTCTGTGCTCACTGCCTTTTTCTAACAGGATTACTCCATGCTTCTTCACAGACCTTTTTAGACGTTTCTAAAAATTACCACCTGGCTTCTCTGAAGCAGGCTTCTATGCTTGTGGTATTTTATTGCTTCGATTGAGAGGTTCCATGATAACATTTGAACCTATGTTTTTACCCCTAGGTTAAAGGGCAAGCTGTCTCCTGTAGTTAAATATTGTAGGCTTTGGGTAGTGGACAGAAAGTGTGCCCTTCAAAAGAACTGTGGGGATTTGATTTGTATCAAAAATCAGTGTACAAATACTTCTCATTCATTAGCAAGACTTATGTTGGAGTATGGCTGTGTTCCATGTTTCCTAAAATCTACCATGATATGGTATGTGCTACAGCAAAGTAGCTCAGCTAAAAATCTTACTGTGAAGACCCTATCCTAGTACAAAAAAAGACAAGACTGAACTTAGGCTTGTGTTCTTTGTTCACATAGTATCTTTCTTTACATGTCTCAATTTGTGATTAAAAGAACTATTCCTAAGCTTAAGAGCAGTGTAATATATTCTTTGTTTTAACAGAAAAATGTTCTTTGAACAGGTATTCCTGATCTGTTTAGTGATTGCATGGTTTTGGCTATTACAGGGAGGGGGCCTAAAAGCAGCTAAATCATCTAAAGGGAAAAAGAAGAAAGAAAGTCTGGAGGGAAAGGATGGACGGAGGAGAAAAAACGCTTCAGATTCTGGGTGTGATCCTGCAACAAAGAAGCTAAAGGAGAGGGGTGAGGTGGATAGCAATGGTAGTGATGGAGGCGAGGCAAGCAGAGGTCCCTGGAAAGGATGCTCCAGTAGTGAAACAGGACTGGATCCAAGGGCCAAGCAGTTGCCTTCATTCATTCCTCAGATTAATCGCAATATTCGCTTTGCCACTTACACCAAAGAGAATGGTCGAACACTAGTAGTCCAAGATGAGCCAGTTGGTGGTGACACACCATTGCCCTTCACTCCATTTTCCTCTGTGGCTGGACAAGCATTACTAGTTGGATCTGGATGTAAAGAGGCAGGAAAATCACTGGAACAGGTTGGCCAAGGCACAGTGACTTCTGCAACTGCAGTTACTACGACTGCTTTGACACTAACAACTGTGAGAATCTCTGATACTAGTTTGCCAGCTGTTACTGGACAGGAGAAACTGAAAACAGGTCGATCTCAAGCCCAGGGAGAGGTGAGTAGCTCGTGATCCAGCATATTCAAGAAAGACATACATATTTGTAACAGGTATTCTGCAACATATTCCTGTTACAAAGTGTGTCCATGGAACTGAGAAAACTACTTTTTCTCTGATGAATTCCTCTGCTCCCAAAGGAAGCCTTTCTATTATCTAAGAAGTGAAAAGAAAATATATTTGGTGGAGGGGTTCTAAGAGACAACCTTTTAGCACTCTCATCTTTATTCAGCCTTAATCTGAGAAATGCAGTCTTAAAAGTCATTTTAAGCACTGTACTTAATGAACTTTGTGTTATATGGAAGACAACCTACTTAATATCTCTTGGCTTTATATAAACAAATATGCATGAGACTGTGCAGAGAGTTGAACATTTACTAAAAAAAAAAAAAAAAAAAAAAGCCTCAAAACCAGAAAAAAAGCAATGAGGCTACATTTAGAGGACCTTTTATAGATGCCCAGCGTGTCTGTAACAACAGCTGTGGTAGCTCTGTAGTAGAAAAATGAGCCAGTTGCATCATACACTATCTAGAGTTGAAAACAAAGAAATAATTAAAGTTGAGATGGGTACCTTTAGAATAAATTTTAATAAAGAGCTCAATCTGGAAGCAGCTTGAAGACGTTTTAGTTGTGTCTTTGTTTTCAAGGGGAAAAGTAGAAGGGAAACCCTGTTAAAAATGAAACAGAAGACTGAAGTAATCAAGTGAAATCTTATAAAAAATAAAACAAAAACAAAACCCTACTTCTCAGTAGAGCAAAAATTAAGAAACTTGTAGTCTACTGTATAAAAAAGTGAAAGAAATGGGCGATACATTAGAGAGTCCAGGGTGATTGCCAGGAGGTTAAATGGATTACTTTCACCTGTATCTTTCGTATAAGCTAATGGAACAAGGGGAAAGGTGAGATGTTTACCTTGGGATAAAGATTCCTAGATGGTAAGGAGTAAAGGAGAAATAGAATTGTGGAAGACAGGAGTGTTACATAAGTAAATTGTTATATAACAATATAACCTGTTCTCTCTTCCACCCCTGCCAAAAAAAAAACCCAACACCAAACAAACAAAAAACAAAAAACAGAAGAAGGAAGGTCAGAACGGGGAGCAGCTACAAATTGTATAGGTGAATGGTCAAAATTGTATCTATCATCAATGGTGTTAAGGAAGAACTTTATTTGTGCTGAGAAATTTTGGTACCACCTCTCCTTCTCTCTCTCCCCCCCCAGCCCCAAATCACTTGCTTTAAATGATTATTAATAATCTGGCTTCAGAATCTGCAGGTAGACCACTAGTCCATTTCCAGCTGTATTTTCCTTGAGGGAGGAAACCTGACATAAATCCTTAAAGGAGGAGTCAGCAGTGTTGTAGATAGTTCACATGTGTGATTGCTTCAGACTGTCTATCATAGTGTTGATTTGGTCCTTGAAATTACTTAATAAGCTTGGTTTGCATTCATATTCACATGCTTTTTAAAAATGTTAGAACTTGGTTTGTGAAAATTACTTTGGCTCTAAAAAGAAATATCTGAAATTCTGGAAGAAGTGTCATGGGGGCATTAATATGTTCTTAAAGTCATTACAGCTGGAGTTTGATAAAGAGGAACAAGCTAAACGTTAGTTTACAGTGTAGTAGGTGTGCAGTGACGCCAATGACCAGTAAGATGTGTTGTGTAGAGGCTGTGGTTATATTTTACATGGCCTTAGAATAAAAATGTATTAATTGTGAGTATTCTTCATGAGAAGATTTCCAAGTGGAAACTCAAAGAAGAGGAATAGAACTGATGAGTTAGTCACAGAATATAATCAGTTACAGTAGGACTGTGAGAATTGGAAAATCTGAATAAGTGTAAATTGAGGAGAGAGCAAGTGAATATTCCATATCGCAGTTATGGGTCTAGTAGAAAACTGCACGTCAGAAAACTTCCCAGTATTTGAAGCTCACAAAAATTCAGGCCTTTGTGCTTAACCTCAATTGAGTAATCCCTTGGAAGGCACCGCTTCATAGGCGTCTGTCTACCTGTCAGCAGATGTGGCTTGCTGTGACCGGGAACAGTTTGTTCAGTAACTGCTAGAGGGCTTGCTTTGTTTAATTAACTTTGCAAACTAAGTTAATTATTTCAAGGGTGCTGGTTAAGTAGGAGAAGCTTGTCAAGATGATCTTGGGGGAGAGTGAAAGACAGGACATTATTGAAAAACAGTTTCAATTAAGGTTCCCTTCTTGCTGATTTGAATTAAAACAATCAGCAGTTTAAATAACTTGTGCTTCTGTGAGTTAGTTCACCTTATCTTATGTCACACTTTTGTTCTAAAGCGTGATAAGACATTAAGTGTTAATTTTCTTTGTGTGTCTTTAGTATATAATGGACACTGTTAGCTCATTAGTTTCAATAGCTTGTAGGTAGGAAAAATTAGTCTAGCAGAATCTTTCAAAGAAGTTTCTTCATTGTAAATAATTCTGCTGAAAGTTTCTCTTGCAGGTGGATAAGTAGTAGTGTAAGGCTAATTGTACAATTAGGTGAACAAAAGTATTGCTGAATCAAACAAGAATCCTTTAAAAGACTAATGTTTTCTTAATTTTGTTTCAGAATTCCCGAAATTCACTTTTGGCGGCTTCTGGATTTGGAGTCTCTCTCCCAAGTGCTTCCCAGTCTTTGGTATTTGGGGGTGGAAGGAGCCAATCAAACGGAGTAGTGACTCCAGAAAACAAGCCTTCTGGATTTCCTTTTGGCTGTAGTACTGGACAGGAGGCTCAGAAAGACTCTGATGTGTCCAAAAACTTGTTTTTTCAATGCATGTCCCAAAGTCTACCTTCCAGTAACTACTTCACAGTCATTTCAGAGAGCTTGACTGAAGATGCCTCTAGTCGGGACTCATTCAAGCAGTGTGCAGAGAGTATGGGTGCTGGAATCTGTAAAGGTAAAATTCTTTCAGCGGACACTAAACCAGGAGCCCAGTCTGGCAGTTCTGTGGAGCGGAAGCTGCCTGTGGAATCTATGCCTACCCTTACTCCAGCCTTTTCACGAAGTCTGTTGAATACTCGCCCCCCAGATAGTCATGAAAACCTATTTTTACAGCCCCCAAAGTTATCAAGAGAGGAACCCTCAAACCCTTTCCTGGCATTTGCTGAGAAAGTAGAACTTAGTCCTTTCAGTGGCTTTGCATCTTCATCTCAGACAGGGGTTTCTACTCCCTCTACACCTGTGGGTCATAAAGCCATTTCTGGCTGGCCGGAATCACTCGCCTCTGCAGACTCTTCTCTAGCTAAGAAGAAAACCTTGTTTATAACAACTGACTCATCAAAGATGATTTCCAGCAGTTCTGGTTCGACAGTTGTTGCTGGTGTTCAGAGCCCTTCCACTGTAGGGAATGGCCGTTCCAGCTCACCGACCAGCAACCTGACACAGCCTATTGAGATGCCCACACTTTCTTCCAGCCCAACAGAAGAAAAACCAGCTGTTGGGCCTGGGCAGCAGGACAATCCTCTTCTGAAAAATTTTTCCAGCGTGTTTGGCAGACATCCGCCTGGCTTTTTCTCTTCACAGGCAGAGTTTTCACAGGAGAACAAAGCCCCTTTTGAAGCTGTGAAAAGGTTCTCTCTAGATGAGCGAAGCTTGACATCCAAACAGGACTCAGACTCCAGTACTAATAGTGACCTGTCAGATTTGAGTGACTCGGAAGACCAGTTGCAGGCCAAGGCTTGTATGAAGGGAATCCCAGACCACTTGATGGCAAAGCTAGGCCCCAATGCAGAGCACAATGCTGAATTGCTGCTGGGGAAGGGAAAAGGGAAGCAAGCCCCAAAGGGCCGGCCTCGCACAGCTCCCCTAAAAGGTGATGACTTGAATGCAGGGTGTCTTGGAAGCACAAGGAGGTGGGATACTGGGATATCTCCTGTGTGGTGAACTATGTGAACTAACCACAGGTGTAAACCTCATTTATGCTCAACAGGCAGTTGATACAAGGCTAAAGTTTAATGCTTCTTGTGTGTGAATTAACATGTTCACTTTGAGAAATGTAAAAGCATATATTTGTCAGGACAAAAGTGTGGTATGCCGCAGACTTGAACAGTCTCACTGATTTTGTGTATGGGTATGAGCATACAGGTCTCTGAAAATATGTTTATTGGGGCCAGTATCCTTTTGCTATTGCAGTTTACTAATGGATTTTTTACTTCTACTTTGCCTCACCCAGTTGGCCAGTCTGTGCTGAAAGATATGAGTAAGGTGAGGAAGCTGAAGCAGTCAGGTGAGCCTTTTCTCCAGGATGGCTCTTGCATCAATGTAGCTCCACATCTGCACAAGTGCCGGGAGTGCCGTCTGGAGCGGTACCGCAAATTTAAGGAGCAAGAGCAGGATGACTCAACTGTGGCATGTCGCTTCTTCCATTTCCGGAGGTGCTCAAATTCTTCCTTCCTTCATATCTAGTCTATATGTGCAGAGCTTGGATCATGTCCAAGCACAAAGTAATTACGTTTTACTTATTTAACGTGCTTGTGTACAATAACGAAGATTTTGAGTGTCTTGTGTTTCCCTGCATCGTCTGACTGGAATTCCCTCATCGGGGTGGGAAGAGCTGCTGATGGAAGATAGAGCTATATGATACTAAGTGAGCCTCCAAGTCTAGCCTCAGGAGATTGAACTTGCTTTATTGGGGAGAATTTTACTGTTGGTTAGCAGTTTGTATGTAATAACTGTTCTCTCCCCCTTTCATAAGGAGTTCAGAGATAAAGTTTTCATTTGGTCAACAAGTAACTAAACACTGCCAGCGTGAGGCTAATATTTGACTAGGTTTTGTTGAGTACAGAACTGATTTTTAGGAGTAGGACACTGCCTGTGTTTTCTCGGTGTTGTGTACACGTCTTACAGTTCTTTGGCCTGTCATACTTCTCTTCATCTTTATTATTCATCTTCATCTGCCTATTCTAGCAAGTGCTATGCATCTTTTTCCAAAAAGATGTTTGTTCATTTTCTGGCATATAAAGGATGAAGTGAATTTTTAGTATGTGCTACCCAGCCAGTAAGGCTAATAGCTGATTCTCTTCCTGAACTTGTTAAAAATTAATCTAGCACTGAGGTTAAAGACAAGATGGTTTTTGCTTGAAAATGGAGTTACCTTTAGTATTGGCAGGAGACATTCAGGGTTCTGTAACTTACATTGTTATACCTTGTACCACACAAAGACTAGGAGAGTCAACAGCTACTGATAAAGCAGTTGTGACTCATCTCTGTGGAGAGCAGTGGCAAGAATAGTAGGTACGATAAGGATTTTTGTATGTCTTGTAATATGAACTGTTAGAACAGTTGCCAAGTGCTAGCGGCCCTAGCCAGAACTGAAATACTGGTCTCCCCAAACTTGGGAAATAACTTGCTTCTGAGTTAAAACAGAGAATGAGAACCATGCACAGTTTTACAAGCAAAATCATGCAGCAGCCCAAATAAATTGAATTTTGTCATCACTTTTTATTAATAGTACAGAGAAATGTGACTTACCAAGCTGTAGCAATTTCCTGTATGTGGAATTTCCCACCAATGCTTACTGGGTCCTGGGGATTCATTCTAGTGGGTTTTGTGGCCATTGCCTTCGTGTATCTTATTTTCTGTGTTATTTGTATTTGTGTAATAATTGTACTGGCTGTAGAGTATAGCACTCTAGCTCAAGCCTTTTTTCCCCATTTCTGGGTTTATGTCCTTAAATTGATGGCATTGTAAGTTAAAGGTGGTTGAGCAGCTTCTCAATTACTCCATCCTGTTTTCTGCAGGCTGATATTTACCCGGAAAGGTATTCTACGAGTAGAGGGTTTCTTGAACCCACAACAGAGTGACCCTGATGCCATGAGCCTATGGATTCCTTCCTCCTCCCCTGCAGAGGGCATTGATCTGGAAACTTCCAAATATATCTTGGCCAATGTTGGGGACCAGTTCTGCCAGCTTGTTATGTCAGAAAAGGAGGCAATGATGATGGTGGAGCCACATCGTAAGCTGGGCTTTTGATGTCTCTTTTATCCATTTTCTCTGTGTAATATGTGTACAATGCAGTGGAATAGAGTTGAAAGTGTAATATAATTTCTTGTTAAAATTCTTTGCCTTTTCTTCACAAGAGAAGGCTATATTCACTTCTTTGGGGGGTGTGTAACTGTGGGGCCAGCATTTGGGACTTTTCTTGTGGATTGGTGCAACATTACTACCAAGGAAGCTAACAGTAACTTTCCCAGCCTTCATTACATTATTTTTCAATAAATGCAGAAATGATCGGAGTCATGCTCCTAATAAAATAGAAGTAAGTCCAGAACTCTTATCACACTGACCAGCTATGCTTTAACGAGCAGCTTTTCTTACATATTCCTATCCTGTTATGCTCCAGGGACATCACATAAAAGCTCAGGTTTTTCTAGGGAGGGAGCAGCACCTGCATTCAGTCTGCAAGGACTCAGCTGAGCAACTAGTTGACAGTGTTGCCACTACAAGGAGAGTGGGTTTAGAAAAATTTTCTAAAGGTATCCGGTTCAACCTATCACATAGATAGCTCTGACTATCTGATTTTTTGCTTTAGCTTCTGGAATGTTGAAGGGCAGCCATTTGGAGAGGACTTCCCCTTCCTCAGCGAATGTGTTGGTTTAGAATCCAAAGAGTTTAAAGGCATGCGATTAGTAAAACTAAATATGCATTCTTTATAGTTTTTTAAGTTCGTATTATCTGTTCATAAAGCTAGCAGAAGTTTTATAATTTTTATGTAAGTTCCATAAGTGCTCCTTGAAATTCAGTTACTCTAGAACTCTGTAAGGTGCTCCATTTCCTTGTAGCGTATGCATTTTGGGACTTCACCTTACCCTCTCTTAGAAATGGGGATTTTAAATAGTGTCACAAGACTAGCAACTCAAAGAATGTGTCTCTGGATATAAAAAGTATGTGTTTCTATGCTCTGCCCTCAAGTCATGTTTCTGTGGATTGTTTCTTTATTTATGTTACTGTGATATTCTCAAATTAGGTGGGAGAAATGCAAATGTCAAAGCAATAATTCCTAATGTCTCCTCTGTTTATAGAGAAAGTGGCATGGAAGCGAGCAGTACGTGGTGTGAGAGAAATGTGTGATGTATGTGAGACAACACTCTTCAATATTCATTGGGTTTGTCGCAAGTGTGGTTTTGGGGTCTGTCTGGACTGTTACCGGCTGAGGAAGAATCGCCCACGTAGCGGTAAGTACTGGATTTTCCCCTTCTCCCCCCTGCTGTAATCTGTGAACTGGCTGGCTTTCAGTGGGGATAGTTTCTGGGAAGTTGCTGAAGGTTTTGTGGGAGAGTTAGTGAGTATCAGTTTGAGAGGTTGGAGGTTTGGAATTTTGGTACTACTGTCTTACATGCTGCTGTTCCATTCTTCGTTTCCTTAGGTACCTGTGTTTTATCTATTTGGTTAGAATTTGTATATTATAACATCAGCAGGCATAGGCTGTCTGCTGAGACAGACTACTGTAGAGTTCCATCTTTTCCTCAGAGGGTATAAAGGAAAAATACAGTAATATCTTAACAGTTCAGAAACTTTGCAAGATGAACTAGTAAGCAGACATTGCAGAGAACTCCTTTCTCTAAAAAGGAGTTAGCCTGGAAAGTTTTCTTCTTTTTTTGATTCCTTGACACACTAGGGTTTATAATTCCAGAAAAAGTTCACCAAGTTCAATTTCTAACAAATAGAGGCACACTGTGTTTACAAAAGTGAATGCCTGGTTGCTTTTTCGTATTCTTTACTGTATTGAGACTGACAGTGGACAATCTTAGTAAGTTCAGGGCTATTAGTGGCAGTTATTATATGGAGCAGATGTACAAAATACTGGATGTTAATAAGTGTATATTGTGATAAAGGCGTCAGAGAAGACTGAATGAATTATAGAAGCAATGTTTTTGTGTTTTTTTAAATAGATACAAAGTCACTTATTTTTATGTTGTTGTTGTGGGTTAACCCCAGTAGGCAGCTAAGCGCCATGCAGCCACTTGCTCACTCCCCCATGGCACTGGGACTGGGGGAAGAGGAGAGGAAGAATAGAAGTAAGAGAACTTGTGGGTCAAGATAAAAATAGTTTAATAAGCGAAGGAGAAATAGAAAAAGAGAAAAAGAAAACAAAACAAAGCAAGTGATGCAAAGGCAATCACTTGCCACCTCTCACGGGTAGACCATGCCCCAGAGATTTCCCAAGCAAAAGATGGCTAGCCCCCTTAAACTCCCCCCCTCGCGCTTTTTATTGCTGTGTGACATTGTGTGTCATGGAACATCCCGTTGCTTAGTGTGGGTCATCCAGTTGGTAGTGTTCTGTCCCAACCTCTTGTGCACCCCCAATCTTTTCACTGGCAGAGGTGGGTAAGAGTGAGGAACAGAAGACGTGGACACTGTGCAAACACTGTTCAGTAATAGCTGAAGCATTAGTGTGTTATCAGCATTGTTCTGGTCACAGGGCTAAAACACAGCATCACATGAGCTGCTATGAATAAAATTAACTCCATCCCAGCCAGACCCAGTGTAATAATGAAGCCTGTGAAATTACTGCCAGAATACACCAGGAGAGAATATAACAATCTTTAAGATGTGGTTAACCAGGGTACAGTGGAAATAGTTGAAAGTAAGTAAAATAGGTTTTCTTGTGTCTGGCACCATACATGTTTGGAAAAAGCATTTGAAACTGAATATATCACTGACAGAATGTGCTATAAAGATGTCTATGATTGAAGGGCAATAGTTTCTTAACCCCTTTTCTTTTCACTTCAAGGAAATAAATGTGATAACCTTACCTGTGCCGGGTTAAAATGAAGAGATGTTCCTGGCATATGAGAAGTTTTTACTCACTGGTGTACAGAGGAGCGTCAGCATTAAAAAGACTGATATTTTGTAATGCCAAATGATGGGGGTGTGTGTGCGTGTGTGTGTATATTGCTTATCAATGGTATCTTCTTGAAAACAGTATTATAATTATGGATTATTAATCAAGTCTGAAATTTTGGAATGGGCCAAAATGTAGAACCAAGGCATTACTTAAATACAATTACTTGCCTCAGGAGACTTCTGAACTTGCTGTAGAAACAACCCATGCAGATACTAGGTCTAAAGGACCCTGAAATGAAGCTTCATATGATATTTCTCATATTCTACCCCACTGACCCTTTGCCCCCACCTTCCTTTTTAAAGGAAGAGAATGGCATGCAGCCTATGCAGCTACATATTTGTAGGCCCAATTTCGTTTAAAATCTGAAGAATTAGAAATTTGTCAGACTACTTTCCAGGCTATTAATTTGCTACTTGTTAGCTTCGTAAGTAGATATACTGACAGGAGAGCTTAGTTTCCTCTTCCTGGAACTAATCTGCAGATACTTTTTGTTGAAAAAGCTTGGGAGGTAATGACAAGAAAAGATAGAATTACTCTGTAACGTAGGAAAGCATAATGACAACAAGAATATGATATTAAAAAACTGAGGCTAGAAGCCAAGAATTTTAGATCGTTGAAAGTAACAAGCTACTAGACATGAAGGGGAAATGACTGTGGTAGATTTATAATCTGAAGAGGCAAAGATGTTGCTGTAGATCCTGTTCTAATTATCTGTATTTAGAGTTTATTTCTAAGACCACCAGATTAATCTCCTGCACTGCGAAGAATCGAAAGAAACAGTACGGATGCAGAAACATTCTGTATTGTAAAGTTTTAGTGACTTTTCTACAAAATTTTACCTTTTTTTGGGTCTTTATTCCAGAGACAGAGGAGATTGGTGATGAGGAAGTCTTCTCATGGCTGAAATGTGCAAAGGGTCAGTCTCATGAACCAGAGAATCTTATGCCAACACAGATCATTCCTGGTACAGGTAATGCTTGAAAACTGAAAGGAAAAATTCCAAATTTTTTCTCAATTCTGAGCAAGCAAGTAGAAAAAATACTAGGTTGGTGTTCTAGCTGTTACCCTTTCTAGCATGGATTTAGAGGAGACTTCGACTTGCTACAGCGGAAGGGTTGAACAGAAGGTAACTCAAGTAAGATCAAGCTGTGGGTTTGAAGTGAACACCCTTGTGATACTAGCTGTGACTTCTTGTGCTCAGCTGTTTTTAGTTGTATCAGTAAATTTCGTTAACTTGCAAGAAAGATCTTTCCCTCTTCTGTTGGAGGGAGGGAAAGTAAATGGTCAGTGTGACCATTTACTTGTCTGTTTATGTAACTGGTTCTAAAAATCATAGAATCATAGAATAGTTTGAGTTGGAAGAGACCTTTAAATATCATCTAGTCCAACCTCACTGCTGTGGGCGGGGACATCTTCCACTAGATCAGGCTACTCAAAGCTCCATCCCACCTGACCTTGAACACTTCCAGGGTTCAGGCATCCAGAACTTCTCTGGGCAACCTGTTCCAGTGTCTTACCACCCCCATTGTAAAAAATTTCTTCTTTATGCCCAATCTAAACCTACCCTCTTTCAGTTTAAAACCATTGCCCCTTGTCCTGTCACTACAGGCCCTGGTAAAAAGTCTCTCTCTGTCTTTCTTATGATCCCCCTTTATATGTTGAAAGGCCCAGTAAGGTCTCCACAGAGCCTTCTCTTCTCCAGGCTGAACAACCCCAACTCTCTCAGCCTTTCTTCATAGGAGAGGTGTTCCAGCCCTCTCATAATTTTTTGTGTTCCTCCTCTGGACCCATTCTAACAGGTCCACAGCTGTCTTGTACTGGGCACCTCAGGGCTGGATGCAGGACTCCAGGTGGGGTAGAGTAGAGAGTAGAGTAGAGGGGGAGAATCACCTCTCTTGACCTGCTGGCCACGCTTCTTTTGATGCAGCCCAGGATAGGAGACGGCTTTCTGGGCTGCAGGTGCACGTTGCTGGCTCATATCTGATTTTCCATCTACTGGTATCCCCAAGTCCTTTACTGCAGAGAGCTGCTTTTAATCTATTCATCCCCCAGCCTGTATTGATACTAGGGATTGTGCCAACCCAGGTGTGGGACCTTGCACTTGGCCTTGTGGAACTTCATGAGGTTCACGTGTGCCCACTCCTTAGGCATGTCAAGGTCCCTCTAGTGAATCAACTGCACCACTCAGCTTGGTATCATCTGCAAACTTGCTGAGGGTGCACTCAATCCCACTATGTCATTGAGAAAGATATTAAATAGTATTGGTCCCAGTAAGGACCCCTGAGGTTTACCACTGTTACTGATTTCCACTTGATCATAGAGCCGTTGACTGTAACTCTTTGGATGTGACCATCCAGCCAGTTCATTATCCATTGAGTATTCCATCCATCAAACCCATATCTCACCAATTTAGGTACAAGAATGTTGTGAGGGACTGTTCTGAGCGCTTTACAGAAGTCTAGGTAGATGACATCTGTTGCTTTTCCCTTGTCCAATGATGCAGTCACTCCATTGAAGAAAGCCACTAGCTTAGTCAGGCATGATTTGTGCTTGATGAAGGTGTGTTGGCTGTCTCTAAGCACATCCCTGTCTTCCATGTGTTTTGACATGTCTTCCAGGTGAATCTGCTCAGTGATCTCACTGGGCACTGCAGTGAGGCTGACTGATTGGTAGTTCCCAGGGTTGTCCTTTTTATGCTTTTTAAAAATGGGTGTGATGTTTCCCTTTTTCCACTCACTGGGGACTTCACCTGACTGCCAGGACTTTTCAAATATGATGGAGAGTGACTTGGCGACTACATCAGCCAATTCCCTCAAGACCCTGGGGTGCATTTCATCAGATCCTATGGACTTGTGTATGTTCACGTTCCTCAGGTGGTCTCAAACTTGGCACTGGTGCATCCCCACCTCCAGTACTGTGTGCAGTTTAGGGCACCTCAATACAAGAAGGACATCAAACTATTAGAGTGTGTCCAGAGGAGGGTGACAGGGGCAAGGAGGGCAAGGTGAAGGGTCTTGAGGACAACACTTATGAGGCGTCGTTGAGGTCATTTGGTTTGTTCAGCTTGGAGAAGAAAAGGCTGAGGGGTGAACTCATCGCAGTCTACAACTTCTTTGGGGGGGCAGCAGAAGAGAAGGTGCTGATCTCCTCTCTCTGGTGACCAAGCGACAGGACACGAGGAAATGGAATGAAACTGCACCAAGGACAGTTCAGAGTGGATATTGGGAAAAGGCTCTTCACTGAGAGGGTGCTCAGTCACTGGAACAGGCTCCTCAGGGGCATGGTCATGGCACCAAGCCTGTCAGAGTTCAAGAAGTGTCTGGATGGACGTCACAATCATATGGCTTAGTTTTAGCTGGTCCTGCGAGGAACAGGGAGTTGGGCTCGATGATGCTTCCATCTTTAGGTATTCTGTGATTCTGCTATGATGGGAGGAACTTTGTTCTCCGCGCCCCAGCCTTGAGGTTCAGGGACTTGAGAGGAGTGGGAAGAGAGAGTATCACTGAAAATTGAAGGCGAGGGGGAGGGCGCGGAATTGAGTACCTCTGCTTTCTCCGTGTCAGCTGTCACCAGTTCTCCTGTCTTACTTAGTTGGGGTGGGGTGCACACTTTCTTTCATCTTCCTTTTCTGGCCAACATCCCTGTTGAAGCCCTTATTATTCTTTGCACTCCTTGCCAAATTCAGCTCCAGCTTTGCCTTAGCTTTCCTGATCCCATCCCTACACATCCAGGTAGTGTCCTTGTATTCTTCCGAGTATACATTTCCCTGGTTCCACTGCCTGTGCATTTCCTTCTTACATTTTAGTTTGGCAGGAGGTCCTTACTGACCCATGCTGTTCTACTGCCTTTCTTGCTTTATTTTTTTACACATGGGAATTGAGAGTTCTTGCACTATAAGAAAAAAGTTCTTGAAGAGCTGCAAGCTCTGTTTAGCTCTTTTGTCCCCAAGGGCAGTTTCCCAGGGGATCCCATACGCTAATTCCTTAAGCAACTGAGAGTTTGCTCACCTAAAATTCAGCATCCTGACTCTAATCTTATCCCTCAAGATTGTGAATGCCACCAGGGCACAATCACTAGAGCCCAGGCTGCCATCAGTCTTGACATTTCTAATTAGTTCTTACGTGTCGGTCCAGTAACAGGTCCAGTAATGCTTCTCTGGATGGGCTGTCTATCTCCTAGATTAAGAAATTATTCTCAGTGCACTCCAGAAGTCTCCTTGACTGCTTACAGCTTGCTGTGCTGCTTTTCCAGCAGGTGTCAAGGTGCTTGAGTTTCCCCATTAGGATCAGAGCCTGTGAGCATGATGCTTCCTGTACTTGAAGTAAGAACAATTTGTCAACAGGCTCTACTTAGGCTGCCTTTAGCAAATGCCAACAGTGAGGTTTCCTTTGTTGGCTTGGCCCCTAATTTTTACCCATAAGCTCTCAACCTGTTCATCACTGTTTTTCAAAGACAGCTCTGTACAGTCAATCCATTCTTTCACGTAGAGAGCAATCCACCCTTTCCCCTGCAGTGCTCCAGTTGTGTGATTTGTCCCATCACATTTCAGCGATAGCGATTAGATTGTGTAGCTTTCTCATTGCACAATGACTTGCAGCTCCTCCTGCTTGTTACCCATGCTGCATGCATTGGTGTATAGAGGCACTTCAGCTGGGCTGTCAACCTTGTCACCTCTTGAGAGAAACATGCCCAAATTCCTTTGAGGCATTTCACAGGTGTTTCCCCAGGTGTTTCCCTGTTGGTTTCTAATACATCAGCAGACTCTCTTGCTCAAATATCCATCCCTTCCCCCCACTAAATCTAGTTTAAAGCACTGCGTATAAGTCTGGCCAACTTGTTGGCAAAGACTCTCTTGCCCTGCTTGGGCAGGTGAATCCCATCAGCTCCCAAGAGACCCAGCTTCTCAAATTTAGATTCTTGATCATAGAAGCCAAAACCTTGAGTATGGCACTAGCCACACAGCCAGACATTCAACCTGTTCAATTTGTCACCTCCTTCCTCTTACTGGGAGGATAGAGGAGAACACCACCTGTGCTTCTGATCCTTTTAACGTTGCTGCAAGGGATATATAGCCTCTTTTGATGGTTCTAAGTTGCCTCATTGCAGTATCATTGGACCCTACATGGAAGTGTAGGAGCAGATGATAATCTGTAGGATTTGCCAGGCTTGCCAGCCTCTTGGTGACACCGCTAAGATGGTGCTAGCAAAATTCTCCACACTATTTGGAGACAAGTGTCTTGTTATAGCATATGATCTTAAAGATACTTAGCACTAATAAAAAAAAAAACCAACCCACCCCACCCCTCTGAATATGTATTACAGTTAACGCCTTGTTTTTAGATTTCTTTACATGTGATATTAAAGATTTTAACTTTTATTTCCAGCGCTGTACAATATCGGAGACATGGTTCATGCAGCACGAGGCAAATGGGGTATTAAAGCCAATTGTCCATGTATTAACCGGCAGAACAAATCAGTGTTGAGACCAGCTGTCACTAATGGAATATCACAGGTATGTAATTTGAGGCTGAAATTACCTTGTTTGACATTATATTTTTAAGACCTATTAAAATGGTAGCTCCTGTAGACTAATCTAATGTGAAACACAAACTTTATTTTCTCCATATGTATTCTGAGTGTTTTAGCTTAGCAAAAATCTTCTGGGACTTTTTTTTGGGATGTGTGCTGCAACTGTTACTTACCAAGTGGATATTTGGGCTAATACTCTTACGCAGAAGTTGGGTAGGAAGCCGTTCATATTGATGCTGTATCTTAAAACAAACCACTATGAGTAGCTTGCAACATGAGCATTTATTTTGTTATGGTTCCTGAATGTTATGCTGAATCTAGAGCAGTTCTGTTACTGTTCACACAAAAAGTCCTTCTGTTGTTACTGAAAAAGTTGGCAAGAAAACCCTCTAACACTTAGTTTGAAGTTTAGAAGGCAGGCATTCTTTATTGCAGTGCTGGATGCACGGGGGATCACTCCACCTAACGTGCATACCCTGAAACAAAAATTCATCCTTTATATACCTTAAAGGCATGAATATTCACACATTTTCTGAGAAATCAGAAAATAGAAATTTTAATAGAAATAGGCCTCCCTGCCTATCTACTACATTTACATAATGCTGGCATTGCAAAACTACATTACGCATGCGCGGGGTTCTCGGGTGGTTGTCGGTAGTCATTTGGGGAGTTAGCCCCATACTCCTTTTTCCCTCTTATGGTCATGGGTCTCCTGAGGGTAGTTTCTTCTCCTTGGATGTTTGCCCCTTCTGTTGTACAGCTAAGCAATTCTTTCTTATCATCCTTGTTTGAGCACTCCTGCTAGGATGTTTCTATTCTCAAGGTTAAGATATCTTTTCTGTACTCATTAATCTCTCAGTTCTTGCTCTTAATTCTTCTTTGTTTTAATTTCATGAGACCTCTTGGTTCTACACGCACGCATTTCTTGTGATGAACTATTTAAACATAGCTGAAATGTTAGCATTGAGGCAAGTATGGCCTAAGGACTATGAGAGTAGGCTGTTAAACATAATCACACAGTTATTATGCTAAGGAAATCTTTAAAAGTTAAACTAATCATGTAATCAATAACCTTCCAGAAAGTACATAAATGTATCACTATAAAAAAAGAAGTCAAAAAGCCTGGGCTTGTGTTAAAAGATGACGTGGTAAGTATTCATACTGCAATGCAAGGTCTAATATACACAGAGAAGCGGCTCCTGTATTCTGTTGCTACGTAAGCATTAAGGAACTCTGCTGTGTGCTTAAAGTAGATGAACAAACAAAACCCAATGCATTGGATGACTAAAATGTCTCCCAAGTTGAACTCTTCCCTTTATTCCATATTTAGCAGTTGTTCCTATTTTTGTTTTAGCTTCCGACTATAAATCCTAGTGCATCAGTCTCTGGAAACGAGAGCACCTTTTCCACTGGAACAGGGACAGCAGGAGTGGGGCAACTAGAAATGGACACTGTTCCAAAATCTGAAGCAACTGATAGTAGGATAGAAGAATCTGCAAAAACAGAGACATTACCAACCAATAACACTGTTGAAATAAAGACTAACAGACCACTTTGTCCAGAAACAGCTCCATCGTCAGCCTTACACTGGCTTGCAGATTTAGCAACACAAAAAGCGAAAGAAGAAACTAAAGGTGAGCAGAAGACATGCCCTCTGGGGTTGGAATTAAAAGATAAATGATAACTTACTGCTTGGTTGCTGTTCTTTGTGAGAGTACCTAGCCCTAAATAGAAAAAAAGAGGGTCAGTTTTCTTCCTTTGCCTCTTAGAACCAGTTTTCTTTTACAAGCTTAGGAATACACAAAGCAGGAAAGATGATGATACAGCTGAAGATGGTGTCTTGTCATTCCCAGTTTATTTCAATGCCAGTTCTTGTATTTATTTTCTAAGTAATAAGCAGCTGGTATCCTGATTGTAAAATGATAGTAAATAATTTCAGATGCTGTTTTGTAACTATATAACTATTGAAGTAAATAAAGCTGTTTTGTGTGCTATGTGAAGAGTGCATTTCCAAAGAATTGAGAGAGTCTACCTGGAGGGTCAGATGAATGCTTAGAACTTCTTTAATACTCAATAGTTTGAGTGTGATTCTCAGTATGAAATAACTGTTTATAGAATACACCTCCCAGTTGTCAGTGGTGGTATGAATAACACAGGATTTATTCCTGTCCATACATCTAGCAGGAACTACTGTATATGTCAATGTTAAATGTTCATGGTTCTTGCACTAGTTTTGAAGGGTTTAGCCACTGTAATATTTTAACTGTAGTAAAAAATTTGAAATATTTCATACTGAAACATTAATTCAGAAAGTCAAGGAAGCGTTTTTTAAATTTAGTCTATTGCAAAATTGTGGTTTCTTGTGTATGAAACACTTTCAGATTAGATCTGCAGTGCTATTCAAAACCTTTAACAGCATACTAAGGGTAAAATCTATCTGAAGTATGTGATGTCTCTGATTCTTTTTGAGGTGCCTCATTCACTGTTGCAGTGATAATTTACCTTTACCACAAGATTGTGTCAAAAGCCTATTTAATGCAAGAGAAAATAATTTCAGAAAACTTTGACCATTTGAACTTTGCCTTTTTTCTTTTTTTCTTTTTTTCCCCCGATGTTGATATTTATCTTGCAGAATCAGGATCACTGAGGTCAGTGCTTAATAAAGAATCCCATTCACCTTTTGGATTGGATTCCTTCAACTCCAGTACAAAGGTTTCCCCACTAACCCCAAAGCTGTTTAATAGCCTCTTGTTGGGCCCAGTGACATCTAGCAACAAAGCTGAAGGCTCCAGCCTCAGAGACCTGCTACACACAGGGCCAGGAAAGCTTCCTCAGGTCCCATTAGACACAGGAATCCCCTTTCCTCCGGTCTTTTCTGCAGCTTCTACGGTAAATAATTTTGTATTCCTTCAACAATATCTGTTCTAGGAAAGAATTTCATGATGATCTAACAGTTTTCATCTAAATGTTTTTATAGTATCTTATTCTTAAATGTTGAAACAAATGCTGAAACTATCTCATCAAAACTCACCACCTCACTAAGTTGTAGGGAATTTTGGTGCTGATTGTTAGTTTGTGGTTTGGTTTACTACTGCTGTGGAGAAGCTATTCCTTGCAGGAGACCGAGAAAGTGAGTTAAATATACCCTTTAAATTGTTTATTTGAGAATCAGCATTCCTATAAAAGCTCACTTTAAATTCCACATCTTCAAAAATATTGCAAGAGCATACCACAGAAAAAGACAAAAACCTAAAAGCAAACTAGTTCCTTAAAAAAACTTATGTATACTTGAAAGGCATTTAACATACGAATTTAAGAATTTCACGGAATCATTAACATTGGAAAAGACCTTTAAGATCATCAAGTCCAACCGTCAACCCAACACCACCATGCCCACTAAACCATATTCTGAAGTGCCATGTCTGCATGTCTTTTTAACCCTTCCAGTGATGGTGACTCCACCACCTCCCTGGGCAGCCTATTCCAATGCTTGACCACTCTCTCAGTAAAGAAATTTTTCCTAATATCTAGTCTAAACCTCCCCTGGCGCAACTTGAGCCCATTTCATCTCCTTCTGTCGCTAGTTACTTGCGAGAAGAGACCAACATCTCTACAAGGAAATTGTAGAGAGTGGTAAGGTCTCCTCCTCAGCCTCCTCTTCTCCAGACTGAACAACCCCAGTTCCCTCAGCTGCTCCTCATAGGACTTGTTTTCCAGACCCCTCACCAGTTTTGTTGCCCTTCTCTGGACACGCTCCAGCACCTCAATGTCCTTCTTGTAGCGAGGGGCCCAAAACTGAACACACACACAAAAAAAAATTTAAGGTGTAGTTGCTGTTTCTGGATACTCATTTTGGAATAAGGATACTTTGTTTCTCTTTAATCTATTTTGGAGGAAATAACCTTAAAAAAACCTTGAACAAATCAATGATATTTGAAATGCTTAAAAGCATTTAGTTTAAGAGAAGGATAGATTCTGTAGAATTTATCAAGCCTTAGCTCTTCTTGGAGAATACTGTCTCCAAAAGCTTAGGCAGATGGAATGAGGATGATGGTGACATGGCTTGTCTCATAGCAGAATTTTTTTTTTTTCTTCTGTGTCAGGCTGGAAGGATGGAACCTTAATAATAGTTCGTGTTGTTTGTTTTTGGTAGAGGGAACTGTACAGCTGTACGGGAAAATATGTCACTGCTACAGGGAAATGCATTCAGTAATACTGCCTCCCCCAGCCTCGCATCACTGAGTACAGGCAAAGAAATTGTGATGACTTGTTTTAAAGCAAGTTATTCCCTCAAGGCCTGAGACGGCCTGTCTCAACTTATATCCCTGTACCTGCAACTCTCATCAAGGTGCATTCTGTCACCACACTGAATCAGAACTATTGTGTAATGTCTTTTTTTAACTTTGTTGACTTATGGTCTTCACAGAGTAATTTACATTTGAACGAACTTGTGAGGAACTCTGGTCCAACCCCCCACTTGAATGCCTGGATGCTCAGTATAGAATGTATATGAACAAATCATACTTGAGAAACAGCAGTTGTATTGGTCAGATTGAGAGGAGTAATAGATTGCTGCTCGTGAAGAGAATCACCTGAGTGTTTCTGGAGCATTGACATTCTGTTGTAAAGAGTAGTTAGCATTGACTGTAGTAGTTACCCTGCATATTATCTATTTCATGGCCTCTGGAGAGTTAGCGTAAAGTACATTTTTAAGTGGATGATGTTATGATCTAGTCTTACTTGCATAAGACAAGCTGTAGAAAACTAATATAATCCCAAGTAACAGTACAGACTGGGGACTGGCTAGCAGGGGTGTAACCCTTCTGAAAGGAGCTCAGGGTCCTGGAGGACAGCAAGCTGAACATGAGTCAGCATTGCACCCTTGCAGCCGTGAAGGCAAACTGTCTCGGGCTGCATCAGGAAGCAGAGCACATCAAGGAAGGTGATTATTCTACTCAGCACTTGCTAGGCCACACCTGGAACACTGTTTCCAGTTTTGGTCTCCCCAGCTGAAGAATGACACTGAAAAATTGGAGGGAGTCCAATGGAGGGCCATGAACAATGATTAAAACAGTGAAGAGCTTGACACATGAAGAGGGATTGAAGAAACTGGTTCCCTTCATCCTAGAGAAGAGAATGCTTTGGGGATGTTTGATCTTACCACATCTGAAAGGTACTTGTAGAGAACATGGAGGTACTCCTTTCACAAGGATTCACGGTTAACAGGGCAAGATGCAATGGACACAACTTGCTTCAGTGGAAATTCTATCTGGATATAAGAAAAAATTCTTACTTTACATTCAAGCAGTGGAATAGGCTGCTCAGAGAAGTGATGTAATCTCCTTCCCTGAGAACTAAAGGTTTGGTTTGACCCAGCTCAGGGTAATTTAACCTGATTTCAGCAGACAGTCATACCAAACGATCTCTAGGTCTGCCTTCTGACCTAAACTCTGCTGTATTTCCATGAATATTTTTTACTGAATGAACGTCTTCAGTTATGAACAGTGTGAGGTTTTAGATTGATAGCTCTGTATATGGTAAATTTTCTGTCTATTGAACTTTAGTTTTAAAGAAGATGGCAAAATTGTTCCAGTAATAGTTTTTTCGCTGTTGTTGTTCACTCAGCTTCCAGTCCCTGGTTTGCTTTTTTTGAGAGGTGATGCATTTTTTCTGCTAGAATGAGAAGCTCTTTGCTACGAGAAATCTATCACAACCCTGCTCCCTCCCATAGATGTCTTGTGAATAATGATCCAGTTAGTGTTCATCTTCTGTTGAACTTATAAAATATATTTAGTGTCTTAAGTATCTTGCTATAGGCAGGGCTTGCTTTTTTTTTTTTTTTTTTTTTTTAGTTAGGAACACAATTTAAGATTGTGTTCTTGATCTCTCTTGATTTTTTAAAGATCTCTTGAGGAGTTTTAGGCTGTCTACTAATGTTTCTATTAACACTATACATACAGGAAGCACTTTCTCCTCTCTGTCAGTGTTTACTTGATGTTCCCGTATTTGTCAGCTTACCTGTGCCAGGGTTGAATTCACTTTCTTAGTAATGGAATGAGGGAAATGGGGAAGTAGAGTTGAGATATTAATGAAGTTAAGAAAAATGTGAACCATTTTTACCATTAAAGTAGCAGAGTTTAGATCACTTAAGTTTTCTGTTCCATGATTGTTTGCTGTAATATTTTTCTAGATAGCCTGCGGCAGGTTAAGATTTACTATTATGAAACAGGGGAATAACTGTTTCTGCTCTTACTGGATACATGCCTGTCTCTGAGCTGATTTGTTTACTGTTGCATGGGGTTTTTTTTACTGTTGATAGCAAGATATCCATGACTAAAATCTGAATGAGAGCAGATATGTGTTAATAATATGTATGCTGTTGCAAGGCTAAACTTACTCTGGATTTATATCTTCTAGGGGGCCAAAGGTAAAGCCAGCCTGCCTAACTTCTTAGACCATATCATTGCTTCTGTGGTGGAAAATAAGAAGACATCTGATGCTGCAAAACGAGCTAGTAATTTAGCTGACACACAGAGAGAGGTGAAGGAAATGGTAATGGGCTTAAATGTGCTGGATCCACATACTTCCCACTCTTGGCTGTGTGATGGTAGACTCCTTTGCCTTCATGATCCTAGCAACAAAAACAACTGGAAGATCTTCAGGGAGTGCTGGAAACAAGGCCAGGTGGGTGATGACAAATAGCCAACCTTACTGCTTATAAGTATCCTGAAATTTTAACCTGTACCTTGGTTCTTGACAAGTCCATTTGAGCTTTGGCCAATTGCTCCTGAGTGAATATGACGAATGAATATTTCAACTGTAGCACTATAAACAGGGGACACAGCGTCCCTGTCCGCTCCATGCTATACTGACTCAAGCCCATGTGCCAAGCACACTGAGCTTTTCTCAGCTTACCAGAATGAGGATGTTTGCTGCGACAGCCTTTGTAGTTGTGGCGTGGTTCATGCTGAACCTGCTCTACTACAGCCCAGTAGTGAATCCACTGATTTCCTGCATGCATCCTAGCATCTACCCCATACTCAATGCTTTATAGCCTCAGGAGAAGCTCCATTCCTTCCAACTGCAGCATGTGCAAGAATAGAAGTGCTGCATGCAGGAATTTCTGCTGAAATTTTTGAGTGTACTTGATGCAGTGTCTCATCTTGAGCCTACAGCCTATGTGAACCCAAGTATTGTTTTGAACTCAGCATCTCATGTAATGAGCACTCTCCTGGTTTCTTCTGAGGGATCATCATCTGGTTAGGCCTTCAGTCAGGAGACTGGACCTTAGACCTGCTGCCAGCATGGCCACTTTTTCAGATCTCAATCCATAGTGCTACAGCTTAGACTTCTTCAGAAAGTCATAAAGATTGGCCTGGTCAGAAAAGCTGAATCTTAAAAAATGAGTGAGTAGCTGCTGCTGCAGAGGATGTGCACCCTTAACTCTAACAGAATATGGTGTCCATCAGTGTTCAAACTATGTTCTTGGCACTTGGTTCTGCAGCTACCTCTGGCACCGTTAGCTTCACTGACTAATCAGAATTGAGACCATTTGTGCTAGACAGTTACGTCCCACATCACCTTTTCTGGAGAAGTCCTTGTTGTCAGCTGTTCTGTTACTGTGCTAATGCTCTTGTCACTCACATTCCATACTTATTTGTGGTTGCTCACAAGATATGTGGACTGCTGAGCTGTGGCTGAGGAACAGATTAGACTTCATGTTCCTCTTTTGGCATTCAGGGTCCATTCCTGCCAGAAGTAGAGTACTTTTCAGTTAAGTTTAGCGTGTCCCATGGGACTGCACATTTTCTGGGTCCCCTGGGCACAAGCATAACTAGCATGTAGACATGAGAACTGTGGAGAGAATTGTGGCACCACCAGCCACAGAGTTACCAGTTCTGTCTCTGACTCCTCTAGCCAGCTCCTGTAATCGGTGGAAGATGCTACTGTGCAGCACACCCTTGCTTGTCTGACTAGAAGCTTAGCTTTCTGCTGGTATTGCAGTTATCTTCTTGTCCTGATTTTTTTTTTTTTTTTGGAGTGCACAGGGTTTTTTTTTTTATTTTTTTAACCTGTTGCATCTTTCTGATTTACGAAGGATTTCAGATCGTGCTTTGGCAGTACTGTGGTGTCAGTTATCTGCTTGACTTGGCAAATTGCTCCTTAGTTTCTGGTTGGTATACTTGGATAATTTTCTTAACCCTCTGTGTCAGCAAATAATACTATTGTCTCTCTGAGGAGGATCCTAAATTTTTGGGGAGCTACTTTACAGAAGATGTGCTTGTCAGTTTCTCTGAAAATGAGACTGGTTTATCAGCAGGTGCAAGATATTTCAGTAGCCCAATGGGGTTCTTGACTGTTAATGAATCCTGAGAGACTCTTTATGGAGTCTAGAGATGTGATTATTGATCTTCTGTCAGGTGTGTAGCTTACAGTGTGCATCACTTTCCAAGCTGGTGCACACTCTGAGGCTCTGGCAACAGCTGTCATGCTCATGTACTATTTGTGACCCTCTGTTTTTAGGCTTTGCCCCAAGATGTCCTATTGATGTTTTTGAGTGACTTTATCATTCAGAGGACCCCTTGTATAGCAACAGATTAGGCAGGCCCCTTGCTCATTCAAGGATTCTGCAGTGGTGTTGCATTCAAGTGAGTTTCCTGCTGCAATGCGGAAAGCGATCTACCTCTGTTACTCCTGCACAAGAGGGAGCAAGGTGACCCGGGCAGGCTCATCACTGTCTTGACAAGGCTGTTCTAAACAGAATTTCTCCAAGCAGAGATTCTCTTAACAAACTCTACTCCCTTGGCTGACATCCTCCTGTACACCCCAGCTGAACCTTTAAAAGTGAAGTCAAAGAACATTAATTCCACCACTATTGCCCAGATCATCTTCCCCTTCCCATTTTATGGGCTGGAAAAGGTTAGTTGGAAAGAACCTCTTAGCTACCTTCCCCAGCACAATAAATGCACACTGGACACTAGATCTGAGCCATGTGAAGATCTTAGCTGTGGTAACATCCCAAATTGTTAAAAGAGAAAATTCTTTTCCCTTTAACAAATGGATAATGAGTGGCACTCTTCCAGTGTCATGCAGAAAGAGCAACATTTTTCAACTCCTTTGTCTTAGAAATTGTCAACAATAAGTTAAACTCTTACTTATCCCACAATTCACTGACAAACCATAGGATTATTTCTTTCTGGAGCTGTTCTTCAGGAGCATTTTGCTGTCCTGAGCATAGTTGTTGCTCATGTGGGGATACTGTCAGGATTCTCATCCTGTAGCAACCTTTTCTCTTCTGAGTTTTCATATTAGGCTTTCTCTTTTTTGAGATACTGAAGATTTGGGCTGGTGTTGGAGGTTTTTAGTTGTTTTATTCCTGTAGTTTGAGAGCAGATCTAGCAGGAAGTGTCTACCAATCAAGTCTGCTATCCTTTTCTCTTGCAACCCTAGCTGTGTTCTTCACTACAGAGAGCATTTTCTTTCTTCCATGAGAAGTTCTCTGCTTAATAGCTGGAAGGGTTCTCCTAGGTTAAGTAGGGAGTTTGTTTTTTTGTTTGTTTGTTTTTTAAATTGTTATGTTCAAGTGGTCAAGTGAATACAGCAGGAATTCAAATTTGTCATTATTTTCCTGGACTGAAGAAGACTAGTGTACCCATCAGTTTGAAGTCTACCTGGCAGCAGTTTCTGCCCATCCTGTGAAAGGTACTGTCATTTTACTCATCATCCATGATTGCTAGGTTTTTGTAGAATATGGTTAAAAGCTTTCCATTGCCTTAATGTTACAATTCCTGCTGGGAATGGAATATATTTAAACTTTGGATCAGTGTATCTGCTCTTTCATCTTAGGGAGGTTTGCTGCTTGTCAGCAGCAGATTATGTCACATTTCAGACATAATGGAAAGACTGCCAAAACTTGTTTGTCCCTCAGACATTTACCTTCTGTTCTTCTTTATTGGCAGGAAAATACTACCAGGGAGACCTGGACAGTATCAAGAGTGACTACATGTCTCTGGGAGTAGTGGGCAAGGTCATGGAGCCCAGGTGGTTTTCTTAGTCCTGCCAGTGAGGGGTAGAGGGGTTGACCAATTCTGCATGTCAAGCATTGCTTGTGCAGCTGGTTTCAACAACAGGGTTTTAGGTTTTATGATCATGGGAACCTCTTTGAGAGTTGAGGACTGGTTGGAAGAGATGGGATCCATCTGAGTGTGGCAAAAGCATCTTTGCCAACAGGCTGGCCAACCTGATTAGGAGATCTGTAAGCTAGGAATGACAGGGAGGGAATGACCAATGATTAAGAAAGGAATTAGTTGATTGGGCTGGTAAGCAAGCAGTCTGGGGTGATTTGAATAGGCGAAACGTCATACTCAAGAAAACAGGGATGAATGATGTCCATCTCAAGCATATGCACAGAAGTAAGGAACTGTACATCACAGAATTGTGAGGAAAGCTCTCATACTGTTTCAGGGAAATCAGCATGACTGGGTGCCTTTCTGAAGTGCGTGTACACTAATGCATATGCCACAGGAACAAACAGGAGGAATTGGCGTGTAGTTGCACGGCCACAATCTCATTGGTTTGACTGAGAAGTGGTGGGATAGCTTATGTAACTCTCATATGGCAAGGGATAGGTACAGGCTGTTCAGGAAGGACAGTTCAGGAAGGACATGCCAGGAGGGTGATGAGGGAGCATTGCTGTTTATGTGAGGGAGCAGCTGGAATGCATGAAACTGTGTAGGAATGGATGATGAGCCATTTGAGAGCTTATGGGCCAGGATTGGTGAGCAGTCTAATGTGGGCAATGTTGTGGCGAGTGTCTGCTACAGAACACCTGATCAAGAAGAAGTGATAAGGCCTTCTTCAGACAACTGGAGAAAGCCCTATGTTCACATTTCCTGGGCCTCATGGGGCCACCCTGATATCTGCTGGAGGAACTATACAACAGGTCAGAAGCACTCCAGAAGTTTTCTGGAGTGCATTGATGACGATGTCCTGACACTGCTGATCAAGGAGCCAGCTAGGGAAAGGCACTCTGCTGGACCTTATGCTTACACACAAGGAAGAATGGGTTGTTTATATGAAGGTAAGGGGCAGCTTTGGCTGCAGTGACTATCAGGTGGTGGGGTTTGGCTCAAGATCCTGAGAGGAGGGAGCCAAGCAAAAAAAGCAAGATCACAAGCCTAGTCTTCAGGGGAGCAGACTTACACCTTTTTGGATATCTGCTTAGAAGAATCCCGTGGATACGGTCCTGAAGAGAAGAAGGGCTCAGGAATGCTGGTTGAGTCATGCTTAACCTGCCTTGTAGCCTTCTGTAGGAGACTACAACCTTGGTGGATGAGGGGAGAGTGCTGGATGTTTTTTATCTTAACTTTAATAAGGCTTTTGATACTGTCATAATGTCATCAGATAAACTGATGATGTACGGACTAAATAAGCGGGCAGTGCGGTAGACTTAAAACTGACTGAAATGCCATGCTCAGAAGGTGGTGATCACTAGCATGAAGTCCAGCTGGAGGCCAGTCACTACTTGTGTACCCTAGGGGGTCAGTATGGCGTTGAGGACTACTTAACATCCTCATTAATGACATACATGGGACAGAGTTCATACACCCTCAGCAAGTTTACAGATGATACAAAGCTGGGAGGAATGGCTGATACACCAGACGGTTGTGCTGCTATTCAGAGGCACCTGGAGTATTGGACCGAGAGGCATCTCGTGATGTTCAGCCAGGGAAAATGTAAAGTCCAGCACCTCAGGAGGAATAACACCCCGCAGCAGTACATGCTGGGGAGCGGCTGGCTGGAAAGTAACTTTGCCTGGAAGGACCTTGGGGTCCCAGTGGACAAGGAGTTGAACGTGAGCCAAGAATGCATCCTCGCAACAAAGAAGGGCAGTGGTATCCAGGGATGCAGTAGGAAGAGCGTTGTTAGCAGGTCAAGGGAAGTGATCCTTCCCCTCCATTCAGCACTGGTAGAGGCCTCACCTGGAGCACTGTGTCCAGTTCTGGGCTCCCCAGTACAAGACAGACGTGGGCTTACTGGAGCAAGTCCAGCGAAGGGCCACAAAGATGATTAAGGGACTGGGGAATCTTTTATGTGAAGACAGGCTGGGAGAGCTGGGACTGTTCAGCCTAGAGAAGAGAAGGCTCGGGGAAGTGCGGGGAGGAAATCTTATCAATGAGGAAGAGGGAGCCAGAGTCTTCTCAGCAGAGCCTGCTGACAGGACAAGAGGCAATGGGCACAAATTAAAAACCAGGAAGTTCAACCTGAACACAAGAAAACACTTTTTAGCGTGAGGGTGGTCCCTTCCAACCTAAATGGCCCTGTGGGGTTTTTTGGCTCTTTTTTTTTTTTTTTTTTCTTTTCTTTTTCTGAAGTTGACAGGAGTAAAGTAACAACCCCTTTTTGTTTTCTTAAACCTCACTTCTGGAGTTGATATTTCATTGCTGCCTTGTAGAACTTAAGGGCTATGTTGTGTTATGTTTGAAAACCAAGGCCATTTCTGTTAACTCCAAAGTTTGTTTTTTTCCCTCCATTCATTTATGAATAAATAGTTGTCCTTACTTAGGGACTGAAATGGATCAAGCAATTCAGGTCAAGCAGTGGTTAGTTACTGGAGTGTTTTTAAGCAACATAACTTTGGAGTTGCTTGTCTATAGCTCTGTAGGTATCTTTGTCTAATGCGCTGATACTACTAGAACATCTAGGGGCATCTGTGCTCCTCATGCAAATAAAGCCAAGATCCACCTTCAGATCATTGTTAATGTATAGGGCACAGCTTGGAATTGAGTCAAACTTACGTAGACATGTGAACTGTCATTTGAACATTTGAACAGTTACTAAACCTAAAGTTCTTCAGGTGGGATAGTCCATGTGCAAGTTCATACCTTCTTTTCCTTCTCTCTCAAGTCTTGTAACTCGCTCTAGAGATTGCAGGGTGAGAGGAACTGACAAGGTCTTGGACAGTGTTGGGAGGATTGTCTGGTATACCTTTTCCTAGTATTAGTTTGACAAATGCCTTGAGTGTTTATGGGGAGAGGCTGCTCAAATCTTGGTATGGAATGTATATACATGTTTAGCATAAACATCTTAAAACCCCTCTTGTGAGTGAACAGCCACATTTTTGCTACTTGGTTTTGTACTAGGGAATTGATGATGGTCCATGATTATACATAAAGAATTAGTGAAATAGTTGAAAAATTTGTATCAGAATATGAAAATTTCATATGAGAAGGCTTTACTACAAATGCTGTTTCTAGTGGTAGCTGCATTTGTGCTTAAAAAAAGGAGAGGTGGTGGGACTCAACACCCACTGTACTTCCACAGGTGGATTGACCTTGGCTGGCTGCCTGACACCTATGCAGCTGCTCTCTCACTTCCCCTTCTCAACAGGACAGAGGGAGAAAATAAGGTGGAAAAGTTTATGGGTCACGATAAAGACAGGGAGGTCACTTAGTGATTGCTGTCACAGGCAAAGCAGATTCAACTTTTGGAAAAGTAATTTAATTTATTGCCAACTAAAAATGGAATAGGATGGTGGGTAACAAAGACAAAGCTAAAAACACTTTGCCCCCCCCCCCCCTTTTTCCTCCTTCCTAAAGGCTCAACTTTACTCATTCATCCCAAACTCTTCTACCTCCTTGCCCCCTGGAGCAGCACAGGGTGGGTGGAAGATAATGGGGGATATGGTCAGTTCATAACACTTCGTCTCTGCTGCTCCTTCCTCGTCACACTTTTCTGCTGCTCCAGTATGGAGTCCTTCCCACAGGATACCATCCTTCACAAATTGCTCCAGCGTGGGCCCTCTCCATGGGCCGCAGTTCTTCAGGAATAGACTGCTCCAGCATGGGTTCCTAGTGGGCCACAGTTTCTGCCAGAAACCTTGCTCCTACATGGGCTTCTCTCCAAGGGCCACAGCTCCTGCCAGGACCCGACCCTGTTCCAGCATGGGCTCTCCTTCAGCTTTCTTCAGGGCACCTCCCTCTGCTGCAGTGTGGGGTCCTCCATGACATGCAGTGTGGATATCTGCTTCACCATGGTCCTCCACAGGCTGCAAGGGAATCTCTGGAGCACGTTCTTCACTGACCTTGGTGGCTGCAGAGTTGTTTCTCTCACTTCCTTCCCTCTGCCCTGCCCCCCAGCAGCTGCAGAGCATTTTTTACCTGTTCTTATTATCACAGAGGTGCCACCAGCATCACTTATGGGCTCAACTTTGGCCAAGTGATGGGTCTGTTGGAGCCAGGTGGAACCATCTGTGTCCAGCAAGGGGCAGCTCCCAGCCTCATCTCACAGAGCCCAGCCCTGCTGCCAACACCTTGCCGTGTATACCTAATACACTTGCCTTAGTAAGTCTAATACAATACTACTTCTAAGGCAACTGCACATGGCCTGGAAATGAAGTTTGCTTTGACTCTGGTTATTTGTTTGAAGCACAAAAACCAGACATGGATGAAAATAGATTTGTGGTTTCTTTTGTATGTTGGTAGCCAGGAGTCTCAGCTCTTAAGAAAGTTTGGTTGCACGTGTAAGAAATTTGGTTATGGTGGAGTAAGCATTCATCTTTGTATTCTCAGCCCGTGCTGGTATCTGGTGTCCATAAGAAGTTGAAGTCAGAGCTTTGGAAGCCAGAAGCTTTCAGCCTGGAATTTGGAGATCAAGATGTAGATTTGGTGAACTGCAGGAACTGTGCCATAATTTCAGACGTGAAAGTGCGTGACTTCTGGGATGGCTTTGAGATAATATCTAGTAAGTAATATCTATGGCTGACTAGTTTAACTGAGCAGTCTGTCTTGCTACCTTCAACTCTTCTTTTTCCACCTATTTTCTCAAAAAATAAAGAAATGAAAAAATAATAAATAAAAAAATCTGAATAGCTACCAGTATCATCCAAAGAAGCCATTGCTCCTTATATGTAGTGCACTCTAGAAAATACTTCATTAGTGAAGATTAGGGCAGGGCTGCCCAAGAAAACTTCGTCTGTACTATAGCGTGTTCGTGTGTGTTACTTCAATGTGTCAAAAGATTATCCATTTAATAGGAAACTACTTTTTTTGAACTTTCCTCGGTGAAATTAATCATCAGTTACCGTTACTAAGACAGTAAGTGATTTGACTACCCTTACTCTGCTTCCAAATTCAACATTTATTGTAAAACTAAGGGGAACCTGCAGAACTAAAACAGAGTGAGGCTTTTGATGCTAAAACTCAGACTTGGTGGAATACATCAACTAAGTAAACTTGACATTGCAAATAATTTTTATAGTAGATCATCTGCAAGTACAAATACATGTTTATATGTATTATGAATAGCAATGCTGCATGCCTACCTCATGTGGTAACACATTACTTAATGGTTGAGTTCTTTGAGAAAACCTTCTGTCAAGTGTGGATGTGGAAGCTAACCAGTTAAAATTCCTGCGGATATAACTGGTCAGGTTAAAGAGCTTCTGAAAAGCAGAGTGCTCTATCTTAGATTTTATATACCTAGATCTCAGTGGTCTCACATTTACAGATGTTAGAGTCGTAAGAGTTCATTGCAATGTTGCTGATTTTAGTGTTGTGTATAAAATGTTTTCTATATTTATTGCTGTGTGCACATAGCAGAAATGGTGAACTGCTGGATGACTTAATGGAAAGTTTGTTCAACAGCGAAAGCAATGATAGATTTGTAGACCAAGAATATTCCCTTCCCTAGTCACTTTCGAATGACTTAGGGTTTTTTTTCAGCTTTTGACTTGTTTTTATATGATTCCAAGTACAGAGTCTTGTATTTTGTACTATTAAATTTTGTACTATTTCTGTTATTACTCAGAAATGAATGGCCTGGAAGGATATAACTGTGTGGTCTTCCTGTCTATTAATGGTAATTGGGAAACTTCACAAACTCTTAGCTTTTGTGCTAGGTTCATTCATGAAAATAGTAAATTTGTATGGGTCAAGTTATCTTTGCGAAATGTTATTTGTAATTTGTCTCTAGACAGATATGCTCCTTTCAGCAAAATGAGCTGCTGCCTTTCTTTTAGACAATGCCTTTACAACACTTCATATGAGAAATGTTAGTGAACTAGGCTGGAAAACCTGATCCCTTTTTAAATACATCTTATTTAGTGTTTTCGAGCCATGTGCAATCCCCAATTTAGAAGAGTATTATTTGCTACTAGTCCAGAATTTCACACACTAACTCACATGAAAACTGTTTACAAATTATATGACAACTCTGACTTCTCTGCATTACATTAATTTTAGATTTCTCAAATATGTGGCTGGTTCTCCACCCCACCTGCTCTGCAGTTATTGCAGGGATGTAGAACAGCCGCTGGATTTGGAGGTGATATTGAGATAATCCCTTAATTATTCTATATGATATTTTAGTTAATTTTGATATTGTGCTGTTTACTTTTAATATCTTTGAGTTATAAGTGGACTTTTGGCAGGTCTCACTTTTTGTTTTGATTCTTCTTAGACCTGTTTTTCTTTGCTGATCAGATGTTTTCTGGGTTTTCTCCAGTTTCGTGTAATTTATCAGATCTGAATATTTTCCTCCAGGTAGCTCTTCACTCTGCCCTTTCTGATTAGCCTTCCTACAAGTTTCTTCTCCTTGTTCGGAACAAAGATCCTTTGTGAGTTCAAAATCTTGAATATGGGAAGTTCTAAAACATCTTTAAATTCAAGTCCTTGAACTTTTCAGTTCACTTGCCTCTCTAAAATCTGTAGCTCATAAAAATTCGTTTTCTTTAAATCAGTCACTTTGGTTTACATATCTGCAGTTCTTAATTCCTTTTAATTTCAATAAAATAAGTTTTCATGTTGCAAACTAAGGCTGTCTTCTGTAGCCTGTTGATACATAACGTAGCTGTGATTCACAGGTCTCCGAGTCCTAGTTTCTTAGATAGGTTTTCTCTTTTGGTGCCGTCAGCAGCTCTGCTAGGCCTGGGTAAGATCAGTTGCTTTTTGTTTGGCTGACAATCCTTGGTAAGGTAGGAAGTAAAAGATGTTACTTTCTGGGGAAAAGGGGTTGCAGAGGTGTCAGACTGCAGTACATCCTGTTTTTCAACTGATGGCTTCGTGTGGAGTTGTGAAGAACCTGGTAGAAGAGTGAACTTTGTTTCTCTCTAAATGTTATGTGGAGTCTTTTAAGCTGCTGCACATACTACTTCCAGATATACTCTGTTAGCCATTGTAACATCTGAGGCAAAACAGCAGTTGATGTGGTCAGTGCTGTCATACTGTACATTCACTGTTGTATACATAATGTCATCTCTCTGTGCTGCCAGCTTTTTCTGTTACCAGTCAGGACTCACGTACTACTCTAGAATTGAAGAACACGTTTGAATTCGGCACCCTGCTAATTTGAGTGCCTCCAGCAACAGGAATTTTAAAAATTAAAGGCTGTCTTCTTCAGTAACCACCTGCCATTTAGCTTTTTTGAGTGTGGTGTACCATGGTTTCTTGCTTTATACCAGGGTTAGGGTTGCTTTCAGAGCATGAACCAATAACTTCAATTCTATAGAAGCACCACTCCTCTTGAAATGAAAGATAAAACTCCGTTAAACTTTGGTAAAAGTAGTAAGGCAGAATGCTTTGGAAAGGCTTGTTTTCAAAGTTGAATAAAAGCTATTCTAAAACTTAGCAGCTGTGCAAGATCTGTCAAACTTCTGCTGTAGGTATGAGAGAGATCTAATTGTTAAACTATTGTTGATGATACTTGGAAGCCCAAAGAAAAAAAGGGGATCCATTTTGCTGCGCAATCTAAGAGGTCTTGGTACAAAAGACTTAGAGCTTAAACAAGGTAATGGGCTGTGGTAAAAAGATATTACATGAAGAAATCTTAATTTGTTTCTTGCAGAACGGCTCAGGTCAGATGATGGTCAGCCAATGGTACTAAAGTTAAAGGATTGGCCTCCAGGGGAGGACTTTAGAGATATGATGCCTACAAGGTAAGTGAACCTGAGTATCAAAGTCTACAGGACTGCTGTAGGCACTACAGGAGGAAAACATGCCTTTGTTCTCTTTTTGCTCTCTAGGTTTGAGGACTTGATGGAAAATCTTCCTCTTCCTGAATATACCAAGAGGGATGGCAGACTGAATTTGGCTTCTAGGCTGCCAAGCTACTTTGTCCGTCCTGACTTGGGTCCCAAAATGTACAATGCCTATGGTATGTGAGAATAGTTCTGCAGGTGTTGATTTTTGTCAGTCTTTGTTATACTTTGGGCCTATGCAAGGCTGTGGCATTAATCAAAACTCAATGCTTATCCTAATTGGTCCCGTGATCTTTTCCTATGCTAGTCCTCTCTCTGTCAGATGTGCCCTTTTTTGCCTTGTGGTTTCCAAGAGATGTACATATGATAAGTTTGCAAACAATTATTATTTAAGAAATATAATAAGCATAATACCAATACAGGATTCAAGGAGAAGTTAATATCTTTTTGAGACCAATTGATAAAATTGAGAGGAAAATTAAGCCAGCTTCTGGGCACTTTGATCTGTGTGTTCCTGTTTCTGACCGGTGTTGTAGTTTTCTTCATCCATGTCTAACAACACAGACCGCAGACAACATGCAAGACAAAACTGTGACCATGTTCAGCTACCTGAATTGGATAGTTTTGTCCTCTTAAGACTGTAATTATATAGTAGGTAAATAGCATACACATGGAGGAAACCTTTGAACACATACCCTGCATGGGGCTGTGAAGCATTAAATTTTCAAATGATTGTCAATATAGCAGAGTGTGGAGGATATGTGAACGCTTCATGCATGTCATACCAACTTGTGCATTATTTCAGTTCCTGAGTGTACTGACTTTGAGGTCATGGCCAAAAGCAGATTTTGGAGACTTTTAATTTAAAACAAATGATTTTTAAAAGTTCCAGGATACTTTTAAGTAACCAACTGATTTGGAAGTACGTACTTTTGCAACTTTAGAGTAAGATAAAGTAATTGCTCTTTGTATGTAGTGAAAAATGTGAAGTGATACTGATAAAGAAAAAGTTGCAGCCATCTTGCAAAGCAAGTATGTGGAACCAAACTTAACCTAATGTAACTTCTGTAGTTCTCTCTGAAAATTTATGAGACAAGGGTGCAGGTTTTTTTAAGGTTTTGCATTCCAATTATTGATATACCTGCAGTAAACAGCTCACTTGAGAATATAAAAGATTTTTTCTTTGTTTCATCTTTTTAAAAAAATGTTTTAGCTCAGAAACCAAATGTGCATTAGACTTAAGCTGTAAACCACCATATTGCAGTTCTGAGAAGGTGTTTGTGGGGTTATTTTGTCATGGTTGGTTTTTTTTTTTTAGCACTATGACATCACAAATATGATTTAAAAAAATAGGCATTTGTGAACTTGGGCAAATTGAGCTTACTCAGTATTTAACGGTGTTCGGTGTTTTGGTTTATGCATTACTTGACATGTAAGTTGAGTGAAGAAGGCTGCACACTGAAGAGCTTATAATGTAATCAAGCATATATATATGTAAGAGTGCAGCAAGAAGCAAGGTAATCAGTGATGGCCAACTTGTCTTTGTGTATTGCTAGTTGCTAGCAATGGAAGGAATGGATTAATTTTGTTGAATTTATCTTAAATGTCAAAGTTTTCTTCTACTTTGTATCAGTTTGTGGAGGGAGTGTGGACAGTATTTTTTAGCATAAAATATAACCCTTGACTATCTGATCCTTCTTAGATGTATACGTCTTGGTCCAAAGAGAGAAAATATTACACTTTGTTTACTTTAAAGTTAAAAAGAAAAAATTAGCTAGGTCTGTCTATAAAAATAGTTTTGTATCTTTTTGCTCTTAGCTGCTTTACAGACAAATTAAAGGGTGGACCTAGATATAAAAACAGTAATTCCGTCTGGTGAATAAGAGCAACTTTTCTAGTGTATTAAGTATATTTTGGTTTTAAGTATATGGCTTTGTTTTCTGAGTACGTGGTGGAAAAAAATTCTCATTAGTGAGGTAAAGTCTTACATGTGCATAGCATTTTAAAACATTAAGATAGAAAAATTGTGACTAAATCTTGGTTCTTAAAGCAATACTCAGTTACCTAAATAAACGGACTGTTTACAGACGTTAACTGTGAAGAAATCTTATTGCATGGATTTTACAGCCAAGTATGAGAAAATAATGAGCTGCTGGAGGCTTATACTTATACAGTCCAGTGACTTGCTGCACAAAGTATGATGCTAATGGCACTTACAGCAGTCGGTGTTTCTCTTGTACCTCCAAGCAAAGGAAAACAGTGCCACAGAATGCCTACTAACTTTGTATTGTGAAAGCTAAGTTTCCTACTACAGACTGTATAAATGACCCTCAGAGAGAAAAAGTTGTGAAGTACAAGTACCACACCTAACATGAAAATAACTACTTTGGCTGTCCTTTGACATTGGTTTCTGTTCTCATTGTTGTGAAAAGTTAGCATTCTAGAAAGATCTTTCATGCAGGTTATTTCTATAAGAGCTTAAATAGAATTTTATTTTATTCTACATTCTATTATAGGCTTAATTACTGCAGAAGACAGACGAGTTGGTACCACAAACCTGCACTTGGATGTATCTGATGCTGTTAATGTCATGGTGTATGTTGGGATTCCCATTGGGGAAGGGACCCATGATGATGGTAATGTTTGAGGAAAGCTGTTTTCTGTCCATTAAAAATGAATTATGTGTGTGAAAAAGAAGACTGTACCTTTTATTGTTTAAGCTTGTCATGCTTATGAGATATAACCCAAATATACAAGGCAGTTTGCTATGTCTGCAGCACATACTTAAAAGTGCAGTAATGCTTCATTGGTTCCCAACTGTGAAAGCAGCAGAGTTTTTCTAGAAACTAGTATCTCCTTGAAGAAAGCAGGAGAAAGGGTGATAAGTTACTCTTTCTTCTCCTTGTATTTAAATAATTGTGTTTAGTTCAGGTTGAATTCATGAGCTTTGTGATTAGCTGTCAATTGACACATTTCCTGAATTTTGCTAAGATGAAGCTTGTTGTGCTTAGAAAGTGCACTGTATGATGCAGCAGTTGCAGTAGCAGTGGGACTGGATTTAGTGGCTCAGAATGCTCCTTCCTCTTCTGTATGTAAAAAGTCGGAAGCTTTGTAATCATATCACTTTCAGAGGTTCTGAAAACAATTGATGAGGGAGATGCTGATGATGTAACAAAGCAACGAATCCATGAAGGAAGAGAGAAACCTGGAGCATTGTGGCACATCTATGCTGCCAAGGATGCTGAAAAGATACGGGAACTTCTCCGGAAGGTATGTTGGTTACAAAGGAGGCTTGAACCTACAGGATTCCTTGTCTAGCTTGCTTACAGCAGCTGAATGATACCAATTGCTATCAAATCAAGTGCATAGGTATTCTAATGCTGTCTTTGGGGACATTAATAGTTACTATGTTCCCAGGTTTTCAGCCTGGTCTAGAATTTTCATACTAATGCATGTCACCAGTTAAGACGTAAATGAGCTTAATGAAAGTAATGTCCTACCTTGAAATAGTTTGTTATGGTTTCTGGTACAGAGCTTTTTGTGAGCCAGCAATATCAAGGTGCTGTGTCATGGTTTCCCCTCCACCCCATATCTTCACCCTAGGTTGGAGAAGAACAAGGCCAAGAAAATCCCCCAGATCATGACCCCATTCATGACCAAAGTTGGTACTTGGACCAGACTTTACGTAAGCGACTCTATGATGAGTATGGTGTACAAGGCTGGGCAATAGTGCAGTTCCTTGGAGATGCTGTGTTCATTCCCGCAGGTGCTCCCCATCAGGTAAGTATGCCAACTCCAGGCCTTATAGACAAATAGAATCGAATTTGAGACACAACAGAACTATGACTTCAAAATAACTGTTAGTTAATATTTCCGACTTAGGTTCCTTTTTAAACATACGCAGTTCTTAGAGGAACTATTTGAATTGCATCTTAGTCATTATATTAGTAAAAATTATATAAATACCTGAATGATGTGTACAGTACTGTGATGGAATTAAGAAAAAAAAATTTGGGGGGGCTGGTGCGAAAACATTTCTGTGTAGTGAAACTTCAGCCAAGGGAACAGAATTCCAAAATAGTGTGGAGAACAGTAGAGAACTTGCTTTAGAGAACACTAGTGTATGTGGGAGAATAGGGAACAAGTGAGATGTCACGTATTTTGTTCCGGTTTTACCATCAGACACAATTCTGTGTGAGATCAAATAGGCTTCAGTTCCTGTTTCTGATAAGTGAATGTGGAAGAACCTAACATACATGATGGTGGTGTTTTTGGGGGTTTTGTATGGGTCACTTAATCTTGCTGTATCTGTCACTTGATATGGGGTTTTTTTTAGGTCCATAATTTGTACAGCTGCATTAAAGTGGCAGAAGATTTTGTATCTCCAGAACATGTGAAGCACTGCTTCCGTCTGACCCAGGAGTTCAGGCACCTGTCTAATACTCACACAAACCATGAGGATAAACTGCAGGTAACCATTTTATGACAGTAGTCACTAAATATATCCTGTGTTTTGCCAGCTTTGTTCAGTACTACAACTGAAACAACCTTCCACAGCTTTGGAGGCTCTCATTTGATAAGTGTTAAAAAAATAATTAATGCACCTATGTCTACAGTATTAGGTAAACAAAAATTAGTAATAAACTTTTGGATTTCCAGAGAACTTTCACACTCTTGGACTAGGGCGTGTGTCGGTATTAGTAAGTTTTTAAATGGCTGAATCCTGAATGACAGTGGAGTGTAGCAGAAAAAAAACCCTATTAAAATGGAAAAAGCAGTGCTGTGTTTTGAAGAGAGATGTTTATTTGACCAAGAACACTTGTATTTATTTCTTTATTGCCTAAAGGAAAATTGCTCTGAAACTGAAGGCTTTGCTTATTTAAGTCAGGGATATAGTTTAGTGGTGAACTTGGCAGTGATAGTGATTGGATTCAATGGTCTTAAAAGTCTTTAGCAACCTCAGTGATTCTATGATTCTAAATTAGTCCCAAACAGGAAAATTAAATGTGTTTTGCTTTGAAGAAATGTGACTGCTTAAACTAGTAATTGTGCACAGAACGTCTTATGCACTGAAGTAGTACATTGTGTACGAGACAGTAAGCTCTACAGAGAGAAGGCTGCTCCTAGAAAACTGCTAAGTTTTGAGCCCCTCACTACAAGAAGGATATTGAGTTGCTGCAGCGTGCCCAGACAAGGGCAATGAAGCTGGTGAGGGGTCTGGAAAACAAGTCTAATGAGGAGCGGCTGAGGGAACTGGGGTTGTTTAGCCTGGAGAAGAGGAGGCTGAGGGGAGACCTTCTCGCTCTCTACAATTAGCTGAAAGGAGGTTGTAGTGAGGAGGGTGTTGGTCTCTTCTCCCAAGTAACTAGCAACAGGAGATGAAATGGCCTCAAGTTGTGCCAGGGGAGGTTTAGACTAGATATTAGGAAAAATTTCTTTACTGAGAGAGCGGTCAAGCATTGGCACAGGCTGCCCAGGGAGGTGGTGGAGTCACCATCACTGGAAGTGTTCAAAAATAGTGTAGACGTGGCACTTCAGGACATAGTTTAGTGGGCATGATGGTGTTGGGTTGATAGTTGGACTTGATGATCTTAAAGGTCTTTTCCAACCTTAATGATTCTATGATTCTAAGACTGTAGGTGACCTTTTTTGATTTCACTTAATGTACGCTTCTGAACAGTTAGTATCTGTTTAGTTTGCAAATTTTGTTGTCAGCATTTTTTGTGTATTAGTAATCTCATGCATGTAAAATGAAGGAGGGTAGAGATCTGAAGAATGGCTGTTCTTGCAAAAGTGAGTACTCAATATATAGCTTTTCTCCAGTATGTCACCCAAGAATGTCAGAAATTACCAAGTTAAGTCTCCAAACAATTCAGTGAAAAATGGCTATAAATTTCTATATGGATTTGCACAGGATTTTAAAGGAAAGCAGAAGTAGGATCAACTCTCATTGTGGAGATCCAGGTTCAAACACTGTACCTCCTCAGATGCAGTGATGCAGATGTGAAAGTGTTTCTGTAAATAAATAGGTTGCAAATGAATAATGCTTATTATTTAAAAAAAAAAAGGTAACTGCTGGCAAAGTGGAACTCAGTACTCTTGTGGAAAGTAATACTGGTTGTATTGGTGCCTCACAGCCAAACTTTACTTTTTCTCTTTGTAATTTTTCATGCATATTTTTATATAAACATCTGTTCCTGTTTTTTATATATATTTAAAAAATACACAGAGACAATAGCTGTCACATAAATGGTACAAAAGACTGAGATCATACGGACATATGATGCATAAGTTGCGCCAGGGGAGGTTTAGACTGGATATTCGGAAAAATTTCTTTACGGAGAGAGTGGTCAAGCATTGGAATAGGCTGCCCAGAAAGGTGGTGGAGTCACCATCACTGGAAGTGTTCAAAAATCGTGTAGACATGGCACTTCAGGGTATGGTTTAGTGGGCATGGTGGTGTTGGGTTGATGGTTGGACTTCATGATCTTAAAGGTCTTTTCTGACCTTAATGATTCTGTGATTCTGTGACATCAGGAAGAGATTATGGTGCCTGGCAGTTAGTATTTTAATTACACTTGCTCAACTTAGAGGTGAAATTGTTCCATTCAGTACCTAGAAACTGAATTCAAATAAAGTTCGATCAGAAAAATCGGAAACAAGATAGAGTTTTGATTGTTAAATAGCCAAGCATGGAACAGATTGCTGCGAGTATGAGTGGATTTTTCACCTCTGATCTTGCTTGCCTTTCTGGAAGATGCACAAATTAGAATTTCTAGCCTCCATACAAAGACAACAGGATGATTTGTTGCATTGTCTTAATTTGCATAGGGTTAAACCATATGATTTTCTTGCTCCTTTTGGGTTTGACTCATGTGAATCTCTAAGTGACTCTTAGGACAAGGACTTTTTCCAAATAAACTCATATGTGTGACTTCATAGTGTACTTCCTCCTAGCTCTCATGAGAGAGATACTTACCTTAAAATAACATAAGTAAATATATGTTGCTTGGTGACCAGAAAATGAGTGAATAATTCAGTGCGAGTGTCTAAAATACTTGTTGTCTAACCATGACAGTTTAAAGTTGGTGCTGTTGACATTCTGAAGCAGTGACAGTATATACTTCGTGTATACATGCCAACTATTGCGAATTCAGAGGTCAAAGTTGATTGCATAGGTATGTAAGTCTCCTTGTTAGTCTGTGGAAGTTAATTTTTTTTTTTTCTTTTACAGGTGAAGAACATTATCTACCATGCAGTGAAAGATGCTGTTGGCACACTGAAAGCTCATGAATCCAAACTAGCTAGATCGTAGGAATTGCTAATTCCAAATGCCCTGTGAAGTAAGACTTTTGCTCACAGTATATACAGGGACTGCACATGACTGCCTCTGCAGGAGCAGAGGCTTCTCACTAAGAGCTGGTGTGGTCAGTATTACACACACTCTTCAGCCACTGTTTTCTGCTCTGCCTCAACACTGAAGGTCTAATGGAAGGTCGCACTGTTACATGCAGAATTCCAGATTCTAACAAGAGGTGCCATGTCCCTTTCCTGTGGCCTTTTGCAATTGGAAGAACATGGAAACCACTTGGTGTTCCTGCATATTATGATTAGAAATGGTATAAAGAGTGTGGATGGGTTTTTTTTTTCCTCATGCCTAGTTAGTCTCCACAAAGTTAGAAGGAATGTGCTGGAGGTGGGTTGTCCTACTGCAGACTTAGTTGATAGCTGCTGAAGGAGTGTGACCAACGGTAGCCCAACTGCAGAAATTTAAGCAAACTTCCCATGTGAGATACAGGCCAAGGAAAAGAATAAAGCTATTCTCCGCACTCCCCTTCTTGTAGCCGTTTCTCTATACACTGTAGAGTTGCAGAAATAAAGGGAGAACCCACTTTTTTTTCCCCAGGAGACTCCAGAAATAGGAGAATTGTGTATTTAGTGAAAAACTAGGTTTGTAGTGAAACAGTTAATATTTCATGAAAGTAGATATTTTTAGTATTTTTGAAGTACCACAACTGTTCCTGGATTTTCAAGGAAAGGCGCATTACATTTAGTCTTCCTTTCAATAAAATCAAGAAGTGATTTTTAGAAAGCAGTCCAAAATAGCACAAAAACAGCCAAAGGAAAGTGAATAGAAATTGACACCCCACCTCCCTTCCCCATTTTCCTCCCCCATCTTCCCCCCCTCTCCCTACACCACCCTGCTTCCTCAGAATGAAAAGTAAAAAGGAGTATAAACTCTGTTCTCATGTGGAGATGTTGTACATCTCTCCCTGCACTGGTGACTGCAGGCAATAGTTCACCCGATACCAGTGCTAGCTGAAAACATCTGTCCTTTCCAAAGTGAAGGAAAAGTTAACTTTCAGTGTCAACTTTGTCCAGAACTATTTTCAGTAAAATGTTCCTGCTTGATAGAACTGTATTCAGAATTTACTAATGTCAGCATTGATGCAATGGATTTCATTGTCCGGGTACATGGGGAAATGTATCTACCTTATATCCAGCTGTACTGTAGTGCCACCTGCAGGCCTGTTAATATGTTCACGGTTATTTCATTTTTTAAAAAATAAAAGTCATTTACTGTAACTGCCTGGGCAGTTTTGTCAGACTTATACACCGATCTTCCTGCTTTGATTTTGTCTCAGCTTTTGCCTCTGGTACTGTAGGCTACCTGTTAAATTCTTGCTCTGTGTCTGACTAGAAGGCTTGGGTATTTTATGCCTGGCATCCCAAGTACATGCTGGGAACATGTCAAGCTACCTGCAGATTATTGATTCTCAGAGTTTGGGTAGAGGATCTATCTTGGCATAAACAGCATCTCTTGTGCTGTGCTTCCCACCTCTCACTATCTTCCTAACAGGTTGGGGTTCAGAGCTGTCCTCTCTACTGAAGATACGGATGGGGTGGTAAAGGTTCCCTGGTTTCTGACCTTGAAAGTTGTGATGGCAGCAGCAGTTCAGTTCACTGGCATGTGGCATGCTGGCAGCTTCTCATGGTGGTTACAGGGTGCAAGCAGTTCACTCCTGGGCGTTCGCTGCCTTCATACCCTTGCAGCTATCCTGTGAATATGGGCTAATTTAGTCCACTACACATGAAAAGGATTATCCCAGACCCATGAACCATTCAACTTCACCATATTCCTATTGTGCAGAATTTTCTGTGCACTTCTGTTGTACTCTGTGCATACAACCAATTCTGAATGATTAATTACAGCTGAGATGTTTCCCTCATTTGTGTGTGTGTGTGTACTAGAATTAGAAAAAGAATAAAAAGACAAAAGACTTGGCTATGTGTAATGCGATGGCTTCGGTCATTGTCAATGCAGTGATCTACACTAAAAGTTCTTCTTCTCATGCTGAACCTTTATTTGGTTTGAGTCTATCAAACATTGTTTCTGTCTCTTGAATTTCCTCTTTTATTAATCACAGACTACAGTCAACCTAAAGCAATATTTAGCCACAATCAGAGGAATGATTTGCACAAAAATTACAGATTAAAATTAAGAAATACGTAGCAATCCAGATTTTAGCCCAGATGAGGATGGGAAGAATTTGTAAACTGATCTGGCAAATCAGTTCCAGTAACTTAATTTGGAAATGTTTATCCTTTATCTGGATTGTATGCATCAGGAGATGGAGACTATCGCGTCTTTTGGCAAATTTTTCCAGGTAGGTAATTTTTTTATATGGGGCACAAATTTGCATTTATATAGATTCAGAAATCACTTATCAATTCTTGCTTGTTTTCCATCAAGAGAAGGTGTTCAGTTGATTAAAAGCCATAATTGTGAGCTGTTAGAATTCTGTTCAACTAATCAAATTTAGCTGTTACTGTATAGCAATTTCAGAATTTCTAAAATAGAATACTCATGTATTGTCTATCTGCAAACATGTAGGTTTTTATTAATACTAATATTAGTTTTAGTCTATATTAATCAGATATATAATGTACATAGATAATATGACATACATATATTTATGGATGTATCTATTATCCATTACATATATTACATTTTAGGTATGTGTATATATAAAACTCAGACAACTGCAGGTGTTTGCTCTGGGGTTTTTTTTCTTTCAAACATGCTTAGCTGCTTCTCTTTGCTGTAGCCTTACATGGTGAGGGTTATATTATGGTACTTGTAATTAGACTGTGAAGCTCACTGCTATCATGTTGATGCTGGAAGTAATTGTGTTTAGAGCTTCTACTACATCCTTTGACAGAGTTGCAAGATTTAATTATGCTTTGTTTGAAAGTATCTACTTTTGTTAGCTTAGTAATTTAACTGAGCTCCAGAGCCTTTTTTCCCCAAGTTTGTCCTCTGTTTACCCTTTTTTCATAGCTTCATAGTCCTTTTCTGTGCCATTTCACTCAGCCGATGCATCTGTCTTCCAAGGTGAACAGTTCTGGAATGTAGAAGCTTTGCATAGAACCAGCTCTGTGACTCTGACTGTTCTTGTTGACTGGTGCCTCCTTTTTGTTCAGCTACCCCACTTTTGAGGGAAGATGATTCAAGCTGCCTGCACAGTTTTAAAGTTTATTCACCATGCATTTCTGTGGTGAGATAATGGTGTTCATTACTCCTTTCTAAAACATTCCTGTTGCTGCATTTCTTACTAAAACTAAGAACTGAGATTTCCAGTAGTGATGACTGTACTATCTTTCCTGAGTAGCGACAGCTGGGGCCTGTCACATAAGCATTTATACTTGTATGGTTAGGGTGCTTTCAAGGGCAATGTGTTGGCATTCTCTCTTAACAGGGTTTGTCTGAAGGGTCAATATAAGCACTCACCCTCCAGTACCCACCACTAGTTCTGTCATACTTCATATAGAGCTTATAGCAAAAGTAGCCAGCCGAAGTGATTGTAAAATTGTTTAGGATGTACAATCAGTAGTTTTTATCACCGTATTTTTTGGTTACGAATTTTAATGGGCAGCTGATATGTTACCTGCAATGTAAGCAGATTAAAGGAGACGTTATAAATCAGAAATTTTTGAGCAGAGGGGAAATTAAAATTTCAGTTGCGTGTCTTAAAATTCAGTTCACTGCAGTTATGACATTTGTTCTACTGTCTTGGCATTCCTAAATGGAGCTGCACAAGATCGTGGGCAGGCACCATTTTTGAGTATTGGCTTTAAGCTCTGGCTGTCTTTTAGCCAATGTCCTGTGGAACGACGGACAAGTGGAAGCAGGAATTCAGGATTATATGGCTGTTGGCCTGCCCAAGTGAATTTGGATTGCATTCACAATACTGAAGATTGGTGTGTGCTTAACCACACAAGGGCGTACTTGGCATTGTCATTCAGCAGTTTCACAGAGCCTTCAAAATGTTATGCAGGACACATTCATCTTTTTCTCTCAGGTGAAGAGGAATAAGTAATGTCCCTGGTCTGAAGATTTCACTTCTTTTCAACCCAAGAACTCCTTCCTTTTCTTGATATTAGTTAAAAATGTAGCAGTCTGCAAGGGTTAATTTTACAACGCTTAATCTTTTTTCTCTGTTTATATGCACATTGAGGCAACTGAACCAAGCAACATAAATATGGGAAAAATTAAGTACTTAATACATCAAAGGTTGTGATCCATTCATTGTTCCTCTGAAAGATTCTGAGACTGCTTCTTGTAGAACCTGAGGATGTGGAATGAGAATTGGAGCAGAGGCGTTAGATGTCAAGCAGTAACTTGAATTTAGGTGCAATACAAGTAAAATGAAAGAAGTTACAGGCACAGATATTCTTTTAAATTATTGCTTCTGTGTACATGTGACTTCCCTCCCCTTCCTCACTTCTGATGGCCCTTTGATAGCTTCTGAGCTTCAACAGTTAAGAGGTATTAGTTGCAGTGTGTGACATGTACATGCTAGTGACTTATGCATGAAGCTACTGCTTTGGTGTGTGAAAGGAGTGTGAAACTACACAGCATGTGAGTGAAGCATAGCATGGAAGCACTTGTGGACAATGCATCGTACAGGGTCTGGTCACTGATCTTATCCTCCAATTGTCAACTTCAGTGTTTTCACAAACCTATCTCCTGTCTATCCAGGATGCATAATGACCATCCAGTGACCTGCTTGTGGTCACTCTCTCCCAATGCATCTCAGAATCTGAAATCACAGCCTCCTTCTTAACTGACAGTGTTTTTAAGATCCCTATTCTCAACCTTTGAAAAAGAGCTGCACAGTCCCACCAGACATTTGAAAAATAACTAGGCAGAACTCATCTTTCTTTTCTCTCATCTCCTTCATCCCCCTGCCTTACAACAGCTTTTTTTTTTTCTCTCTCTGCCTTTATATAAGCTAATATGAAAATGGTAAAGTGAGTTTCAAGAGGGAGATATAATAAAATACATCTGCTTCCCCTAGGAAGGTCTCTTAAAACTAAACAGCTTTCAATCACAGAGCAAAACAGGTAAAGAAGGGAAATGTTCTCAGAATAATTTCCCAATTCTAGGGCCTTACCTTCCACAACGTCAGTTTATACCGTCGGCTCACAGTTTTTCTGTTTTCCTTATCCTTTTCAGTGTTTGATGCTCTTCCATTACAATGTGCACCTTTAAGCTTTAGAAAGTGGGTTCCCATTGTGTTCTTCCACTTCACCTTTCTTCCTAAGACCCTTATTTATTCTGCTAAACTGTTTCCAGAGGCACTCTTGTGTTCCTGAGCTCTGGCTAATTGCAGTTCCTCTTCATTACAGCGGCTTCTGCCTGAACCTCAGCTTCAGCAAGATCTCTGGATCTGACCTGGCATTGTTCTAAATGTATCTTTGCTTAAGCTGGTGTACTCAAGGTGCAGTTAGTTTGATTCCCATGCCTTATTATTTAGGCCATAATAGATTGATAGGTATTTGGTCACCTATTTTAACCATTTGTAGGACACAAATTTGTCATGAGTTGCTTCGGCAGTAGCATATCTACTAGAAAATATAAAGCCTTAATTTGAAAACAATCAACAAATTGCTTTCCTGGGTAGGTCTTAAGATCTTAATTATACAGCACTATACAGTATTACTAATAACTTAATAAAAATACTACTAATAAATAATTCTATTTTAATTTGACCTGCAGATGGCTTTTGTTCCAAAAATAGCCCTTCAGTACCAGTAGTTTCTCCTTGTGGGAAGGTACGTTAATGAATTAATTTCTCATTCTTCTTTATGATAGGGAAAGAAATTGGAGCTACTTATTGCTATCTGTAAATTCCTAGCTTAAAGTACCTTTCCTGAAGTTGCTTTAAAGCTCAGTGTGCTGTTTAACGATGAGCTGCCCCTTAAGACATTCACAAGACTGCCTGCTCTACTAATGTTGATGTTCATATTCTGTTGTTCTTACCACCACTTATTTCTAACACACTGTAAATCTTCATACTGCTCCTTGGCACATTAAACAGTTTAAAACACTAAGGCACATCTTATGTAGGTGCCACTTACCCATCCTGCAGTTATTTAGCACTCCCATGTTCTTCATATGTTGTACTTGCCAGGTCTCTGAATTTTCTCTCTTCTATTTGCATTTTCCACTCATCTGGGTATGAACACGTTATTCAAGTACCAGAGCTGTTGCCATTCTGGTCCCTGATACGAAACTGTGATTAGAATTACTTTGGTGAAGCTTGTGCATGTTTGAGAGCAGATTGCTTTTATCCTATTTGTAGGACAGTTATGCCATCAGTGGTGTAAATTGTGCAGTCCCTTATGCAGTCATTCTGTGGCCATTCATATCCAAAAGCAGACTATGACAAAATGTTCTTTGTCACTGTCTGTAGAGACATTTGTGTTTTCAGCTCTTATATGCAACGGAAAGTTGCTAGTATTTTGTATTTTTCATCATTGCTCATTATACTAAGACTCATGCATTAATGAGAAAATTCTTCCCTAGCAGCTCTTTGTTTTTGCTCTGCTCTTTCTTTAGTCTCTTTCCTTTTCATAAAGACTATTTGGCAAGTAATGAGACTTTGCCATAGTGCCTTCCTTCAGGGCTTTTTTTGGTTAGCTGAAGAACTACAATAGGTTTCTAGCAAATCAGTTGGGGGTTTTTTGTTTGTTTGTTTGTTTTCTTAATTAAAAAACAGCTTATGTAATGGTTATCTTCGCATGATTCAAAGATTTGTGTACTGGGCTTGATCAGTCCTTGACTGTGATATGTACATACAGGCTGCTGGGGGGGTGGGGTGTGTGTGTGTCAAAGTAGGCCCACTAATTAACTCTGGCATTGTCTGAGGAAGAGGATTATTCTTAACAATACTCCTTGCTGAGTTGTTAAAATATTTTAACAATTTCTGGTACTCTGGTATGCTTAAGCGTACACATTCCCACCCTACAACAAGCATATTTCCCCCACCTCGGCCCGTTCAGCCTTGTCTGTGTAGTTCAGCAATCCTTGGCCTCAGCTTAAGTTTCTAAGAATAAGATGACACGGCAACACTGAATTATCCTGGAAACTACAACTAACAGCCTTCCTCCCTTTGGTTTGATAACCCCGACTTCTGTATTGGCGAGTTAGTTTTGGTTTACATCCAGTTTTGGGTGAAACTGGGAGCTTGTGGGACTTTGAAACGCTTTTACACTTAACCTGTTTGTTTGCAGCACTTTATCGCTGTTGTCTTGAGCTCCTCAGAGGCGGCAACTTTACAGAAGATGGCTTCTTCTCTGGTCTCTAGTACTCTGTCTCCCGAAGTATCCGTGATCGTCATTCAGCACTTTCTCTTCTGTAGTTTTCTTACATGGCGCATATTACTCTCCTGCCATCTTTCCATAGGGCCTCTTTCCTCCTGCACTGCTCTCCACCTCCTCTCCCCGGGGGGCGGCGGCGGTGGGGCGTACCGCCAGCCCGGGCTCTGACGGGAGCCCCGCCTCAGTGCGGCCGAGGGCGGGAGCCGCCCCGGGGCGCTTCCCGTGTGGGGGGCGGGCGGCCCGAGCCGTCCGGGGTTCCGCAGCGGCGCAGGGCTGGATGCTCGGGACGCGCTGCGGCCCTTTCCCTCCGACGCGTCGGCTCCTCCCCTTCAAGTACCCGGGGCGGGGCTGCGCTTGCTGCAGGAACCTGCCCTTTAAGAGCCGCCCCCCGCCGCCGAGCCCCGAGCCGCCGCCCGAGCCCGCCCGACGCCGCCATGGTCTCCTGGATCATCTCCCGCCTCGTCGTGTGAGTGCGGGCGGCCGCGCAGAGCCCTTCCCCGGCAGGGGCGCCCAGGGGATCGCGGCCGCCGCCCGAAGCAGAGCTGCAGCGGTGCCGCCGGTTCAGCCCCGCGGCGCCCCGCGCCTGGGGGGGGGAGGGCGGCTGTGGGGCGGGTGCTGTCTCGCAGGCGGCCGCGTACCGGCGGCTCCGCGCAGGCTGCCGCGGCCCGGCGGCTCAAGGGCGGTGCCGCGGTGGGGGCGGCCGAGCCCCGCCTGGGGCGGTCGCGGGGGACCGGCGGGCAGAGGCAGCTGGCAGTGCGGGACGCCGCGAAGGGCTGAGGGGTCTGTTCTTCTCGCAGGCTGATCTTCGGCACCCTCTACCCCGCGTACTCCTCCTACAAGGCCGTGAAGACGAAAAACGTGAAGGAATATGTGAGTACGGGTTCTCCGTGCTGGCGCAGCGCCCGCCCTGTCCCTCGCGGCCGCCCCGCAAGCCCCCGGCCTGGCCCCAGGCGGCGGCGCTCCGGCTCCGCAGGGACTGCCAGGCCGCCTGAGAAGCAGCCCCGAGAGCCCCTGGAGAAGTTGCCAAGGAAGGGCACTTACTAAAACGAGAGGTTTCAAACCGTAAACGTGCGCTGTTTTTTCTCAGGACATGTTGAATGAGGAAGGGAAGAGGGGGGAAACGCTGCGGCCTGGAAGCATCTGAAATTCCAGGACAAGTTCTTTCCTCTATTTTACTCTGTGTACTTCTACTGCTTTTTCAGTACTACTCTTGTTTTCTTCCAAAAGGCTGAGTAGTTTTGCTTGGTTTGTGGCTTCCTATCAGCCTTGCTTGTCATCAGTGTTTTTTGTTGGTCAAGACTTCATCCTCCGTCCTTTCTGGAATCGTTCCGCTTTCTCCGTCTACACCATTGTTACAATTCCCATATGTAAAACAAGAGATGCTTTTTAGTGATGTGATGTGATGTGTTGTCTTCTTACAGAGCAGGTGTCCTAAGTTGATCAGTGGAGACAAGAGCTATTTGACTTACGGTTGGGATAAGTTTCTGTTTATCTAGATTGAGGAATAACCTGATGGAGAAGAGATGTGACATGGGTGAATAGGATACAATTTGTCAATATTGTTTTGTGGTGCAGGCTGAGAATCTTCATCCAACTGCCTCTGCTCCTTACAAAATGACATGTCAGCAATGTTGCAGGACATAGTCCTTTTTTGTCTTGTGCTGCTTCTAGTCCTCTAGAATTGCCTACACCTTTCCTATGTGTTGGTTTAAAATTCAACCCACTGGTTTTTGAAGGATATGCTAGCTGAGGTGAGTGTCTCACTCATAGTGGACAGCTTGACAAACCACAACATGTGTCTGAGGTGTTTTTGGGGTTTTTTTCAATACTGATCACAGTGGAGAAGTGGAAATGGGCATGTTCAGGAGGCATTGATAACTGATACAGTGTTTTGACTGAGTATTAGAGATACAGTCAGAAATATGATGAGCCTTACTAAACTTTGAAGTTTATTAGGAACAGCATTAGAAACTGGAAAGAAAGCATGAAAGAAACTATCTGAATAATTGCACGATCCTGTGACTTCATAGTTATCTTTGAAGTAGCATTGTATTACTGTTGTATTCTCTGGCCGTCCTCTCCTCTTCCCTTCAAGTTGCCTATGACCTTCATTTGTTGCATGAAATGCATATTTTTTTTTTTACCTGGAATTCTATTCTGGCTCATGAGTGTCTGTCACAGAATGATTGTGTTCCAGTTACAGCATCTGTGTTAACTTCAAGACAGACTCAGATTTTGAATTGTTTTGTTGAGAACTTGAGAGGGGAAAAAAACCCAACAAATCCTCATTTTTTTGAAACAGCCTATAGCATGCTTGTTCTGGAGCTCAAAGAACCTGGTAAATATGGAGACTTTGAATTTGTAGGCATTCCTTACAGTAAAAACTTGCTTATTTTCTGTGGGTAGCTTAGCTGTTGAGGTATATAGGTGCTGTGTTTCATTGCGGAATGTAAACATCCTATTGATCTAATTTTCTTTTGGTAGATGTTACCTGAATTGCTGTAAGGCTTCCCTAATCTGATGATGAAAAAGAAATGAGATGCAGTACTTGAGTATCATAAAGTTGTCTCAACAATAGTATCAACTAATCAGCTAGTTGTAAGCCCCACGAGGGCTGATGTGGAAAAGTATGGCATTAATTTTGGGATTTTGTTTAATGCTTCATTGATAGTTTTGTTGAAGTAGTTAGTTCTGGATTGCTGGAGCAGAAAGTTTTCTCTTGTTTTTATTTTCAGTGAAAATACTGGAGTTGATTTGAGAAAAGGTATTTGGAGTGCTGAAACTGAACTTAAATATAAATTATTTCTCCTTAAAAGGACCACATCAGAAATAAGCATTTAAATGTTGGACTGCCGTCTGCCTAATTCACTTTGCAGGGCTTCTTCCTTGTCAGTAGAAGTGGAAAGATGGGGAAAACGTGATTTTGTTATAACACAGGAAAGGGGCCCAATATCTGTTCAAACTGTTCTTCATGTGAAAAGCCAATGGAAAACTTGAGTGCTGTGCTGCACATTTTCAAAGCCAGCTATGTCTATGTACTGCTACTTCCTCACAGTGCTTAAGAACCAGCATTGGTGGGGAGAAAGATCTTACAGGTTTCTCTGTGCTAGAGAGTGTGGTGTATTGAAGGCTGGGTTGACACAGGCCAAGCTACCACAAGCAGTCCATCAATGGCATCAGAGTACAGTGCAAACTTACTCTTCTCCCCCACCATGATATAAATTTAGGATAAGTCCTTGAGCAGCTGTGGCAAACTGCTTCTAGTAGCTCAGACTGTTTTAAAAGTAATCTCCTTCTTTTTGCATGTTGTCTTCAGCTTGGTCAAATCTACATTCCAATTATGCTTTTGCATTTACTGAATTTATTTAGGTTCTTGGCGCAAGTTGCGGAGACTACATATGTGTTAGCTGAAGATGGTGGTCATCAACTTGAGCAGCAAAGACCTGACTCCTTTTTAATAGACTGAAAAAAAAAAAATAGCCTGGTTTGACCCTCAGGGTTTTTTTGTGGGTTACAAATGTCATAAGGAAAAAAAAAACCAGTGATTTTTCTCCTTTGCTTTCTGCTCTTCTAGTTTCTGGTCATCTGCACTTCAGGGACTTCTAGAGCTAGAAGTTGGAACTTTCTAGTTTATTTAAGAGTTATATTTCTTTTTGTCTTTGGCTGTAGTGTGTAGTGTGGCAGGAGGAGACAGGGCAAGAGACCTGTGACCAGTATCAAAGATGTGAATACACAGTTTATTTAAACAGTAACAAAGCAATGTGTTCTGTTCTTCTAATACTCCTGAGCATTCTGTTAGCAGAATGAAAAAGTCTAATGAGCACTGAACTTATGGTTTCATCAAACTGGCTACAGTGACCACTCCTGAGTGGGTTGAGCTACTTTATGTAAACACAATAGTTTTCCTTAAGAAAAAGCAGATACTGTAAGTTCATTACTTGGTGTTTAACGACATTTAGGGACAGAATGTCAACTGGAGATCAATCGGTATAGGTCCCTTTTCTGAATTCTTTAATCAGCTCATAGCTAATCCCCTGGATAGAAAAGTATCTTCTGCACATTTTGTTATCATGTTATTCGCAGCCTTTTCAAGACCTTTCATGAGCATGAGCAGCGCAGATCTCAACACCGATTCCTGTGGAATTCCACTGGTAACTTTCCTCTTTATGAAAAATGGCCATTTATTTTTATCCTTTGTTTCCTCTCTTTTAGCCAATTGTTAATTCTCAAGAGTCCCTTCCTTTTAATCCTTGACAATTTAGTTTCTTTGAGTGTTTTTTGGCCTGTTGGAAACCTTACTGTAGAAAGTCCATACACCCTGCCTGTAAGGGAAGCACTATAGCAAGAACTTATGCAACCTTCTACTACATTGTACATGCAATTCTGCTACATTTGTGATGCTCATTTTTTTTTTTTTGACAAAAAACATATTCCTCATTATGTTTTTTATATATATCTCTCTATGTATCTGCTAATTGCTTTAATTATTATTGCTTTAATTTTGCCTAATACTGAAGTAAGATTTGCCTTTACTGAAGTAAGAAATCTCTTGCCCATTGTCATCCCTGTTTACCATCTTTGATTTGTCATTATTTAGACACTTTTTCATACAAGAGATTATTTTTGTTGTTGCATTGAAGAGTTAACCATGTGTTTCATAGACTTGCTTTAGAAGTCAAGTGAATGACTCCTGGTCCTGTCCAAACTGATGATAAGGGAAAAAAAAAAAAAACACAAGCTAGAGAGAGCGATAAATACAAGTTTTGCTACTTTCTGTTGTGAAAAAATTGCACAGTAAAGTGGAAATAATTTGGGCTACAAACCACTATCTTTGAAACCAACCACTGTGTTAGAGGGGTTGGAGGCAGTATAATTTTACTGGGTTTTTTTAGAAAGTCTTGGAGGATCTTTCAAGAGCAGATCACCAATTTTTCCAACACGTGCAAGTTTGTGGAAATACCTGCTTTTGTAACTTTAGTTGCTGTAACAAAGACTGCCACTAAACTGTTCATGTAATTTTACTATATGGATTAATGTGTGGATTTAATATATGGAATTTTCTTGAATCAGTTTAGTTCTCCTTTTCAATTCTTGATGACACTAAGAGTGTTAAATTGCTTGTAACCAAGGTGACCTCTTCTTTCCATTTACCTGCTACTTACATTTATTTTTACTTCTTAACAGCATGGAAAACTGGCAATTTCCCTTGTAAGATATTGACTGTTCTGCTATTGAAAATTTTTGGATAGCAGGTTTTGTTTTTTTTTTTTATAATCCAGCTGATTCCTCTTTAGGAGTAGTTGGCCTGCAACTGAGAGACTTGTTACTAAAACAGCAGAGTGTGTGTTAGGGGAGAATTATTTTATGTTTGCTTTGGAAGAAATACCTACTGGTCCAGAGAAAGGTGTGAGGAAGTAGGGAGATAGAAAATAGCCATGCAGATGTGCCATAATAGCACAAAGAATACTTCGTAAACTATACTCAAGACCTTGGAAAAGAAGATAAGGTTGATGCAGCATGTTCTTCACTTTCCTACCTCTCTTGCTGAGCTTTTATTTAAAATGGAGACATGCTCATTTAATTTCTGGGACTAATGATTAAGGCAAAGAATGCTTATTGATGAGTTCTAGCAAAATACTGTATCTGTTGGTTTGGTGGGTTTTTTTCTTCCCAAGGAAAAAAAAAAAAAAACTTTAAATCAAGAAAATACAGGGCTACAGTTGAAACTAAGAAGTTATAGTCTTTCATGTATCATTGTTATTGTAATAGATACATATATACACACACATCTGCAAAAGTTTAAAGTGAACTGCTTACTCCTTTTAGATAACTTATTTGGGACTTTAACACTGTTGCTTCATGATATTGCTACAGGGCACACATTCATCAGTGTATCTGTATGCATTTATCTATTTAGAGCACATTAATCCTACATGTTTTCCCAAACTATAATGTACCATTTGGTATGTGACCCTTTCCATTACTGATTATATATGCGTTCTTCTTGAGTTCATCTTAATGTGTGGAGATGAGGGGTCATTTTTACTGAGAAGACATGTTGGTTTTTTCTGGATTCTGTGGATGTCTATTGAGTCACTGCTCTTTTGCAGGTGAAGTGGATGATGTACTGGATTGTGTTTGCCTTCTTCACCACTGCAGAAACACTCACAGACATTGTTCTTTCTTGGTGAGTTCCTTGGTGGCATGTTTTGTTTTTGTTTTTTTTTTTAAAGAAGGAGGGTAATGTTAGCTGTTTCATCTCCTGTACTTGCAAATAGTTAGGATAGACACACAGTATCTGTAGGAGGATCTTCATCCATTCATAACATAAAATACTTTTGAGAAGCTGTTAATGTGAACCGGTAAAGTTTGAGAAATGGTGGTCTAAAAGACACTTGAAAACCAAAAGATGGTAGAATGAAGGTACCTGCTTTGCTTTGTGAGCCTGTTGTGTGGAAGAGCAGATCAGATGCATGTCTGTGCTCTGAGTGGTGGTTTGCATCATGAAATTCTTTTCCACTGGTGGGGGTTGGTGGAGTGCAGTCAGGGGAAGCAGTCTCTTAATCCTTTCAGTGCTGTGTGTCATGCTTGGCAATATGGAGGCCTCCAAAAATGACAAGTCATTGTTACATGTCTTCCAATGTAACCTTTGGAACAGAATATCTTTAGTGTTCGAACTTTGCATACATCCCTGAAAGAATACTAGTCAAAAGTTGCATCTTTCAAAGAAACATGAAATGGCTACACGTGCCTTGCGAAAGTGCTCAGCATTTTTGCCTCTTTCTGCATAAACTTTGAAAAGCAAAGATCTAAAAAGAGCTTTGACTTGCTCACATACTTAAGACGGACTACTGAAAACAGAAGTCTCTTACTACTAATAGAGACAGTAGAAAGTTTGCATTTGCTTGTTTCAGTCTCTGCATCTGTGTCTTCCCAGAGACGTTATTGGGTAGGGGTTAGAGGTGAAAGACTTGCATGCTGCTTGCTCTTTTTCATTTACACTGATACTCCTTTTGTGTCTTATTTGAGGAGTAGCTACTGGAAGTTTCAGAAACTGAGCCATCAGCCTTAGCAGGAACTTGAGATTTATTGAGATGCGTAGTTAAAAACTTTGGAAGATGAGAGGGAAACTAATGTAATATCAACATCCAATGGATACTCTCTGAACAAACTTCAGAATGGTGAGGGTAGCTATGAGATTGTAATTTGGTGTGTTTGCAGGGCTGAGAGATGCCCTGTTTATGGAGTTTTCATGGCTATGGATGAAAGACTAAATGAGACTCGAAGAAGGTATGTCCTAGGATTCCAAAGAGGGTTCTGCTATTCTGACCTGATATATCAGTTCTTTTGTTTCTGAGCCTTTATCTTGCCTTTGCTCTTCCTGCCTATGCTGCTCTCTGCCAGTTATCTCCAGCTGTCTCTGTGCTGATCTTGATTCCCATTCTCCATCTTTCTCTCTCTCTCTTTTTTTTTTTTCTTCCCTCTTTCTCTCAGGTTTCCCTTTTATTTCGAGCTGAAAATTGCATTTGTGATTTGGCTGCTTTCCCCTTACACCAAGGGCTCCAGTGTCCTCTACAGGAAGTTTGTGCACCCAACGCTCTCCAATAAGGAGAAGGTACTTGCTTGTTGTTAGAAGATGCTGACTGACTTCTGATTCCGTTATGCTGCAATAAAAACTGAAATGCGTGAATCATGCTTGTGCTGACATTAGTGGATGTAGAATGATTCTGTCTCTGACAACGATGTCATACTGCAGCTTACTGAAGATTGTAATGTAGCCAGTAGTTTGCCTAATTGCTTAGAACGCATGTTTGGCTAACCCAGTGTCATGAGCCCTTATAGTCACTGTCAGTAGTTAAGCTTTTTGAATCACGATAGGAGCAGCATGTTCTGTAGCCATGCTGTTTTTTTTCGCATTGTCAGTATAAGCACCTGCTTTGTTTCAGTTGTTACAATTTGAAGATAGCATGCTTTAAGTAAAAGTTGCATTTGCAAGCTTTCTGTAAGTAGCAGGGAAACTGCAGTTACATGATCAATGACAGCTGATGCTGGTAGCCTGGCAAAAAACATCCAGATGAGCTTTGGGTTTTTAAGGGTGATGGTGGGAAGACTTTGATCATGTTTGTAATGAGGACCTAAATGCCATGTTCCACATTGCCTTCCTAGGAAATTGATGAATACATTACTCAGGCTCGTGACAAGAGCTATGAAACCATGATGCGAGTTGGCAAGAGAGGGTTAAACCTTGCTGCCAATGCAGCAGTTACTGCAGCTGCAAAGGTAATGCAACACCTTCTGTAATATTCAGGAATTCCCCGGCAGTTAAGTTTTTCATGTCAGCAATTAGTGCTATGGGTCTGTTAGGGAAGCTGGTACTTGTTGGCACCAATCTACTTTTCCTTTCCTCCAGTTTGCCTTGCAGTTAATCCCATCCTTTGACTTACAAAAAGTGGAGGGAGAGTGGAATGGATTTTGCTTTAACCTCTTCCCTGTTGGTCTTGGGAGCATACTTTGTTTTTTCTGTCCTTTGTTTTTTTTCAGAGTACCCTAGTGGGGAATAGGGCACCTTTCCTCCTCTTCTGAATGATCCCATGTGAGATTATCTTGGTGAAGGCAAAGTGCCCTTGACCCTAATTTTTATGTCCTCTTAGGGCCAGGGAGTTTTGTCTGAGAAGCTGCGAAGTTTCAGCATGCAGGATCTCACTCTGATCCGAGATGAAGATACTGTGCATATGCGAAGCCATGAGCCACAGCTGCACCCCTCTGGTGGGAGTCTTCTTGAAACCATTGAGGATTCAGGTACGAAACACCCCTGCTGGGCCGTTTTGTGAGGCCTCACGTGTTAGGCCACGAGGGGAGGAGGGGTTCCCTGGACTTTTCATGCATTGGGTCTCAGAAGGACTACAAGATTCCAAATTATCTGGGAGAAGTTGTGTTGTCTTCCCTAGTCCATTCCCATCTACTAACACACCTCTGTACTTTTTGGATTATCCTTCTTAAGGATTGTGGACATCTCCCTTTCATGGGGTCCTTTAGGATGGGCCATTTTAGACTTCATGTGATTTTTTCAAAAGTATTTGCTAAAACTTTCTCTCTTTTTCCTTAGCTTCCTGTTACTCCTCAGGAGAGGAGAGCAGTGTGGCACAGAGATCTAATGGAACCCCAATGGAGACTAGAACAGACCCATCAGATGAAGATGCAGGAGACAAACTTCCTAAACGCACCCAGAGTCTCAAAACTCCTAAGAAGATGATGAAAGCTGAGGTGAGCTGATGTGTAAATTATTTCCAGCACAGACATTGATTTGTGAGCTTTGTTGGAAGGCTCTGGCTTCATATTCTTGGTGCATTTAAAAGCTGTTTTTATAAGCTTTGTCGGACCAAGTCTTTGCTAGTTGAATCCTACATCAGAGGCCTTGCCATCTACTTGCCATACTAGTCTCTATCTTTTGCATTTTTGTTGTGCCTGTAAGCCTCTCATAAGCCAGAAGCCAGCTGTGCTTTCATTCAGGTTTGGTGTTGATGGGTGGGGTATTAGATATTTTTAACATGTTTTGTTGACTGTATCCTCTCTCGTCTGTTACAGTCTGAATATATAATACTACTGTGACCTTTATCCATGGGACAGCCACATTCTCCTCATCTAAAATGCAATGGTTCTGTACCCTCTTAGGCCTTCCTGGACTCTTCTGCATATTAGATATGGGGAAAATGTAGTATCTCCCTCCACACCACTCCCCTCCACCCTGGGGTTTTGTCTTGAAGTTTGGGTAACTAGTCATTGTTGAGCTGTCTCTTCCATAATGACCATGTGATCCAAGATATTTACAGCCATTCATGTGGGATGTGAGTCACCTGTGTTCTTACTATTTAAACAAACCATACACAAACATAAGTCCAGTGGTGTCCAAGAGCCATTTTAGCTTAACTATCTTTTTTTTTTTTCCAGCTATTGATTTGTTTTGTACAATATGCTTTCTGAGGTGCTGCTTTCCAGGTGTTGACTCTTGCTTGAACGTTTCTTGTGGTTTGATTTATACGTGATAAAATGCTTCTCCCTTTTTGTGAAGTAGGAGTCCTATTTGCTTGATTCAAGTTGTCGTCCTAATTTTATTTAAGATAGAGTGCTATATGACTGGCTCACATTGTTGAGCTTTTCAGGCTAAACATGAAATAATTTGGAGGAAAGTAATTGCTTACAGCATCATTTTAAGTCATACTATTAATCTGATTTTACAACGGAGAGGACACCTTTGCATGTGATTAAGTACTCTTTGTAACAGAATCACGGAGTAGTTGAGGTTGGAGGGGACCACTGGAGATCACCTGGTCCAACCCCACTGCTCAAGCAATGCCATCTAGAGCCATTTTTCCAGGACCATGTCCAGATGGCTGTATGTCTAAAAATGCATTTAAAATCAGCCAGGATCTTTTTTAAATTCCCAAGGCTTACTTCTGAGTTGACCGCTCTGCTTTCTTCTCTAGCATATTAGACAGGAGCAGGGAAGCAAGAGGAACAAAATTCGATTCCAAGCTTCCTAGTGAAGAATTTTTAAAGTGAAATCCTGAAAAGACAGTAACAACTCTTCTATGCTGTTTATTGTGAATACAGAAATTCCAATAAAGCCCTTTGCAGGCATTTTGGTTTTTATGCTCGGTCTGTTTGGATCCTTGGTTGAGGTGTAGGAATTGTAGGATGTCTTTGACTGAAATCTCTGAGATTGCCCAGAAGGGCTGAATGCATCATAGATCATAAATTCAATCGTTGTGCCAGTATCTAGAATGAAAGACACTAGCGTAAAGTGTGCAAACTAGTTCAAGATGTTTCTACATCTTTCAGAGAACAGTATTTGGGATGGCAGTCAAGAAGCAGAGAAGCTATAGCAGTGAAGTGTTATGTGAATGTTAGCAGTTAGAAATATCGCTATATCTAATCTTTTGTTGAGACAGTTGACTTTGATTTTTATTATCACACTTGTCCTGTTTTAGAATGTCTTCTTCTCCTGGTTGCTCTTTGATAGATATGCTCAAAGTGGTTTTTTACTAACCAAAACAAACTGGGTGACATGAATAGGGTCATCATATTGTAGTTGTTTTGTCCTGTTTTCACTCTGCATGCTTGTACTTTATCACCGAAATGTCTAACAGAAAGATAAACTAGCCTAAGATGCTTCTTTTTCTTTCTTCTCAGCTTCCAGTGAGAAGTGTGAAAGCCCGCCCTAAGAAGAAAGCTGCAGGCTCTTTTGCTTCTGGCGAGTCCTCGTAAGAAGACCTCCCCCTCCCCAGCACCTGTATCTGTCCCAGGATTTGCCTGTCACTTTTGAGGGGAAACTCCCCAAAGGAAGGGAGCTGAGATTCATGTACATAACAGATACTGCTTTGTAGAGCTCATTCCAAGGCAAGGGAGAGGCTGGGATTCAGAAAATGGAGTAGAGGATACACATCCTCAGGAATGTTCTCCTTTTCATCTCTGTGTTGGAGGGAATGCTGGTATGTCTGTATATAGCCTGTTGCTTTGGAATTCCCACTGTATAACCCTAGTTGGGGAGAATCTTTGCGGGAAGAACTGACTAGGGTTAGAGACATCCATTGCACAGAAGCTGGAAAAATATTAGACACTGGAGTTCCACAGGGGTGGGTGGCTCCCTAAAATGTCTTATCTTGCTCTGGGTATTCTTCTGCAGCTGTGTGTTGTTAAGAAGTGCCCACCATGATTCATCCTTCTTAAGAATGAACCATACCTGTCACGTCCATCCCCTTTGAGAAGGTGACTGAAATGATGTATGCTGGGTGCTTTTGAACATAAAGGACTAGCTCATGGGAGCAGTATGCTAGATTCCCATTACTGGTACTGGAAGATGAAGAGATTGTTTTATATTTTATTTTTTCTGGAAGGTGAAGGGAGATAACTGAAAAACTGAGTAATGAAGAAAAGATGCTGTTATAGGCACATGTGATGGAGTAGATACAGGTATCTGCAAGAGTTAACTATTGAGAACAAAAGTTGGGCATCTGTAAGATTTTGGCTCTTTTTGAAGCTGCTTGAATTTTGTTTCAGGTTCTGTTGTTCACTTTGATTCCTGTGAGAGCATCAGAGTGAGGGAAGTCCCATGAAAAATTGGCAGGCAGACTGTTCCTTTGCCATTTAGTGGTTGAACATGTTATCCTGATGCTCGTTACTATGGTCAAACTCTTTCTTTCTAGCAGATAACTGGGGAAGATCTGGCTCAATATACTCTGCGGACCTACTTGAGAATTTCATAAGCCCTTATCTCTTAGCTTTAGGAGAGCCAGTCCTCAAGGCATGAGAAAGGCTAAATAGCTGATGTATGAATTTCGCTAATTCCAGGATTCTATTTAGCTGTGATAAAAAGCAGGGAGTAGGGCACAATACTGTGATTAATCAGTCCTCTTGTTTTATCCTGCTGCAGCCCTTGCACAAATTTTCTGTCTGACCATGTGCCATGTTTATTGATGTCCTGAGACTTGAGCAATATGTAACACTTGGGACAGAACTACATTGAATGTAGAACATGTGTCGTGGGAGTGAAATGGCAGTGCTGCAGAGAAAATTTGCATCGTGTCAAGCCATACTGTATTCTAATCTGTTGAACATTGTTAAGGGGAGATCCCCCGTAAACATGCCAACAGAGTCAATGGGAATTTGAGATGAGTGGGGGTCCTGCTGTTGGGATCTATTAATGAGGGAGCACCATTATAGACATGGTTGTCTGAATGAATACTTGGTGGTCTTAATCTTTACTGAAATAAGTTATCAAAGGAACCTGGATCCTCCTTCCCTGCTGAAGACCATTCTTGGCTCTAGGTGCAGGCGTTTGTGTTTGCCTGCATCTTTTGCTGTCACATTTCTGAAATTATGGTGGATTCTTCACAGAGCCCCATATTTTGCTGTTGACAATGTGTAGAAGCACTTCTGCACATAATGTTCCACAAGTATTTCTGTCCTAAAGAATAGCCCTTCAAAAGTTTGTGAAGTTGAAGATTAAGACTGATTTTTTTCTCGTTTTCCATTGTCTTGGTGGCAAATTGTTATGAATTAACTAGTTATTTTAGAAAACCAATTAAGTTGCTTTTACTTTTTATTTGTAGCTTTTAAAAATTGAAGTCTAGATAGACCATGCCAGAAACTTACATCTTGTCAGAAATACTTGTCCTAAGTTACCCACAAGATCTTATCCAGAAGCCAGCAGACAATCCTTGATCTGGCTTTGAGTTTAACAAAAAAACCCACAAGTATTCTGTTGTTCTTGGTTTGTCAGCAAACATTGTATATGTGTCTCACTACTACATGCAAAGGCATGTCCTGAAGCAGGAATTATTTCTGTTTCCAAAGGAAATTCTTCTTTACATACGAGGGATAAAAATCTACTGATTATGTGGAGGATTCCTGAGGAATAATTGTCCTAGATTTTACTGTACTGAGCAAGATAGAACCATTATTCTCTATATACCAAGCATCTCTATGACTACATTTCCTGAAATTTTTTTAACTAAAATTTTCCATAGCAAATTATTTATGTAAATCACTGTGAGGGACCTGATTTGGAAGCCAAGGATTGGTTAGTCTCCCCTTATGCTGATCTTCATGCCCTTTCCTTGTGCCTGCGTTGTGATAGTCTCGGATTACTCGGCTTTCATACAGTGACTTTCCAGAATGTTTTCTAGAATCAATTAATTTGTAGTAACTCTTTCTGCTTTGAAGCACAGGAAGAATTTCTGAAGATTCAGTTTTGGCATTTGGATTTACCTTTGTCTTCCTGAGCTAGGTCTTGTGTGAAGTATCTTTTACTTAGCATTGATGCTTGATGTCATTAGCCTGTGGGTAAGTACAGGTCAGTCTTACTCGTACAGGGAATTAAATGACTTCTGGTTGTAAGAGAGAGTCTGGAGTAGAGTCAGGGACTATAATCATAGTGTGTGATACAAAGCTGATGATGTCAAGCAGCAGAACTTACCCAGAGCAAGAACAATAGCATGGACACTATTTCTTCTTCCAGTGCAAATGTGACTGCTAGATTTTGCTCTGCTTGATCAAAGCCTCTGCAGATCTGCCACCACCCATGTGACCTCTTAGTAAGTTTCTAGATATAGTTCTGCATTGGATGGCATGGTCTTGCATAGAAATTCTCTTGTTAATGAGAACGCTGAATGTGCTGTTTTGATGAAATGCTTTTATCAGCTGTTATTCAGTGTTTTCAGCAGGAAATGCTGGAATGTAGTTTCTCTGCAGTATCATCTGTGGGCTTCATTGTACAATTAAGCAAATGGTTAAATCTTCACTTAGCAGTAGAACCCTTTGTGCTCGGTAAGTGTTTACACCCCTTTCCTAATATGCCTGGGCACAGAGAGAAATGCAGTGTGAGAAAGTGATACCTGAAGTTGGGGGTGTGGAACGTGTGTGTCAAACTTCGTGTGCCTAAAAATTTTCCTAAAATTACCTAAAATGTATCATGAGACAAAGTGAAGCCATGACTGCCTTTTGGAAAGAAATGTTGTACATCCACGCTTTGTGTTTACACTTTGAGTTATGAGTCAGTGTTCTGCTGTTAGAAGGGAAAATGGTGAAATGTGGTTTCCCTTCTGAGAAACTTAATGATTTGCTGCATAACAGGGAAAAATGTTTTCCTGCTTGACAGCATCCTCCATGGTGGGTAGGAAATAGGAAAATATAGGGGAGACTACTGTCAGGTTTTACACCCTACACTTCAACTAAACATCTTAATTTCTTGCTGTTCTTTATTGAGTTTATCATTCTCCAGCCTTACGTTTCTGATATCTTTTAGACTAGATTAACTTCCTTGGTAGGTAGAGGGTATATTAGAGAGAGGGATGCTGGTTTTCCTAAAATTGCAAAGCTTGTTCTGGGGAAGCTACACCTTCCCCTGTTTTATTGAATTGAGTTCCATTCATTGTCTTTTTGCAGTGCTGGGCTTTCTTTTTTATACATCCCTCTTGGAAGTATGACTCCGTCACAATATACAGCCAAATAATTTCCACCCTGAAAAGCAAGATTTCTAGAGAACCCTAACTTTCAAGAAATTTTTTCTTATTCTTTGTCATCTTAATCAGCAGGAAATATAGTGCCTTAGGAGGAAAGTGGGATAACTATGCTGGTTCCTTGATCTGCACATAGCATTGTTTCAAGGAGGCTAACATGTTAACTGTGAAGTGTCATTGTATGCTTGAGAGCAGCTGTTGAATTGAGCTGAGTTTTCCTGTCTGTCTTCCAAACTTGCATATAATGCTGGGAAGTATGGCTTATTGCCAAAGAGAGAAATCGGGCAGGGGAGGGGGGGGGAATTCTTATCCTTCCTTCTGATGGGGACACTGTATTGTTGCATTACTCTGCTACTTGCTGGGGAGATGCTGAATCACGTCTCTCTATGTAAGTGGTCAGTAAGTACTATAGCTTCTCTTGCTTTACCCACTAAGAATTTGTAATGTGTCACCTGGCTGAAGCATCTTGTGGTGCTGCTTTCTGAGTTGCCCTGTAAAGTCAGGTAGGTGGAAAACCAGCAAAGTATTCTGAAGCTACATGAGCTCATAGAATCATAGAGTCACTGGAGTTGGACAGGACCTCTGGAGGACATCTGGTTAAACCTCCCTGCTCAAGCAGAGCCATGTAGAGCCAGTTGCCCAGGAGTTCCTGTGTGCTACTTGTGGTCTGGAGCCTACTGAATTTAAAAGCTGGTTTGTGCAGAAATGCATATGCCGCATGGGGATGTGCTTTAGAGTTACTGAGGAGAAAGTATTCCTGGTCACCTTTGATCTAGAATTTGGCACTATTACAAGATGCTATAAACATAACCCAGTCTTATGCTATTTATAGGTATTGTTAAGCAGCCTAGAGGCTTCAGAAGAGATCTGAAGACGTGTGCAGAGTAACTTGTGAGAACAATTGGTTTGAACAGTAAAGGAAGACAATAAACCTGCATAGCAGTGAACAACCTGTCTTGTGAGATAGAATTAGAGTAGAAAATGGGCTGTGTACAGTACAGAGTTGTCCAGGAAATAACTGCTGATTTTCTGATCCTCGAGCAATACTTAAACTTTGTGCTTTATGTATTAGAGCCTGACTTCTCTCTTATAGCACCTCTTTCTCTGTCTTACCTTTCTAAGCTGGGCTTGCATGCATTCAGATTGTTGAACTTTTCATCACTTCAGAACAATAAAGTTTGGATTTTACCTCAGCAGGCAGCTGATCTGCAGGGAGAACCAGATGAATATCAAATATCTCGCATCACTTTATGGTAGTAAAGGTGTTTTGCTGGGGAAGCACCATCAGGGGGCTCCAGAGGATACATTCTTCTGAGAAATTAATCCCCCCACCCAAAGCCTACGTTTTTAGATGAACTAAATGCTGGACTTTTGACCTTTAAAAGTCCCTTCCAAACCAAAGATTCCATGATTCTATGACTTTGCTATGCTCATGCACAGCTATTTGTGGAATCCTGAAATTCCATGTCAGAATTGCCAGTGCTCTGTTTCTGATGAGAACTGGTATCAAAATAACACGAAGTGGAAAGAAACAGTGGCAAATTGGTGGGTTTTTTCTGCAATTCTGCAGGTAAATTTGGGTCTTTGCTGCTTCTTTGCCTAAAACCTTTCTGTAAACCCTTTACACACCATTACTTACTTGCTCTGTTTCTCAGCTCCTATCCTTGCATGACCCAGTTATGTTTTATATGGTTTCTCTTATTAAGCAAGGGACTATTTCCATTTTGCTGGCTGTGGAGACATGAAAAATACTGTCATTTAGAGCTGAAATTTAACCTTTTTCTATTGTTTAATCCTATAACCTAGGATCAGTCTAATCAGTCACTTGTACAACAAGGCCCAAGGCTGGATCCCCAGGTGGAATCTGAGCATCTATTGCCAATAGCATAGTTTGATGTATTTTCCTTTTCTTGCAGTGGGTTCCGGCTGAAATATGCTTACTGCAGACCCTTTTGACAAGAGCATTCTGTCTGCATTTAGCCAAATTAATATTAGAAGTAACGTTTGTGGGAAGGCTGCAAAAGTGAGTGAACTTTAAGGTAGCAAGAGTTCAAGTCTTCTGTAACTGTCTGAGACTATCTAAAAGATTTGTAGCAGCAGTAGAAATGCATTGCTATACTGACTTATCAAAGATGGGGAATTAAACCATGTTCTTTTCAGCAGGTCAGGGAGGAGAGTCAGGCTGGATGGCAAGCATATAAATTTTTTTACATACAAGGGAACTAAGTTTTTATCATAAGTAATGCTTAGTAACTTACCAAAAAGAAAGCAAGTTGAAAGTTTTTGGTGACTTTATAAAATCAGGGGGTAAATTATCCTGATTGTCAAACCTAGTATTGAATACAGACCTTTTGTATTCATGCTGCTGCCTTTTTGGGGAAGTCCTGAGTTGATGGACTCTTCACCTTTGACTCCAATGTTAGATTATTTCTCAAATGTTGTGAATGTCCCATAGAGATAAGTGAAATTTTTATTTTGACGTGTGACTCTGAATTAATGTCTAAATTCAGGCATGCTGAGCTATGTATGAGACAGTGTTGGTTGAATGAAAGCCCAGTTAGAAAATGGAGAAGTTGAGACAGATCTAGCCAGGTAAAGATGACTGAAGGACCTTCCTTGAAGTGCAGAAATTAGAGACTACGTAGCGATGCTCGCTTCTGAGTCAACATTTTCATGACAAAGTTCCTGTTAGCACAGTGCTGATCTAAAGGCAGTAAGGCACAGGGAGGGCTGTGAATTGCTTTTTGTCCACCAGAGGGTATAAGCATAACATACCATCACTGAAAATGAGACAGTAGAGGCTTGTCTGGTAACAGTTGAATTATGACAGGTTGAACATCAGTATTTCCTGTGTATTAGAGTGAAGGTCCTTCGTAGAAGGCGGGGTGGGAGGAGGGAACAAACTGGGGCTCTAATGGAGAAATATCGAGTAATATTGCAGTTAACCCCTGACTAAAAAGGCTATTTAAGCTTGCTGGGGTTTCTAATTGAGACACTCTCCAGTGAGGCTTGTTGAGAAAATAGTGGTAGAGAACAACTGTCCTCAAATTTTTTTGTTGTCCATTCAAATAATTTTCTAGTTGCAGGAAGCAGCTCTGTAAATGGCAATGTTTGTGATTTATTCCCCACTCCTACCTCTGCAATTAACCAATTTGTTTGTGTTTGTGTACTTCAGTAGTGTTGCCCTAATTTATACTCTGAATTTTGTGGTATTTCCTGGTAAGAATGAGTAGTTTCTTTCAATTTGGTCTATATTCTGTGAAAATAGAAGCAATTTTAATCTAAAAATACAGATGTATCTAATGGTTACTATGGTAATTTGTGACCATGGCAACAGAGAGTTAGCATTCTGAAGAACAGACAGGTTCTCTTTTTTTTTTTTTTTTAGCCAACAACCTAATTAACGGTGCAAGCATTTCATGAAAAAAACAGTGACTTTTTTATTTCTTAATCATACAAGATCTCATGGGTACAAGGGCCTTTGACATTGTCTCACATAAGACTTTTATAGAAAAGCTGATAAAGTACGAGTTGGATGAGCAGGCAGTGAGGTGGATAAAAAATTGGCTGAACAGCCAGTCCCAGAGGGTGGTGATCAGTCCTAGTAAGTCTAATTAGAGGGCAGCAGCTAGCACCATATCCCAGGGCTTAGTACTGGGTCTAGTCCTGTTTAACATCTTCATTAATCATCTGGATGATGGGGCAGAGTATACCCTCAGCAAGTTTGCTGATAACACAAACTGGGAGGGGTGGCTGATATGCCAGAAGGTTGTGCAGGAAGCAGCAAGAGGTATATAGAGTATCTGACCTTGCATCTCAAAATATATGGAAATCCTAATAGGAACATAATGAGACAGTCTGAGATTCTTTCTGATGTTGAGAAAGAGGAGTTCTTTTATCTGCAACATCATAGATGGAGACTTACAGACTGAAGAAGGGTCTAGGACATACTAGGAGGTTACTGTAGGAAAGAAATAGAATTTAGAAAAGGGCTGGGGATTCCTTATTGTCAGACTTTGGGGATGGGGGGTGTGGAAAACTGTATGTTCTATTTTTCCATCATATGATCAGAGTTAAGTAAAGAAAACAGTGATTTCAGGCAGGTGCTAAATTTCAGCTACAAGTTGTGGATTGCCCTGACATAGTTGAGACCCCAAGAGCATGTATTGCATTATAGGAAACACTTAGTAATGATTTAAAGAGTTCTATTTATAAGAGATTCATATATTATTGAGGGAGGTAGGAATGGAGGTAGGAGTGGAGCCACTCTGGTGCTCAAAGGCTACTACCTCAGAAATAGGAAGACAGAAAAGTCCATCCCAACCTGAATTGGTTCGGCTAGTCCAGTCTCCTGTCTCTTATACTGCTCAGTCTGTATGATGACCAGTGGAATTAATACACATTGGAAAAGCCTCTTCCTGACACTGTCACCTTTTTACCCATGTTCTGAAGACTGGTGATGTTAAATGACTAGGTTATTGGGTGGTTTTTTGGGAGAGGGCGTTTTGAATTCTTTTTTTTTTTGTGTGTGTGGAGTCATTAGAAGTTTGGTCACTTGTGCAGTATAATTAACTTCAATGTAGAAATACTAAGGCATCCTAATCCTCTGTTGTGCTTGCTTTGTTACCCAGACTCTTTCTAGGTATCTTTTTGCATTCTCTTTTGCGAAGACCATTAAAGAAAATCATGTATTATCTCTTCAATATCTTGTTCTGTTTCTCTCGTTTATTTTCTTCTATTTCAAAGAACCCGTTGTTTTTCTTCCATTTCTCCACCAGAGTGTGATACAAAAGGTTTTATCGATGCAGGTGTGCTTTCATTCCACAGGGTGGCAGCTAATCCTTATTTCCTTTCCCGGTTATTTTGACATTTCTGCTAGAAGTAGCTTTCCTGGCCAAGTTCCCCCCTGAGGCATAAGGGTCATAAACCTGTAAATAACAGCCCTCCTGTGGGAGTTAAAGTGTATTTGGAAAAGCTTATTATATTGTGTCTGTTCAGGCTGTATGAACTTGCTGAAGATTGTAGTAGCTGACAAGACAAAAAAGCATCATCCAAGGACTAAATTTTGAATATTACATATTGCTACTGTTTTATGTGGGTCTCACTTGTAAGTGGTGCTCCAAGCATAACTGAACACAAGTATATGGTGGTACCTCTAGGCAAAAGTTGCTTTGATAGAGGCTTAGTTATGGGGGCGGGTGGAGAGGTTCTGGAAGTTATTTATTCATGTTTTATGTCCAGTTTATTTATACAGATAAATGTTTCAGATAATTTGAATTGAAATCTCCATGTGTCATTAGAATAGGTTTATAGGTTTATAAGTTGCAGGTATGGCTTTTTATTCTTCGCTATTGAGTTTACATAATTTCCTCTCACCCCCTGCCCCTGTTTCTTATTATTGATGCCTGTGACTATTTTTCTTTAAAAGGTGGCTGTTTTGTTATCTTCTCAAACTGTGCTCCTAAGTGGTTTTAATTTATCTCCATGTCTGTCTTATGTGTCTAGTCTTCTACCTTTCTCCCTCTTCACTGTTGAATAAAGATACGAAAATTAATACAGAGTCCTGCTATTTCTGCCATGTAAAAGTCAAGGCATGTTTTGAGAATCCTGGCTGTGTTTCCTCATTTAGATGTTGCCTTTCACTTATGTTGTATCCACTTCCCAGATGTTAAACAAGGACTTGGATTCATATCACAAGTGTGTTTGTTAAGTGGCCTTTTCAGTCCTGCAAGTACAGATCACTGTAGAATCACAAAATCATTAAGGTTGGAAAAGACCTTTAAGATCATCAAGTCCAACCATCAACCCAACACCACCATGCCCACTAAACCATGTCCTGAAGTGCCACATCCACACGTTTTTTGAACACTTCCAGTGATGGTGACTCCACCACCTCCCTGGACAGCCTGTTCCAATGTTTGTCCACTCTCTCAGTAAAGAAATTCTTCCTAATATCCCATCTAAACCTCCCCTGGCACAACTTGAGGCCATTTCATCTCCTTCTGTCACTAGTTAGTTGGGAGAAGAGACCAACACCCAGCTCACCACAACCTCTTTTCAGGTAGTTGTAAAGAGCGATGAGGTCTCCCTTCAGCCTCCTCTTCTCCAAACTAAACAAACCCAGTTCCCTCAGCCGCTCCTCATAAGACTTGTTCTCCAGACCCCTCACCAGCTTCGTTGCCCTTCTCTGGACACTCTCCAGCACCTCCACGTCCTTCTTGTAGTGAGGGGCCCAACACTGAATGCAGGATTCGAGGTGCAGCCTCACCAGTGCCGAGTAGAGGGGCACGATCACTTCCCTACTCCTGCTGGCCACACTGTTGCTGATACGGAATCAAATACTATTACTGTTACACATCTAAATTGTAACTGCAAATAGCTTGTGGGGAGGGCAGAGGGTGGAAAGTATTTATATGTGCAAAATTAGAGAATGGTGAATATCTGTTTCTGTGTGCATGTGCAGAAGCATGTATGTTCACTCAGTGCTACTATAGCTATTGTAGTACTAGCTACTATAGTAGCTAGTTCACTAGCTACTATACCTAGGCATGAAATACTAGATTGGTGAGGAAATTGCAGAACTCGGCTTGCTTACGGAAAAGCTTGTGGTGCAAACACCAGATACAGAGAGTGTGTGAAATTAGAAGAAAAAATGGCCTGTGAGACGAATTTTCTGTGGCTATCAACAGTTGGTCGTCCACAGGCCCTGCTAGTGAGTAAAGTGGGTAGTCAGGGCTAGCAGTTGTAATGACTGGGATAAGAGAGGAATCTGGATAGCAAGGTTCTGCTGGCATACTTTCTACCTAAGTACTGAGGTCTCAAGCTAATGGACTGTGGTCTCCAGCTGGAACTTAATAACAGCAGTAATGGACTGAGTCTCTTTTTGAGTTGAAATCCTTTTTTATTTAAAAAATTCAGCCTAGCTTTTTTTTTTCTTCCCCCCCCCCCCCCCCCCAAGTGTAGTTTTCCTTTGGGACTCTCGTGTAGGTGGAGCCTTTCTCTTTTCCCCTTTTGCTATCAGTTTTTCCTGCCAATGCTATGAATGTCAAACCCGCCAGCATTCTGCCTCCATGGATGTCCTCATAAAGGAGGCAGATTTGCTGCTACTTCTGTTTCAGCCAGCTCAGAGTTGACATTCCCAACCTCAGCAGTCAGAAGCTGAAATGTTTATGTAGTAAATAAAAGGTGTTTGGCTGTATTTCTGGGCATATGCAAAAAATATTGCGTGGTTATTTTGCTCTCTGTCAGTGACATTTCATATCCTCACTTTTCCTAGAGGACAAGCGTATATTCATGTATTCGTCATACACTCAAATATGGTACAACAGCACTTGACTCGCGCAGAATGATTTACAGGAGCAGTTAATGAGTTGCACAGGTTTGGACTTTTGAGTTTGCCTGTTTGTTAGAACACTGGCAAATCTTCAATTTCAACCTCTCCTCCTCCTGGGCTAGCAGGCTCAAGTGTAAAGTACCACTGAATTTGTGAGTTGCAGGTAATAGGTTAGAGCTGATTGGCAAGCAGCTTAGTCTGCTAGCACAGCGATGGAGATAATCCTTTTGGATCCCAGAGGTTATTATCTGGTCAGGAGCATTCGTCCTGGTTTATGGTGTTGACTTACTAGAGCTGTCATTATTTAATAACGTGGATAACCATGAGGCTATGGAACCATTCTGCGCATGCAGTAGGAGAGCTGTGCAATTCTCATCAGCCTGACTTCCCGTGGAATGAGAGTACAATTACCTGTCCTGAGCTGGTGTGCTTTTTTTCCTACCAGTTGGAGGGGGAATGATTTGTGTTCTTCATAGCTTATAGAAAACGTTAGAATTATTTCTAAGTCATAAATGTCATTTGGCTACATAAGGCAGGGATCAAACTGAAAACAAGGATACAAAGCAATGAAGTGTCTTGAGTATAATGTATTTGTGCTTCTGCTTTTGATTTGGCATGTGAAACCAGGCCTCATGTTCTTTCTAATGGACCATGCTACAGGTGATGATCAGTGAAACACTAAGTTTCATTTTAGAGCCTCTTAGACTACTGGCTATAAGTGGTAGTATCAGGGGTACAATGTTATATCCCTGGTGTTCTGTTTTTAGGCTTAAAAATGTGTATTGTTATATTTCATGTAATTGTGCCAGCCATTTGCCTGCTTTTTATTTAATCTGAGTTGGTATGCTTGTGTGCGCTTATGAAAAGCTTTTCTTGGAGGTGTTAAGTGGGCGAAGACCCTGTTGAAATGGGTACGTGTAAAGAAAAGGATCAGAGATTTTATGAGAAAAATGAAGAATTATTTCAGGGAATGTCTGTTTAAACCCTCCAAACAGCTTTTGCACATGTTTATATATTAGTAAATTACAGGTGAAAGAAGCCAAAACTTCCAAATCCTTATCACCAAAGAAATATTGTCACTTTAAACTCCAGGAAAGCTGCAACAGTGAAACCTGTGCTAACTATGGACAAATAAACACAGCTTTGTAGTTAAAAATTCATTCTCTTAATAAGAATAAATTCTTTAGCACACAAGCTAAATAACTATGTTTATAAATATCAAAACAGTTTTCCTGATAGACAGTACAGGAGCAATGTGGTTCTGGTAGGAATGCAAACAGGCTGTTGCTATGGAGCTTCTGCCATCATCATAGTAAAAGACACTGCAAATGCTGCCATACTCAGCTTGCAGAAAAAGCAATCATAACCTTAATTGATTTTTACAGGATTCATTACTTACATGTTCTAGCAGTGAAATAGGAGAAACAGTCCCACCCGAAGTAATTCAGATTCTTTTCAGAAAAGTGATCTAACTCATGTGCCAGGATTTATGGTAAATTTCCATGCAACAAGAAAGCAAAAGCCAGAACAATCAGCATGTATGTACAACAAAGCCAGTGACCAAGAGAAACGTACATCGGTTGAATGAAGTCACTGTGCACAGATGCACACATATGTGGTGGAAGAAAACACCCACCCTGAAGAACCAACTCAAAGGAAGATATTAAACAATTAGAATTATAAAGTCTGGAAAATCCTGGCCTGTTTAGAAATACTCAAACTAGAAGAAGAAAGAAGTAATTGAATATATTGTTTACTTTAAGTTATTAATTTAATCTTAATTTGACACTGTCATTCCTGTAGTGCATGCATCTCAACCATGCAGCTCAGATGGATTTGTGGAAATTGAAGATGGTATTTTACTAAGCTTTACATACCTAAACCTTTAAATGTCGTCTTATAAAATACACTCTGATTTAAATTTTGTGCACTTTGCCTGAATCATTTTTTGTGCAGAAGTGTTCAGTAATGAACATGGACTCCTTAAAAGTAGAATGACCTTCTCCCCGCATGTGAGGTTATGCAAATGAAAATCGCATACAGTGATCTTTTCTTGCTGCCATAATATATATCAAATATTGATCCAACAAATTCTTACTGCTGAGTACATCTTGTTTTCTAGAGTTCTTTCCAGGTGATAAAAGACATTATCTATTCGTGGAAGATAGTCCTTTCAAGTTGCTTCTTTCCTCCTCGTTCCTCCCCAAGGGGGGATATAGATGATATCTATGATATTAATTAATTAATTATTTTTTATTATTACTCATTAATCATGATCTAGATGATTGATTAATGACTCTGAAGTGTATCAGGTTTTAAAGTATTCTACTCAGTTCCTTTTCAGCAACACTTCTGTTATCTTTGTAGGTTGTCTTCAACATAACTGTTAGCTCAGAAAATTAAAAATCTGGATATATAATTAAATGTGATAAGTCTTCTTAATAAAATCGCTCTGTTCCTTTCCCTCTGAAATTGCCTGTGAGGGAACTTAAAGTATATAATTTCATGTCATATAATATGCATACAGTGCATTTATCCCAGCATTCCCATAAATCATTTTCTCTCATGTAGTGGGTGCTGCTTATGTGACTAAACTTAAAAGTCAATACCATGTCTTCCTCAGTGTCTGTGAGTATACTACTGGCCTCTCTCATGCAGTAAATTCTGTCAATTTGTTCTTATTTGCCTGTACTGAATGCAGAGGGCTTTGACTTCCCCACTCTAGTTACTTTCATAAATATGTTTATATGTTTAAAATATGTTTACAAAGAAATAGCTCATATAGGAAGAATATTTGTAAGGTCCTCGACTGCAACTTCTCAGTGGATCCCATGATTTCTTTTGTCTTTGTCTCTCTTCTATTTTACTGTGAATTGAAGGATGACTTGTAGCAGAATCACTTACACACCAAACAGAGATTGGTACCTTTCCTGTCTGTAGGCCCATGGGGATAGTTGCTGGATTTTGAGAGGTATGATGAGGCATTCATTTTCTTGATATGGGTCTTCTCCGTTGAATACCATTTGATTTGTGGTAAGACTAGCCTCTAAACTCTGCAGTGTTGTGAAAACCAGAATTAGTCTGTGGTTTTATACTTGTTTTATGACTTCCAGTTCTTTCATATGTCTATTTTGCCAGTTACTAGCCCTGTTCTAAACACAGCTTTTTTCCTTGATCTCTTTCATGAAACTATGACAAGCAAGGAACAAATTTCATCAAATTGACCTTACAGAAATCTTAACTGCATTGTCCTTTAGCTTGAATGTTACTCACTATGCACCTTAAAATTTGGCATGTTTTTTTCCTAACTGCAGAAAAAAGGAGGAATTAATCATGGGAGATATATTTCACGCTGGTCTTGAAAATGCAGCTTCCTCTTTCTAGTGAGCTGCCTAATACATGTTGTGAAATTTCCATCCTTCCCCTTGTTATTGCACACAAAGCAATTATTTTTAGTTTAGCTTGACAGGCTGGTTAAAGGAAGCCATTTGAGAAGTGAGGAGGGCTGAAGTTTTGTAGAAATTCCAAGCAGCTCTGCACTGAATCATCAGTCCCAAGAGCACAAAGACATTCCATAGAAATGTCACAGAGACCTTCTGGCATATTAATCAGGAAGCAGCAATGAGCTTTCAGTCAGGTTGATTTTAGAGTTCCTGCTCAGTTTGGGATTAAAACTCTTAGCATTCAGTAATAGAACAGTTTAAGCAAACCTAAGATCAAGATAAGGGTACAGTTCTGGCAGGCTATTTCAGTCATGAGGTGGAGGGCAGCCTTACCCCTCTAGTGACATGCTTGTATTGTGTTTTAATTTTTTTTACAATCACACTTCTTTCCTCAGCTTTTACAAGCTGGACTTAGTAAAATCTGTAAGTCTACCACTATTCTAACTCCTGTAAAACACTTCCTATCAGGAGATGGTGATTTTTAACTTACTGTATACTTAAGCGTTGGTTTACCTTTTAATATTCTAAAGTAATTTTTGCCTTCAAATTTTCTTTGAAGCAATATTTGTGCTTTATTTTGGATTTTTTGGCACAGAGCAACCTTGAGAAATAAACAAAAGGTACACATGCAGGAACAATAATCTGCTGAGAGGTAGGGCAGGAGATTAGCTAGCTAAAACGTCTGTAACTTATTTTTCAAAGTACATAAAATGTTACTGAATACAATGCAAAAAAACCTCTTGTTCACGTCCTACTAAGTTTAATATTTAAAAGTCAGGAAATGCAAATAGGAAGGCTAACAGAGTGAGTGCAATACAGCCACATTGTATTTCCTCATATTCTACTACTTGAAAAATTAAGAGGTATTGTTGAACTCTTATAACATGAAAATTATTTCCTTGGGCTTACTCTGGGAATAAGAAAAAGTGAATTTATCTCCTTTTGTTGCAATAACCTAAGGTTTGTGTCTAATACATAGAGGAGTTTTTAACATTATAATTACTAACTTGTGGAATTCATTGCTGCAACACATCTAAAATTAAGAGGTTTACCAGATTTCAATTAAAATATTTGTTTTATAGCATACATGATAATTCAAAGTTAAAATATATGGTAAATGATGAAGCAACAAAAATCCCAGGAAACAGCTACAACTCTTCCTTCCGTTCCCCACCCACCTGCAAATTGCAAGAATTCTAGAAGTAATATTACCCAGACTAGGCCATAGACCAGGCCTAATGTGCATTTAGTACTGTACAGATGCATAACTGTGTAACCCAGCATTTGCCCCAAAGCACTTACCGTAGAAGGATTTAGGTTGGAAGGGACCTTAAAGATCACCTAGTCCAACCTCACTGCCATGGGCGGGGACATCTTCCACTAGATCAGGCTACTCAAAGCTCCATCCCACCTGACCTTGAACACTTCCAGGGTTCAGGCATCCAGAACTTCTCTGGGCAACCTGTTCCAGTGTCTTACCACCCCCATTGTAAAAAATTTCTTCTTTATGCCCAATCTAAACCTACCCTCTTTCAGTTTAAAACCATTGCCCCTTGTCCTGTCACTACAGGCCCTGGTAAAAAGTCTCTCTCTGTCTTTCTTATGATCCCCCTTTATATGTTGAAAGGCCCAGTAAGGTCTCCACAGAGCCTTCTCTTCTCCAGGCTGAACAACCCCAACTCTCTCAGCCTTTCTTCATAGGAGAGGTGTTCCAGCCCTCTCATAATTTTTTGTGTTCCTCCTCTGGACCCATTCTAACAGGTCCACAGCTGTCTTGTACTGGGCACCTCAGGGCTGGATGCAGGACTCCAGGTGGGGTAGAGTAGAGAGTAGAGTAGAGGGGGAGAATCACCTCTCTTGACCTGCTGGCCACGCTTCTTTTGATGCAGCCCAGGATAGGAGACGGCTTTCTGGGCTGCAGGTGCACGTTGCTGGCTCATACCTGATTTTCCATCTACTGGTATCCCCAAGTCCTTTACTGCAGAGAGCTGCTTTTAATCCATTCATCCCCCAGCCTGTATTGATACTAGGGATTGTGCCAACCCAGGTGTGGGACCTTGCACTTGGCCCTGTTGAACTTCATGAGGTTCTTGTAGGTGCACTTCTTAGGCCTCTCAAGGTCCCACTAGATGGCATTCCTTTCCTCTAGCATATCAACTGTTAGACACAACTCAGCTTGGTATCATCTGCAAACTTGCTGAGGGTGCACTCAATCCCACTGTCAATGTTGTTGATGAAGATATTAAATAGTTTTGGTCCCAGTAAGGACCCCTGAGGTTTACCACTGTTACTGATTTCCACTTGATCATAGAGCCGTTGAGTGTAACTCTTTGGACGTGGCCATCCAGCCAGTTCCTTATCCTGGTTTCAGCTGGGACAGAGTTAATTTTCATCACAGAAGGTAGCATGAGGCTATGCTTTGGATTTGGGATGAGAAAATGTTGATAACATACTGATGTTTTTGGTTGTTGCTGAGCAGTCAAGGACTGTCTGGCTTTTCATGCTGGCCTGCCAGCGAGAAGGCTGGGGGTGCACGGGAAGCTGGGAGGGGGCACAGCCAGGACAGCTGACCCAGGCTGGCCAGAGGGATATTCCATATGACATCATGCTCAGTATATAAAGTTGGGGACCAAGAAGAAGCAGGGGGAGAGGGGCGTTTGGAGTTATGGCATCTGTCTTCCCAAGAAACCATTTATACATGATGCAGCCCTGCTTCCCTGGAGATTGCTGAACGCCTGCCTGCCCGTGGGGAGTAGTGAATGAATTCCTTGTTTTGCTCTGCTTGTGTGTGTGACTTTTTCTTTACCTATTAAACTGTCTTTATCTCAAATCATGCGTCTTCTCACTTTTACTCTTCTGATTCTCTCCCCCGTCCCATCATGGGGGAGCAAGCAAGCGGCTGCGTGGTGCTTAGTTGCGGTTCAACCACGACAGTAGTCCATCCATCAAACCCATTTTCTCTTCAATTTAGAGACAAGGATGTTGTGTGGGACCATGTCAAAGGTATCAAGCAAGAGCAAATGCAGTAAAATTGTGAGGTCGCCACCAGTAAGAGCAGAATGACTGTTTCCAGAAGACTTGCAGAGAGCAGAGTAATGTTTTCTATCCCACGGCCACACAGGAACCAAAAATAGCACAGTGTTAACTGAGGTGAGCAGGAAATCTCAGGGCAAATATTCAAGATGATTTTGACACAGTGTAGATACAGCTACAGCGTAATATGCTATGAACCATTCTTGCCTCAGTTGACACCAACTTGGTAATCAAAAGCATGAGAAAGACCTCTGCTGTAGCAGGTTATTCCATAATGGCAAAGTGCCTTGAATCTTCCTTTCACCAGCTTTGCAATTGCTGTGGACAAGGACTGGATTACCTTGGCCTTATTTACAAAGAAAAAAAAGCCCACATCTAACTTCAGACAAAAATTAAACTCTATACTTATTGCTTGCTTTCCAAGGTGCATAGCTACAATTTCATTGTTGCTTTGATGTCTGGATCTCTGGATTGTCTGGTTTTGGCTTGGTCTTTTAATTGTGGAAGAAACTGAAGCTGAGTCAAAGGAAGAACGTACGTTAATAGAATAGACCTTCTAGTTACCTTTTTTCCCCAGGTAACTTGCCATGTAGGACTTGAAAAAAGTGCAAAGCTGCTCTGTTTTTATTTATGTATGGCTTACTGTAAGACAAACTCTGATGTCAAATGTAAGCTTGAACAAGACCCAAAGGTAAGAGAAAGAAGAATTTCTTTTTCCCCATCTCTTTCCTGCATACTGAGAAAATGGCCCTTTTTTGTTAGTAATTAGGTCTTCTAATTTATTTTATTTTTCTTACAGCATGAAAGTGTTCAAATCTAATTTCCCTTTTACAGTGACACTAACTGTAGGCTCTAGCTCTTTGAACATAAATAAATAAATACAATAATCTCTTTCTACTAAGAAAATAAGTCTGTTTATTTGGCGTTTTGAGTGTGTCTCAACAACAAAATTAATTTGGAATTCTCAGGGCAAATATAATCAATCCATTTGTCCATACTGTGATTTGTGTATATAATATGAAACAGAGAATATGTCATTTTTTTAACTGCAAGTTCATATTAATCTAACAAAGCACTGGGTAATATAATAAATCCTCTATATTACTGAGAAGTATAGATGTGGACTTTTTCTGTACATCTTAAAAACTTAGCTGTAGGCAACAAGAGCCACATCATTATATATTGGAGACAGATGTTGTATCTGTTCTTCTCTGAAGGTTAACCAAAGCAGTTAACAGATGAATTTAAAAGTCATGTGCTATGCAAGAGTAATATGTTGCTATCTGAAGAGACAAGAAAGCTTATATGAAAGCTTGTATGTCAGTCCCGTAGAATTAATTTCATTCAACCATACCGAATGTAAAGTGAAGCATATCTGATTAGCAAGAAACAGCTTTTGGGGATATTTAACAAATTAATTTTTTATAAAGTAAAATATCTGGGGAATTTAAAATATGCTAGAATCAGAAAGTACTGATTGCCTCTGGAAACTGGCAATAACATTTAGGTCCAAGTCTAATTCAAAGTAGCTGTGCTTGAAAGTAGTTACCTGGTTTTTGGATATGAGAAGTGAGCTCGAGCTAACTGACCAAGTGTTTACATTGCCAAGTGCAAATATGGAAAGACAGGTATATTTTAAAGATGTGCAAGAAAAACTGGAAAATAAACGCCAGTTAAATGTCACATATAATTAAATTTATGATAGCATATAATGAAATACATTAAACCACTGCTAAAGGTATTTTTAAATCTTCCTGAAAGACAGGAAAACATTTCTGTTGCCTATGAATTTTTGACATTGTTTTTGTTAATTGTATTCTTGTACTCCATTATTCTCTTTTATATAGATCAGCTGAACCTTCACTAGGCAAAACTTTACAAAACTAAAAATAACAGCAGGATAGAAAGAACTGAAAGGGAAAAGCAGGGGCCTGACTGCTTCCCTGTAGTAGCAGAGGAGAAATGTGCTGCGTTTCCACAGTTTTAGTTGCTGAGTATCGATGCATTTCTGTATCCTCTGAACCCCGTAGTTTAAATATTTTTCTCAACAAGAAAGCTGAAATAGAAGCTGATGATTTTTCAGCTGATTTTTTATGATCACAGTTCATTCTGTGAAAGGATAGATTGGAGTAAACTTTTCAGTCTAATAAAAGAAGGAAAACACTAGTACATACATTCTGAAACATCCTATCCTAGCCTTACTTATAAAGGAAAACTGAGGACCTACTCGAAACTTGATGAACTTAATTGGATTACTTGTATTATCCCTAACAAAACTATTATAAGAAACCAGAGCTGACCTATTCTGGATTTCCTTCTCTAAAGGGCTGTACCATTCCCTGCATTAGCAGAAACTTCTATTCCCAAAAAATAATTCCCCATGCAAAAGTGCTCCCCTCTTTCCCCAGTGCATTAAACTCTGATTAAGTTGCCCTTCAGGAAAGCCACAAAAGCAGGAACAGAGATGCTGTGCTTCATAGACTGGAAAAATGTGATTTTTCTCAATTCAGTGACTTTTGCAGAGCTACATAGTGGAGAAAACGTATTTGCAAGCAGAAGAAAATTGGTAGCACTCTTGCTGCTTTTGGAAGATTCTGAGTCATCTCGGGTCCTTTCTCCACTGTAGGTCCCAACGATTCTTTTTGAAAATCATGCAAAATACTGAAAAGAGTAGATGTTTGATTCTTCAGAAAAGGAAGATGAATATGAAATGAAGAAATGTCTGCCAAAATAATATTTCATTTGCTAAACTGAGGAAAAGAAAACCCCAGAATTAGTAACATTGAGATTTAGGTTTTAGCTGCTAGGTTATTGGCTGAGGAAGGATTTGTTCTCCTGTCCCTTTTCAGATGTTTCTCCCTTTGGTGTGGCAAATGCCATTTTCACTTACAACATCGCAAATAGAGAGAGAAACAAGCTTGGGGGGCTGGGCAGGCAGGAAGCTGTCTGCAGTGATACAGACAAAATCTTAAATAGTTTTGGTAGAACTGCTCCATTACACCTTGCTACACCAAGCAAAAGCAAATGATTGACCAGTGCGTCTGGCCTAGCAGTGGAAGCTGCTAGAAGTTTGTAAAGAAGCAAAAAATGAAAGCCTAAAGAGGCAAAACAGGAGATGGCAGGTTGAAACATGAAGATTGTTTATAAAAGATCTGAAGGCCAGAAAGAACTTCACCGATAACATTATCTGACCTACTAGATAAATACAGGTAAATAAAGAACCTGAATGGCACCTGAATTTGAACTAGTGCATACCTTTTTGAGCAACATCAAATTTTGTTTTCTTAAAGACAGCAAAGGCAAATGAATGTAGAAATGAGGGGGTTTGGCAATGCCTAATTCATATACAAGAACGGTAACTGCTTGTGGGAAACAAGCCAAACAGAATGCTATGTGTAGTATGTAGTGGCAATAAGAGTTTCTCATTAGCATTTCAGATTTGAAGATATTGGTTTGAAATTTCTGTCACAATGGAACAGGATTGTCTTTTTTGCTTCTTCTTAAGGCCCTCATATAAAAATGACTGATTAAATTACCCTTTGAGCTGAAATACATAGGATTTCCATTTCCTGTTGTTCCTGTGGCAAACTTTAAACCCTTTCCAAAAAACCTCAGGACACAAAAACTGCTGAATTCCCTCATATATCTGGTCTAGTCAACCCAGGTTCATATCTCTGATGGTACCGAGTGATTCAGAGGTAGATGATTCCGAGGAATGTTAACCATCTTGACCTCGTTAATGGTGCTTCTGTTTACTAGTTACTAAGACTTAATTTGTATTATGATATGAAGGAGCAGTGATGGTGGGAGAGGGAAGAGTCTCTCTTTAAAATAAATCCAGGTTGAAACATGTTGTTAACCAGCTGTAGCGCTCAATGTTTTCTGCATCAGCTGAATGTGTGTCTGTGTGGTATTTCATGACAGTTCCATGGGTTAGGTATTGTGCAAAAATGTATTTCCTTTTTGTTTTGTGGTGTTCCTACTCTTATATTCCGAGACATTATATATTTACACCCCCCACCCCTTTTTTTTTATAGTTGTGTTGATTCTTAATTGTTCCTTTTCTAAAAGAAAGACTTTCCATAGAATAATACATAGAATAGTTTGGGTTGGAAGGGACCTTTAAAGGTCATCTAGTCCAACCCCCCTGCAATGAGCAGGGGCATCTTCAACTAGATCAGGTTGCTCAGAGCCCCGTCCAACCTGACCTGGAATGTTTCCAGGGATGGGGCATCTACCACCTCTCTGGGAAACCTGTGCCAGGGTTTCCCCACCCTCATTGTGAAAAATTTCTTCCTTCTGTCTAGTCTAAATCTGCCCCCTTTTAGTTTAAAACCATTACCCCTTGTCCTGTCACTACAGGCCCTGCTAAAAGGTCTGTCCCCATCTTTCTTATAGGCCCCCTTTAAGCCCTGGCAGGCTGCAGTAAAGTCACCCTGGAGCCTTCTCTTCTCCAGGCTGAACAGCCCCAAGTCTCTCAGCCTGTCCTCATAGGAGAGGTGCTCCATCCCGCTCATCATTTTTGTGTTCCTCCTCTGGACCCATTCTAACAGGTCCACAACTGTCTTGTACTGGGCACCCCAGGGCTGGATGCAGGACTCCAGGTAGGGTAGAGTAGAGAGTAGAGTAGAGGGGGAGAATCACCTCTCCTGACCTGCTGGCAACGCTGCTTTGGGTGCAGCCCAGGATACGGTTGGCCTTCTGGGCGCACATTGCCAGCTTATGTCCAGCTTTTCATCCACCAGTACCCCCAAGTCCTTCTTGGCAGGGCTGCTCTCCATCCCTTCATCCTCCAGCCTGTATTGATACCAGGGGTTGCCCCGACCCAGGTGAAGGACCCTGCACTTGGCCTTGTTAAACCTCATGAAGTTCACACAGGCCCACTCCTCAAGCTTGTCCAGGTCCCTCTGGATGGCATCCTATCCCTCAGGTGTGTTGTCTGCAAATTTGCTGAGGGTGCCCTAGATCCTAACTGTCTATGTCATTGATGAAGATATTAAAGAGTAGTGGTCCCAGTATGGACCCCTGAGGGACACTGCTCATCACCAATCTCCATCTGGACATTGAGCCATTGACCACTACCCTCTGGATACAACCATTCAACCAATTCCTCATCCACCAAACAGTCCCCCCATCAAATCAATTTCTTGCCAATTTAGAGAGAAGGATGTTGTGGGGACCATGTCAAAGGCCTTACAGAAGTCCAGACAGATGACATCTGTAGCTCTTCCCTTGTCCACTGATGTGGTCACTTCATTATAGAAGGCCACTATGTTTATCAGGCAAGACTTGCCCTTGGTGAAGCCATGCTGGCTGTCTTGAATCACCTCCCTGTCCTCCATGTACCTTAGCGTAGCTTCTAGGACTTTTGAACTTTTTGAGAATTTTTCTGTACTTTATTGAGCTTTGCCTTCAGAAAAACTGACAGATGAGGTCTTCTTAACCCGTCTAATTCTGGGCTGTGAGTTTCCAATAGTTGGTGCTGATAACGTGTAACAAACAAAGCAAGCATGGAGTGATTTTTCTTTCTCCTGCCCCCACTGTCTAACATACCGTTAAGTGATTCCTCAGCCAGAGGCTGCTTCTTGACATTATGTTTAATAATCACCAATAGATCTATCCTTCATTAGTTTATGTAGTCCATTTTGTAATTGTTCATACTTATGGCTTGTACAGCACCATCCAGCATTGAGTTCCATTGTGTATTACTACAGAAAAGTACTTTTGCTTATTTGTTCTAGACTTGCTGCCTCATTGCTTCATTGTGGTCACCCTTTCATTCTAAGCTCACATCAAATCGTATTTGCTAGCTTCACCTTTTTTTTAAGGTTCTTTCTGAAGTCTAAGTAGCCTGAACTGAGTGAAGAAATACAGAAGAGGTTGTATAATTATTTTTGTTACGGTTTCTGTCAGCACTTTCTTAGAGTAAAATAACTGGTATTCTTACTGCAGCTGAACAAAAAGCAGGTGTTCTCACTGAGGTGTTACTTTATGCCAGGACTTTAGATTCACAGCACCTGATGGTCTTTATTGATGTGAGAAGAAAGAGGAAGGAAGTACAAATGAGTTGGTGTTTTTACAGTAGGAGAAGAGGAACACAGAGAAGGTTTAGTTTTGCTATGGGTGGGAAGTAGGTGCTTGCCTACTAATTTCTCTTCTCCCTGGAAGTTTGCATTTGGCTAACTTTCGGCTCTGACAGCATTTGAATCCCTAGATGCCTAAAGAGTCTGATGCTGGGAAATTACAGCCTGAGACTGAGGAGTGGTTAATCACAGATGGGGTTCTCGGGCTTGGTGGTGAGTAACAATATAACGCAACATGTAATTTGTAAATCCAGCTAGAAAGGAAAATTATTTCCCTTAAGAATACTGGTGGTGTTGTACTCCAGTAAATTCTTTCACTGGTATATGGTATTTCTTCATTCTCCTTAGTATTTGTCTAACCTGTCTTACATTGTCACTAAGTCAGTTCAAAGTGTTACTTTCACTTTTCCTCTGCCTGCATTTACCAGTCAGAGAAACCAGTGCTGCTTAGCTTTGTCCATGAATCCAAAACTATTCCGCAGCGAATATATGCAGCTTTTGCACCACCCAGGATTACGGGTTCAGACCAATCAGTTTCTTCTCATAAACTGTCAGTGTTTGAAATGCAACAGAGCAACACAGCGTACCTTCTTGGATCTAACCCAAGGACTGTATGATCGGTCTGTGACAACATCCCTGCTATCTTTCCCACAATACTGCTCCTTGAACAGCTCACATCTATGGGAGGGACTATATATCAATAGTGGAAACTAGAGATGGAGAAGGGCAATTGTCTGAAGGATACTGGCTAGACTAAGAAACTGGCCTTTCCTGGCTCACAGGAAAGGCTCCAAACAAAACTCCTCGCCTGGGTACAGGACACTAAACATCAGCTCAAGCAGTATCCCTGGCATTTAATGAGATCCAGTTCCTCAGATAGCAGCGAGATCCTTTGCTGACATCATGCTATAGTTGTCATGGTTACAAAAGGACCAGCTGCTAAATACAAAGTATCAGAAAGACGAAAACAGGGACAATCAATGTCCAAGCAGAAAAGACACAGAGTAGATAAGACGATTTGGCGGTCAGGGAGAAATAAAGGGAATGGGGACAGCAACTAGGGAATTAAGCAGGAAATAAAAGCAAGAGGAAAGAAAGTTGAAAGGTAGATATCCAGAGATGATCCAGGAGCAGACCCTGTGGGAAGTGGACATGCTTATGTTTGTAATTAATGAGAAGTCTTCAAAGAGAAGTCTGGAAACAATATTCCCTAGCAAAAGTTCCGTTTAGCTTATTCTCTTTGAAGCTTTGCACGTTATATCCTAGGACAGAATGAACTGTGAAAGAGGAATGTACGTTCTGGTACTGAAGGGTAGACAGAGAGTTTTTCCCCCATGATAATCCAGCTACTGGCATAGGTGAAAAATAGAGATGAGTATATAACACAGGAAAGGAGACTTGCATAGAGCACTCCCAACTGTGTGCCATCTCCTGTTGTTGACATTTGGCCAAGCTCCATATGAAATCACTGATTTCCATGATGTGGCCTCTATGTGTTGTGCCCTAGTTTTGAGGAGGTAAAGTTTTAGATGGCCTTTTTTTGTTAAGTTGGTGAAAGCTAGTTCAACCTTTTTGTTCTAATAAAAAGTAATGAAAAGAGTATCTGAGATAAAGTGAGCCTGATAGCCTGGTGTGAATTAATATCATAGTGATTCCCTCAGCAAGTGGGTTGGGATATTCAATTAATTCCTGCAGCAGGATGGGAAATCAGGTTTCCATGGATACTGAGCCAGAAGCAGCAGTGACACTCACAGGAAATGCAAGCTTGGTTTCCCTACAGCTTGCTTCCTAAGGAGGGTTCTCCCCGCGTGCCCCGTGCTCTCTATTCTGTATTTTTAAAGGAAAAGAGGCAAATGGACATTTGAGGATGGGTGAAGAAAACAAAAAACTATCCCTGTACATAGAAAACTGTGTACCAGAAATGCAAGGGATTTGTACGGTTTTAAGCTACAATTAGGAATAAACCAAAGTATATTAAAACTAGGGGAGGAAAAAAGCTGTAGCCTATTGAGCTTCTGACAATCACTGAGATTGACAGCAAGGCCTCTGGAAGGACAGTTTTATAACCAAGGACATAGTAAGAGCAGAGTACCTATTCTAGAGCAGGGCTGTAGGTGGTTTCAACATAGCTGTTGTTCACCCAGATGATTGCACCAACGTCTGTATTAGCATCCATGAAAGCAAACTGGAAAAAAGAAAGTGTTATATCTGCCAGTTAAAAATGTAGTACAGAAAAGCCAAATTATAGTTGTTACTCAGAAGTTAACTGCCAGACATAGTGATAGGTAGTGAAGTCTCATTTAAAAACATGTAAGATAAATGAGAGGATGAAAGATGTTTGGTGATGTGCATTTTTAAAATCACTTTTGACCCAAAGTAGTATCTAGCACTGTATTTTTAATTGCTGTAGAACAGAAATTTGGGAAAACTCACCACCTTATTTACTCCATGTAACAGTCCATCAAATACAGGATGAACACTGATAACATTCATGAAGAAAGGCAGTATAACTGGGAATGTTTCTGAACAATATAGTCTTCAATACTTGACCTGTGACCTATTGCTCCTACTCAAGAAATCCATAAAATGTGTGTTCTTATCGATCTTAATTTAAACTCCATTAACCTCTCATACTGACTTATGTGAAATGTTATATATATATCCTGGACAGCTCTATCTCTAGGCAAATGCAGCAAAATGAAAATCATATTTGTTTTGGGAAGAGCCGTATTTTTAGGAATTGAAAGCAACTATGCTCTAAGTGATAAGTCTTTTAGGAAATGCATCCAGGAACTTTAAATGGATTAAAATATTATTCCTTTTCTTCACTTTTTAGATCTTGCAAAAAAGACATAGTACTCCAGTATGGTTAAGGCAAGTATTAGCTGGGTCATGCACTTGGCACAGCTCCGTGGCTGTCCACACTTCAGAGTTGTTATCTTGCCCCTCAGTGTTCCTGTGGCCCCGGCACAGTTCAGGTAAGTCAAGCAGCCCAGGGACTCTGGTCTCTGTAACAGTCTGGACAAATCAATCTTGCTTTCTTTTAGAGGGAGAACAGAGGTGGAGGTGGAAGAAGCATGTATGCATACCAAGTGCCATGCCATTCACTCTCCAGAGAGAAGAGGGGCCTTGGCCTACTTTACTTGCCAGAGTGACTATGGCTATTGCAGTCACTGCATAGTGTCCTGTAGTTTTCTGCTGCCCTTTGCAACCACAGACTGAGTAGGTTAGAGATCTGACTTTGAATTGTTCATGTGCTTTGGCTATGTTTAGTCAATTAAAAAAACCCTAGCGATATGCTGTGGTGTATGTGTGTGTGCATGATTGCGCCTACAACACTTGAGCATGTGCTAGCATGAGATAGGAAGCTGACTAATGGAAAAGACACCTGTGCACAAGTACAAACGAGAGACCGTTTTCAAACACAAGTGCATGTGGGAGGGGGCTGTGGCTGTGGCTGGGCTGGGGGTTGCTGCTGTGAAGTGTAAGCCAATGAATTGCCTCTGCAGAAGGAGGTACAATCTCCCTTCAGTACTATGATTTGGTTATCAGCCAATGTCACTCCAGAAGAAACTCCCACCTCCTGAATTCTTGTTACAGGCTGGAGAGAGTATGAAATAGATTGCTGTAAGAACACAATCATTTTTTCAAGCTACTGCCTGTCATACATGGCAGTGAGAGTAAAAGAAAAAAAAACACGGTATTTTTTTCTCATATTCTCACGGGTATGAGAATTGTAAGATAAATCATCAAAACAATAAGCCGCCATCCTTGCTATAACATCCTCAGAAGGCAGCAGCGGATTGTTTTTTTCTGTTAGTGAACCACCATAGCAAGAAGGAAAGTATTCTGCATAGATGTTCCAGGTTAAGAAAAGTATTATACTTAAGAGCTCATATGTATTTCCATGATGAATTCCTACTGTTTTGCTGTCTAACTCCCAAACCTTTTGCTGTCAGGCTGGTTTGCCTCTGTGCTCTTGTGATATCTTCTAAATAAACACAACTTGTAGCACTGTTTGTGCTACAGAAGATAGGAAATGTCATTTAAAAATGTATTGTCAAATCACTAAATTTGCTGACGGGACTACTGAAGCCAATGGAAGAATAAGATTAGGCATGCTCTTCTTTTGTCGTGCCTTTCATTTCAGGCTACAAATTCTTATTGCCCATGTGCTGCCACTTCCCAGAGACACTTGCCTTAGTGCAAAAGAGAAACAGTCCACAGATAGCACTTTGTTAAAGCCACCAAGTAAAGTAGGGTCTTATGTTAATGAAGTCCTTCTGAAGCAATATAAGTAGTGAGGTCTTCTGTCTTAGAGCTTTGTGTCTTGGCTGAATCACAGTAGTTCAATATTTGCATGACAGACAGTAATTGGCCTCATGCAACTCTTCTTTGCCTTTCCTCTTATGTTATTTAAATACAAAAGCTGCAAGCTTGCCTCATACAGACATAATTTGGAAAAGCACTCAAGTACATACTTTAGTTGGAGCATGTGAATTGATATATTGTTTGCCCATGCCCTGAAGACGTCAGAATGCAAAAGACCCAGTATGACTAATACCTAAAATCATACACATCCAAGGATTCTTCTGTTTTGGGATACCACTTTCCAAATGTGGCAACACAAGGCAGGATTTTTGGAAAGAACATTTAATGAAGTAGGCTTAGAACAGTGCTTGGCTACATAACAATGTAGATAGGATAGGATTAAGCTGATCTAACTTTGGACAGATGCAATCTAGGCGTATAATCTGAACTGTTCATCAGGGCCTTGCTCACGTTGACAAATAGGTGTCACTGGGGGCAATTCAGCCCACTGGCAATACGGAGTGCCCACACCTAGCAGCACATCAAGCTATTTCTTATTCAGCTATTCGTAAAATTGCTAAAAGTTCAATCATAACCAGCTGGCAAAATAATTACATCTTCACCTTTGCTGTTAACAGCTGAATTTATGAATAAGTAAGGCCATGTTTTCTTGTTTGTTTAATCATTTTGTGAAATATTCATGTCTATTATTTTCACACCAACCCATTTTTAATAGGTGGTTAGACCATTATGTTTTGATTACTGTGTTAATATGAAGGGCCACCGTTTTTCCCACCTACGTAGTAAAGAGATCAGTAAAGCTGTTTGACTGTGGCTCTTTTTGGAGGGTGGCTTTAGCTTACTGCTTTCTTTTAGTCATTTCAGGTCCTTATTAAACTTGTTAGTTTCTTGTTAAGTCAGATGAAAGCAATGTCTTTTATAAATAACTCCTGGAAAGGACCTTTAAGTTGCATTGGCGAGGTATCTTGGAGGGGAGAAATACAATCATTGTAAGGCAAAGTTGTAAATGTAAAAATATTTATTATTCACTTCAAACATTCTGCTGTGGTCTACTGCACTTGCTCCAAAAGCTGACTATTCAAAAGGAATTGCAAAAATCATCCTTGTTATTTCATTTATTTGTACTAGCCTAGTATCTAGAAGCTATTGAATACAAAAGACTTTCTGCCTATCTTAAAATGAGATATTCAGCTATTGAATGGAACTATTAATGTGAAGGAAGTGGGCTGAGAGGGAAATGATAAAGGTGATTCTTAGGATGATCAGATTCCTACCCTGCATGTTTGTCACAAACTGTTACTGCTCAACTCTTTATTTTATTGTTCTTCATCAGTACAACACTAACAGCAACTATGTAACCGTGAGGTGGTTTTCAGTGTCTGAAAAATGGTTTCTGCTCTGAGAAACATACAACTGAAAACTTACCGGCCGTATCTAGTGACCGTTGTGGCATTGTATTAATGATACTACTAAGAGATACTACTGTAGAGAAAATATCCTAGACTTTTATTTTCAGTAATTTAAACCATCTTGAGAGAAAATAAGTTCTTTGTGCCTGAAGTTTCATAAAAGCTCATGTAGTTTTGTTTCATTTATCCAAATAATAATACACGTTCTTCTTGTTTAACTGTAAAATCTTTAAGCTCCTCCACCATGACCACTGAAAAATAAGATTTTTCATAAACTTCTAATATTTTATGGATTTGGAACTTAGTATGATTTAAGTAAATCAACTTTAACTAAAGAGTGAGTTTCCAAAGTTTAAAAATATTTCAGTTTACAAATAAAAAGTGCTATTTAACTTAATAACACAGTGTTGACCTGTCAAAGCAGCAAATTGTGATGCTGAATAAATCACCCAACTGAACAAAATGCCTCATGGCATTTTTTTAATAACTTCCTAAGGAAAATTTGTCTAAACTTTACCCTGTTTGGGACTAGTGGCAGCTGCACTACTGGGGAAGGGCATGTTTAAAATAGACATCAGTTGACTAACCAATGCCCTCATTATGGAAACAAATGTATTTCATAGTTCTTTAAGTAGGGAACTAGGAAAAGAAAAATGAGGTGGAATTAATTCTGTATGTAGAATTAATGAGCTTGCTGTGGGATTGTGTGTTGAATTTTAGGCTCCAAACTTGAAAATGGTTGCTGAAAAATTGGAAAGAATATGGAGAAAAGCTGCGAGATTGATACAAAGACAAGATAACCTCCTACATTGTAAGAGGCTTATGTAGTTATAGATAAGGGATGGTTTGAAGGCCATCTCCAAGGCACTTCTAAAGGAAAGAGGAGTTTGGTCCTCTTGGTTTATTACTCCAGCAAAAGGTGTAATGATACTGATTACCTGAAAGCTGACTCTAGAACAATCTAGACTACTGAAGCACTGAAAGTTTTTAAATATTGAGACTCTTTGTTTAGAGAAGAGATGTATTCTCCAGCATTAGCTGGAGGCTTGGATTTGGAATTGCTATTCTTCTGAAATGTATACGGTTGTTTTAATGGCTTTTGTGGGCTTCACGGCTGACCTTGCTCAGTGGTATTCTCTGCCTTTAGTTATTATGAGCAGAAGGGGGAGGGGTGAGTAGTGTCAGAAAAGATGACCATAGAGTGATCCTTCTGACCTTTAGCTCTGTGGCATGGCCTAGAATTTAACTTTACATGACTGACCTTACTACTTTGTCATTTGAGATGCTCTGATTCAGCCAGATAAGAAGAGAGATGGAACTAATGTTTTCTCTGGGGCTTCCTACTCTTTTCTAAATACTTTTAAAGCAACTATGAATATCAGGAGTTTAAATTTTTTTTTGTCCCTCCTCTAATCTGGAAAACCACTCTGACTTCTACTCTGGGCCATAAACCGAGCCTCAATGACTGCTCTGTGCATCAGTGAGCACAACCCCATTGATTAGTGAGTGAAAAAGGGAAACGGACTTTCAGTACTGTCATTGTGATGCCACAGTATAGTTTAGTGGTGTAGCAAAATAGGCTGTCAGAGTTTCCAGCTAATCTCCTGTACATACCAGTGTGTGTGGTGATGCGTGGTTTAGTGCTGCTGAAGGCTGAGATGCCACCACTAACTCCTCACTCTTGCATACTTTGAAAAGCACTTTTCCTTTGATGTCCTCCTGGTGTTCTGGTCAGCTGTGATTGGATGTTCCAACAGGCATCTCCTCCACTCATTTTGGTGACACATACATCCCCTCATCCCTACACAAAGCTTTTCTTTCAGCTAAGAGTTCTTCACTTCATCTCTTGCCAGCTCCCCAGAAGGTGTTTCTACACTTCAATAACTGTTTATTTCCAAGCAGCATTTGGGGCTTGGACGCTACCACAAAGTTGTTGGGAGTATCATGTTTGGGAACTCCAGGGTCGCAGCTATCCAAGAAAGTGCTTGCAGCCCTTCTGTTCCCAGTGCATCTGTACCTGACTTCATATACAGCAGCCTGAGAAGGAAAGAACGATTAGATTCCTGTTGGAAACAAGGCTAGAAATTACTGGTAAGAGGACCAAACAAGATGACAAATAAGAAAAATGGCTAACAAAAGCCTTGTTTCTACAGTGACCTATTGTGATGCTTTTCATCTTATGTTCTGTCTGTTGGGCTGAGCATACTGAACCTTTATGTCCTTCTAGCTTACAGAAAATGTGACAGAAATATTTCCTGTGCCATACTGGCTGAGATAGATACAAGAGGAAACAACAACACTTATTTTTGGTAGTGACATGACAAAATAGAAAAAAAATTGTTGCAAAGAACAAATTCTGTAAGAAAAAATTTGCAATAATCTCATGCATTTACACATATAGCTGAACAGGTTTTCTTTTGTACATACAGATGCCTTGCTTTCTTAGCCTATAAAGTCAGCACTAGTGTTGTGTGTGTAGCAAGCAGAAGCAGATGTTTAGGAGTTGTAGTTCAGAAGTAATGTTAGGGAGATTTATGTACTTATTCTGAGCCTGTAGGGAGGCAGAGAAGCACTGTCATATACACTTGTTGAGTCTGTGGACAAGTAGGAGCACAGGCATATCTGACATCGCTTTCTGTTTTAATCATACAAGCATCATACCTACTGCTTGTGTGGCAAGTTTCATTGTAATAATAGTCAATATTTACAGAATCCTACCTCGCTTAGGTTGGAAGGCAGTTCTTGAGATCATCTAGTCCTGTTCAAGCAGGGTCAGCCACAGCAGGTTGCCCAGGACCACATCCAGCTGGGCTTTGTGAGACCAAACTCACACTTAAAAAAAAAAAGTGTTTTCTTGTGTTCAGGTTGAACTTCCTGGTTTTTAATTTGTGCCCATTGCCTCTTGTCCTGTCAGCAGGCTCTGCTGAGAAGACTCTGGCTCCCTCTTCCTCATTGATAAGATTTCCTCCCTGCACTTCCCCGAGCCTTCTCTTCTCTAGGCTGAACAGTCCCAGCTCTCTCAGCCTGTCTTCACATAAAAGATTCTCCAGTCCCTTAATCATCTTTGTGGCCCTTCACTGGACTTGCTCCAGTAAGCCCACGTCTGTCTTGTACTGGGGAGCCCAGAATTGGACACAGTGCTCCAGGTGAGGCCTCTACCAGTGCTGAATGGAGGGGAAGGATCACTTCCCTTGACCTGCTAACAACGCTCTTCCTACTGCATCCCTGGATACCGCTGCCCTTTGTTGTGAGGATGCATTCTTGGCTCACGTTCAACTCCTTGTCCATTGGGACCCCAAGGTCCTTCCAGGCAAAGTTACTTTCCAGCCAGCCGCTCCCCAGCATGTACTGCTGCGGGGTGTTATTCCTCCTGAGGTGCTGGACTTTACATTTTTCCCTTGCTGAACATCATGAGATGCCTCTTGGTCCAACTCTCCAGCCTGTCCTGGTCCTTCTGAATAGCAGCACAACCATCTGGTGCATCAGCCATTCCTCCCAGCTTTGTATCATCTGTAAACTTGCTGAGGGTTCAGTCTAGGTTATTAATGAAGAGGTTATCTTACTGAAGTCAAGGTAAACACCAACAACGGCTCTCCCCTCATCCATCAAGCTAGTTGCCTTATTATAAAAGACTACCAGGTTGATTAAGCATGATTTCCCCTTCATAAGTCCACACAGACTACTCCAAATCACCTTCTGGTCCTTCATGTGTTTGAAAATGCATTCCAGGAGGATTTTCCCCATCACTTTTTCAGGGATTGAGGTGAAGCTGACTTGCCCATAGTTCTCCAGCTCTTCGTTCTTGCCCTCCTTGAAAAAAGAAGTGACATTTACTTTCTTCCATTCTTCAGAAACCTCTCCTGATTGCCATGACCTTTGAAAGATAATCAAGAGTGGCCTCACAGTGACATTAGCCAGCTCCCTTAGTACTCACGGGTGCAGCCCATCAGGTCCCATGGTCTTATGTACATAGAGTTTAAGCGTTCCCTAACCTGGTCCTCCTCCACCACAGGTAAATCTTCCTTGTTCCAGACTTTCCCTCTGATCTCAAGGTTCAAACAAATAACTCGGAGTGAACAGTCCCCCAATCAGATTAGATTTTTAACAAACAAAGTCTGTTTTTTTTTTTAAAAAAAAAAAAAAAAGGGTAAGAGAGACTCCTTGTGCCAGTGATTGTGGCCAACATCAGTGTGAATGAGATTACACTGCTGCCAGAAACCCTTGGCTCTCTTTGTTCTTCAGAAGAACCCTGGTAGGCCTCTTGCACCTTGCTTCACGGCACAGGTGTTCACCCTTTTCTTATAGAAAATACCTCTGGAAGGCTGCCAAGCGATCTTCCCTTATTTTTCGCTTGTATAAACATGTTGCCAGAAGCAATGGGAAGCCACTAAAAACATACACAGAGGGGCAGGGGACTTCCAGATCATTGGTAAAGTACATAAAGCATGCAGAATGGCTTTTTCTGGGGCTCATTTTCTGTGTTAACATATTTACAGCCTGCCTGTCTCACTCCACGAAAAATGAGGTGAGGGCATTTAGGCTGAACAGCAGCCCCCTGATCATAGCATAGGAACATGCATGTGGTTTCTAGGAATCACCATTTTTCCAACCATTTGCAGATGGCTCATTACACAGTCCATATCTCCTGCCCCACTAGACAGACCATCTGCACTGGGAGCACTTTCAAAATGGTACAGTGTTTATATTTGGAGTGCAAACATTTTGTGGAGTCCTAGAAACATACTAGGCATGATTGCTATTGTATTTTCTTCAGTCACAAGACGGAACATTTACTTCCCCTCATGTCTCAACCCTGGTTGAACCCTCAACCTGGTTCTCCCCTGTTTTGTGTCCTTTGATTCTATCTCTTTTGCTAAAGTCACCGATTTGTTAGGTCACAGGGATACTGCATTCCACCCACATCCCCCACTCCTCTGTCTGTTGGAAGTATGCACTCAAAGCATTGGTTGAACGCAGCTCTGTGGTTTTACAGTCCATAGATAGTTCATTTGCAGGAAATGCTCTACAAAACAATGAATCTAGACTATTCATCTACATAAAACTGTGAAACATGCTGTTAGAGTCTGGATGTCCTAGGGGGCTGAGTCTGGCCAATAGTTCATTCTGTTATGTGTCTTGAGACACTACCAGATCTGAAATTGCTTAGTTTTTTCTTTTTGGGGTCTACGGCCTCATCTGAGGGAGAGTCCTATATTCTGGCTGTTCCTGACACTTGTGCTTTGATTGGTACTGCTGGCTGCCAGCATTCAGCAAAGGTGAAGATGCTGTGAGTAAGTTTAAAATTTAGAAAGAGACAAGAGGACCTCCTATGTAAACTCAGGAGTGTGGCACAATGTATCCAAGTTATTTTGGAAAGGGAGGATTACCGTTCATCCAGGGTTTATAGGGCCTGTGGATAGTTTGGGCCCTTGCCTACAAGCATATGCCAGTATGGCATATCTTTCAGGAGCACAGGAGAAACTCTCAAGAGTCAATCAAGATCTCCTGCCAAATATACCTGAGCAAGAGTAGCAAGATAGAGTTGCACTGCTGAAGTCAAAAGGGGTTGTTGGGGCACATACAGGCAAACAAGACATGTATGGACAGAGATGCTGTGTCAGGTTTGAGTTAACCAAGGTAGCATCAGTGTGAGCTCTGCCACACACATCAGACCACAGTTCTAAGTACGTGGGCATCATATGAAAGTTTCATTGCTAATGAAGTAGTAGGCTGTGTGATGTTAAGCACCTGTGTGCAAATAGGTGGGACATGGCTGTGTACGGGTAGCTGCTGTCTTGATAGCTTGAAGATAGCCTCTTGGTCACAAGAATAGGGTGTCTAAAGGGGTACATGAAAGCTCCACAATGCTGAATATGTTTCTGCCAAAGAAGTTTTTGGGCATAAGAGACAATAAAATTTTGTGTTATGTGCAACACAAAAGGTCAGTCTATGTAGTTCCATGGTCTTTTCTAGTACTATGCTATGAACATACAATGAAATTGCTCTTTCACAATACTTTTCTTTCTGTCACTAGCATCAGCCCAGCTTCCCTACACAATACAAGGCCTACATCAGAGACTACAGTTTCATCTGGGCAGTAGTTGTTAATGACAAAGTGCTGGGGTGCAGTGACCTAGACAATCCATCTAATTGAGCTAATCTAGAATAGCTCAGATTCAAGTAGGACTTCCTGTCTATTGGTCACCCTGAAAATCAGTCTCCTCTGCCATTACAGCTATGAAGAATTTCACTGTCACATGCCTTGATATTAGCTATCCTAGCTGCTATCTTGATGCTGACAACAGATCTCAAGAAAAGGCACCAATGCTCTTGCTTATTTTCTCATTCCCTTGCTTCCAAAGAATATGTCCAGTGTTTTTTTACACCCCTTACATTGCATTCAGTTAATCTTTATAGGACAGCTCATAGAAATGTATACAGTTTAAATTTCTTATGTAAATCCTGGATAAAGGTCTCTGTCCACTGGTAAACACAGGGTCTGATTACAGAATCATAACAGTATGTTGTTTGTTTTTTTCTTTTTGCTTTATTGTTTTTTCCTCACTAAGACAAACTACAGAGCCAGGATTCATTCAGAAAGTAACTGTAATGTCTCTGAGAGTTGTTTATAGTCCTACTGAGTAATAAAATCCCTACAGTCTTTTCTTTCATGTGAATAGCAATGCCACATACATGTTCATCCAGGCTACTATGGTACAGGTGTTGATGGTCTTGCTAGACCTCAGTCTGCTTTGGCAAGACAATATCTACTTATAATTTATATATCTCTCCCCACTCCTCCATGTTAATCTAATATCAGAAGCCTTCTTTAGCTTTAGTCTTAAACAACCCTTCATCTCTAAAGATACAAACACATACAGTAGATGGCATCAGTGATTTTTGTCCTGAAGAAGAATGTGAACATGTGAAATTATTACTACTGAAGGAGCAAAATGAGTGCTTGTGTCACAGTAGCAGTGAGATCCCAGCAGTATTAGTCATCTGTCATCTTTGTTCATTGGTAACACCTGTTGAATGCTCACAATTGTTACCTGTTTTGCCTTTCTTCCTCTACTTCTACCTTTCTAATATTTCTCATATAATAATGCTGCAGGAACAATAGAGGACAACCTTATATATGGTTAATCATCTTAGTCATCCTGATACCATAGGAGACCCTACACTATTTGTCACAGGGCTAACAATGAACCAAGGTAAGCATTGTGTCTTAGCAACCACAGCCAAATTATCTAAACTGAAGATGAGAGTTCACCAGAGCAGAGATACTCTTAGACAGTAGGGGAAACGTTTGAATACTTCAGGTAGTGTATAGCAACTCTCTTTTGCAATAACAAAACCTTTACAGGCTTTTGAAGTCTACTAAGTCATGCATCCCAAATGAACCATTTCTAAAGGATTTGTTTAAATCAGAGCATGAAAGCCTGAGGTGAAAACCCTCAGCTGCCTTAGATTTCTGAGGAAAATCGGTGACATCACCTTTCTGCTCATCTATAATGTCTGAGATCAAAGAAAAATACAAGCAAGCAACCTGATTCTTACATAACCCATGCTCTATTTAATTTTTGTAGACCATGCCCAGCTCCTGAAGTAATCATAGGGAAGTGTTCCCTCTTGTGGTTAGACAATACCACTACAAATGATGTGCGTAATGTGTTTCAGGCCTGTTTACAGAACGAAGAGACTCATGTACTGGAAAGGGGTACAAATTTTGCAGCAAACATGGGGAAGTCCATCTCTGTCGTATAAATATGACACCAATATAAAGCTGGAGGAAGAAGCAGGAAGGGGGGTGACATTTGGAGGTATGATGTTTGTCTTCCCAAGTAACCATTGCGCATGATGGAGCCCTGCTTTCCTTGAGGTGGCTGAACACCTGCTGGCTGATGGGAGGTGGTGAATTAATTCCTTGTTTTGCTTTGCTTGCATGTGCAGCTTTTGCTTTACCTATTAAACTGTCTTTATCTCAACCCACGAGTTTTCTCACTTTTACCCTAACGATTCTCTCCCCTGTGCCATTGTGCATGAATGAGTGGCTGCATGGTGCTTAGTTGCCAGCTAGGGTTAAACCACAACAATGTCACAGCTTTTTAAATCAGATGGCTTGGTTCGGAGGGGGGTGAGAGGGAAGAAACAACTCTATAGCATTTTTTAAGAAAGCTGGAATACCCCCTCTTATTTCTAATTCTTCAGGTTTATGGAATAATACAACATAATAAGTAGAGAATCATAAAATTAGAGAATATTAAAACTGTTTAAAGGGATATCTATGTAAACTTGGTTTACTGTCTGGAATATTAAAAACAGTACCCAGGGGAAATAGAGGAGGGAACAGAATGAGGTAATTGGAGATTTGGGATAAAGACAATTAAAGGCATGTGTATTTGAACAGTTTCTGAGAGACCTAGAGAAATTATGATTGCTGCTGTTAATATTACATATCCCGGCAAAACCAACAGTTCTGAAAAAAATGACTGAATTTTGCCAAAAGGCAATCGGCATTCCAGACACATGGAAACTATGTGGATGAAGTGAGGAGTGCACCTAATTAAAACAAAATTTGTATTAGAACACTAGACGAATTACAAAGATAGGAAAGCTGGTTAACTTTTCTTGCATTCAGAATTGAGCTCTGTTATATCCAGTGCCAACAGTAACAGCGACCACTTTACTTTTAGTCACGGTACAGGTTGGCAAGACCTGGAAGTAAGCTGCAGTCATGAAAGCCGCAGTTATGAAAAATAACTGAGAGACAGAGCTGTAATTGTGTGGAAACATGTTTTGTAAAGGCATCATGATGTTTTTACTAGTACAATACCACAACAAATTAGTTTGAATGAAAAAACTGTTTAAAAAAATAAACATTGAAGGTTACACTGGAGCTGAATATAAAATAGTTTCTATCAACTTCTAATAAGAAAGCAAGGAAAACAAAACACAGGATTCATCTCAGCTAATTTTTAACCATCAAAAAGATTACATATAGATGAAGTAAAAAATATTCAGAATCTTTTTGTAGTCATCTGTGAGACACAACTACAGAGAAGGATCCAGCTCATTCAGGACAGGTATATAAATGAGATGGGATGAATTGGCTTCTGCAGGTCCTGGCTTGCTCCACTGACAATAGTGAGAACCTCAAATACTGACTTGCTCAAGAACTCTAATTTTCATCTAGATAAATGCACATCATGTGACAACTCCCATGCACTTTCTGTTCACTTTCTAGTAGAAAAAATAAACAAGCTTTTTTTATTTCTTTTTTCCCTTCAGTCAGGTATAAGATGAACCAAGGTTGACATTCCTTAATAATAGAACTGACTAAGCAGAGCTATCTACTGAACTGTAATTTTCTTCCCAATTTCAGTTCTGTATACCACTTTTAATGGAAATATTCTTCCTGTAAGCGTAAGAATGCTAAGCTCACAAGTATCACTCATTCAGGAAGAGCAATGAGATAAAAAGTGTTCAGCCTATCACAGAAAATATGTACTACCGGTTACTTGCTGTAGCATGACTGGTAACTGATGTGAATGTTCTTGAATGCTTATTGATTAGCATGGTATGCAGTAAAGACTAGGGCAAGGTAACAACAGTATGCAAGGTCTACTACAGGCAACTATGTCAAACAAACAGAAAGGAATAAATTGTTCTTTAATCTCATACCTGTAGCAAAAGGAAATTTGTGTAGTCATGGAGAGGTACAGCTCTGATCTGAACATGGCATTCTGCAGGCATGCAGTTGCTGTGCATGATACTGCAATAGGCATCTTGCTTGAAGTAGCACTTGTAGACAGAAAAGACACATTTCACTTGGTCTCTCGGCTAAACCTGCATCTGGTATTATCATTAAGCCAAATTCAGGAGGTCTCATGCTGCCAGTACTTAAAACTACTAAAATTTAAAGGTGTAACTGTTGGGTTTTTTTTCATTTGGTTGGTTGGTTGTTTTTTTTAAGAGAAAAGATATCATACTCTATATGTGAATGGCCTTCTTGTGCCAAGGGGAGACAAGTAATTTACCTGCAGGAGCTGGAATTCCACGATTACTTGGGGATCATGACCTGGTTACAGTCGGTATGAGCAAGCAGAAATCAGATATATTCAGCAATATGACTGGAGCCTCAAAAACAGGAATAATTTCCTGGCAGTGAAGAAAATAGGGGAAGGCAAAGTTTAGACAAAGAAAAGTGAATGAAAATGAAAAGTTATTTAAAAAATGGTTACCAGGTAGCACAAAGTAATGAATGATGTAAAAGGACTACTGTGGCTAAAAGCTCATCCCACTTAAGAAATGAAAGGAAATCACTATTAAGAATAACAATAAAAATATTAAAAAAGTAAAAAAAAAAAAATTAAAAGCCTGGCAACACATTTCTATTAGAAGAAAAAAATTACTACTAGACAAACAAACTCTGTGGCTGGAAAGTGACTTAGGAAGACACTGTTAAATACACCAATGCAAAAGACATAAATTATTAATACAATGCAGAAAAGGCGTGAAAGCCCAATGAATATGTATGCTGTGAATTTGCAAAGAAGCAGGTTGAAGTTATTTCTCAAAGCATGATGTAGTGCTTTCTAGACTACTAGAAGGTAGAAAAGATGACAGAAAAGTCTATTATGAATAGATATTTTTAAGCAAACTCTCACCGATAACTTGCATGCAAGTATCTTAAAACAACTGGCAAATGCATATGCTGATATGATACGTTCTAGAGCAAAAGAGAGAAGAAGTGTTTGAACAAATATGTAGAAAAAATTGAGCCTTTTGGTAAATTTTGTTATTAACTGGGGTATTTTATTCTGTCAAATGGGCTGATGCCACTGCCACAGTAGTATTCATGTAATTATTATAATTTGTTTAAGTGCAGAAAAGAAATGCTGATGAAAAAAATTCTGTGAATCAGAAAATAGAAAAGAACACTCATATTGCAATATCAAATTTAAAAAAAAAAGAAAAGATAAATTTACTACTTTAGATTTTTTGTACTGTTCTGTAAACTTGAAGCAAAGACTGGCATTTTCTGATGACTTGAGATGGGTTGTTTATTCATGGAGATTAATACTCCATTCTCTCTTCTCTTTCCCTCATCCCATAGCATTCTTCACTCTGTGTCCTTGGAATAACATTCCTCTCACTGAAATGTATTGAGAGACAACAAGTACATTTGATGATGATAGACTTTCAAGGAGACCCAGAGTATTGCACGTGTTTATTCTTTAGACAATCACAACCAAAATTATTAAATTTTCAAATAAAGTTGTGGCTGATCCAGTGGCAAAGCCTTACACTTCTGTGCTTTCACTAGGAGCATTAAGTGCAGTGTTACAAATGAAACTACTGTCATATTGGAAAGATATTCTTTTTAAAATACTGATCTATAGTAGCAAATTCTTTGGACATTCAAATTATGCTACCTTGAAAACAAAACACAGATATTATCTTATTCTAATAGCTAGAGGCTCCACTTACTACAAAAGCTTTCATTCACAACTTCCAGTCTGACCACAACATCCCTCAGTCTAACTGGCTGGATGAACTAAACAGATCTAGGTTTTCAGCAGTAAAAAGCTAACTCTTTTAATGTAGTTCGTAATGTTGTATTCAGAAAAAGAAAATGGAACACAGAACATGAGTTCAGAAAACTATCAGACGTTGTCTGTCCCAGAGTGTGAATGACAACATGCAATTTCCTAGCTCAATGTCCAGGTTGTAAGTCATCCATGTATACTGTTGCCTCTCCAATACTTCACTGAAGCCAGGAAGCCTCACTGGAATAGTGGAGGACATGTTGCAAAACGGTCTTTATTACCATAATTTATGTGCAGCTCATGCCAGTTACACTGCTCTGTCTGCAACTCTGAAGCAGGTATCTTGCTTTCTGTTATATGAATTCTTAAATTAGAATTATGTTGATTAAAAATTAAGGTAACTGAAAAGAAAGCAAGCAATAGATTTTCCATCTCTTTGTGATTTCACATATTGGAAAAGAAAAGCTTTCCTGAATTATGTACTTCAGTTAAAAAAGACGTATCAGGCTGAACGTATGCTGGGTGTGAGTGAAATTCTCTGGGAATCCCGCCCTTTCTAAGAGAGCTCCAAACTGTGACAGTCTGGTGGAAATCGGAGACTAGGTATAATTATTATGCACGGGCCTTCTCAAAATCTGCAGCAGATATTTGAATTTGTTAAAAAAAGGAAAAGCACCATATCACATTTTCAAAATAGAGCTTTGGCCTAGTGCCCTGACATCTGAAACTCATCATGATTTCTCTCCATGGAGAGTAAGTACCAAAGAACGGCTATGCACTATCTGCTGTTGAGTAATACAGGCTGCAGATAAGCAGGAGCTTTCTACATTTTTCCTACAGGCATTGTGTGGCTGCAACCCATAACTGATTTTAGGTTGGAAATGCATCCATGAGGGAGGCACTGCACAGCATTACTGACAAGACACAGCCCTAAATACAGCAACTCAGTTAAAACAGTACACGACAGAGGTTTAAATCGTCTATGAACATGGGCAGACAGAGCCCTGCCATTGCTTGCAACTTGAACATAAATCACAAAGGCAGCAGAACCTAGTGCTGCGGTATATACAACTGCCTTCCCACGGCTAGAGAGGACTGCCTGGCACCCGGGGTGTGTGGCCCAGTTTTGTGCCAGGATTACCACGGGGGAAGGCCAGCCCTGAAGGCGTCAAGGCTGTGGGGAGGCTGCGTGCCCCTGAGCGAGCGCCTGGGAGAGAGGCCGGTCGGGAGACTGCGCCGTAAACAGGAACAAAGGCGCCTGTCGTTCCCCTCCATCGCTGCGGCGAAGGGAGCGCCGTCCGCGGCAAGAGCACGGAGCCGCGGCAAGCTCCGTGCCGCAGCCGAGCAGGGGCGGCCGTGCGCCGCGGCGCTCCAGGGCCAGGTCAACTGGATCGGGCTCGCCGGACCTCGGGGCCGCAGGGGCACCTGCGGGAACGCCGGCAAGGCCCCCGCCAGCGTCGCGCACCCGGGCGACACGCCAGCCCCGCGCCGCGTCGGGGCTTCCAGCTTCTGCTCCCGCCGCCGCCGCCCACGGAGCCACGCGCACTGCGGGGAAGCCCTCGCCGCGGCGGCCGCGCACGCGCACTGCGGCCGCACTGCGTCGCCGGTGCCGTCTGGCCCGGCGCCAGGGGAGCCCCGCTCCGCGGCGTGCTGGCAGCAGGGCCGTCCGGGCGGGGCGGGGCGGCGGCCCTGTCGAGCGCCTATTTATAGAGCGGAAGGCTCCCCCTGGCCTGGGAAGCGCGCTCCTGAGGCTCAGCACCGCGCCTGCTGCCTCAGGCGGGGAGCCGCGGCTCCCCCCTTCCCCACAGGGGCCATTTGTTCCGTGCGGAACCGGTGCTGGGAGCAGCCCGCATCTGCGCGGAGGCCGGGCAGGAAGGAGCTGCGGCTGCATCAAGGGACAGCCCTAAGGGCACGAGAGCAGAGTCCCGAGCGCTGTCACTTTCCGTCGCGCCGAAGTCAATGGCGGCTGTGGCCGTGCCGGTATCCTGGGCTCTGCTTTTAGCAGTGCCTCATTCTCGGTTGCGTGACGGAAGCGCACAGAGCTTCGGTCTGCCCCGGTCTGGCGCTGCGGGCAGAGGCCCTCCGCTTTCGGCGGGAGCGGGTGGAGCAGGGCGCTCCCGCCAGGCCTCCGAAGTCCCAGAGATTCCCCTTTTCCGGCGACAGGCAGCCCCCGCCTGGGGCGCGCTGCCAGCGACAGAAAACTCCTCCGCAACGAGGCTGCCGAGCGCGCGGCTCTGCTGACCGTGAGCAGCCGGCGCGCGGCCCCTCCGCGTAGACGAGAGGAGGCGAGTAGTGCGAGCTGAGCAAACGGGGTGGGCCTGAGTGGGAGTTCTGCCCGCGAGAGCGCGGCGGCGGAGTTGGAGTCTGCCGGGCCCTCCCTGAGACCCCCGTGCCGCCTGCCCGGGCAGCAGCCTCGCGCTCCCGTGGCCCGGCGCCTCCGCGCGCTCCCGTGGCTCGGGGGCGGGCGCGCGGCCCGGCGGCAACCTGGCTCACGCGCCCGGACTCCCCGCGCCCCCCCAACCCGGTGCCGGAATCGCCATATAAGGAGCGGGAAGCCTCCGCCGGAACCGAGACTTATAAGGTTGTTTCCTAATATGGAAAGTGCGGCGGGGGCTTCCGGCGGGCTGGTCGGAGCGGGCGGGGGCCGGGGACCCCGCTCCCCGGGGCCGGCAGCGCTGCGGCAGCGCTGCGGCGGTGCTGCCCATGGCGGGGGACAGGCTCGCAACGGGTGCGGGGCTCCCAGCCCGGGGCGGGCGGGGCCCCCACGGCCTGGCTTTCCCCGGTGCCAAGCGCTGACGCCAGGCGGGGTCCTCCAGCCCGCATCCATATAAGGGCTTCCTGCTTTCCATATTTGGCCATGTACGTCAGGGCCGGGGCGGGCTGCGGCCGGCGGGGACCCGATATATAGGGGCGGCTCCGGGGCGGGCGGGGAGCCGAGCGCTTCCAGCGGGCAGAGCCAGGGGGAGCCCGGGCGGGCGGGCGGGGAGCCGAGCCGAGCACTTTCAGCGGGTAGCGCCGGGGCGACCGCGGCGCAGGGCACGCAGCAGGCGACGGCCGCCTCGCCGCAGCCGGCCCGTCCGCCGGGCCCGCGGCGGCGGCGCCACCATCCGTCAGAGCCCGAGCCCGGCGCCCTCATGGCCGCGGCCAAGGCAGAGATGCAGCTTCTGCCCCCGCTGCAGATCTCCGACCCATTCGGCGCCTTCCCGCACTCGCCCCCCGCCATGGACACCCACTATCCCAAGCTGGAGGAGATGATGCTGCTCAGCGGCGGGGGCCCGCAGTTCCTTGCCCCCCCCGGGGCGCCCGAGAGCGCGGGATTCGGCGCCGCCGGGGAGCCCGGGGAGCAGCACTTCGAGCACCTCGCAGCAGGTAAGCGCGCTGGCCTCGCCCGGGCGGGCGGGGAGTCCCGGTCCGCCACGGGGGCAGCGGCGCCTGCAGGGGCTCGGCGCTGCAGCGGCGCTCCTGTCCCGGCGGCTGCGCGAGGGGATTCTCCTGTGTGCGTCAGCGGCTCCGGGCTAGCTGCTGCTGGAGATCTGCCAGCGGCGCTGCAATATGTTACGCTCAATTATTAATTAACCAGAAACAAGGATCTGGGGCTGCGCTGTGTGGGGATGGCTCGCGAAGCACTGGCAGCAACTGCAGTGGCTGCTGGAAGTAATCGCTATTCCTCTCTTTCCAGACACTTTTCCCGAGATCTCCCTGAACAACGAGAAAACCCTGCCAGAAACCAGCTATCCCAACCAAACGACGCGACTGCCACCGATAACCTACACGGGGCGCTTCTCCCTAGAGCCCGCCCCCAACAGTAGCAACACCTTATGGCCAGAACCTCTCTTCAGCCTTGTTAGTGGCCTGGTGGGCATGGCTAATGCACCTCCCACCTCTACGCCATCAACATCACCATCCTCCTCCTCGCAGAGCCCCCCTCTGAGCTGTTCTGTCCAAGCCAGCGAGAACAGTCCAATTTATTCAGCCGCACCAACTTTTCCCAATTCCACCTCCGACATTTTCCCTGAACCGCAGACCCAGTCCTTTCCCAACCCATCTGGAGCCCCCATCCAGTATCCACCTCCAGCTTATCCAACTGCTAAGACCAACTTTCAGGTGCCAATGATCCCAGATTACCTGTTCCCTCAGCAACAGGGTGAGCTCAGTCTTGTTCCAGCTGATCAGAAGCCCTTCCCAGCCCTTGAGACCAGGGCACAGCAGCCTTCCCTCACGCCACTGTCCACTATTAAGGCATTTGCTACTCAGACTGGCTCCCAAGAATTGAAGACCCTCAACACTACCTATCAGTCCCAGCTGATCAAGCCCAGCAGGATGAGGAAATACCCAAATCGTCCCAGCAAGACTCCTCCTCACGAGAGACCCTATGCCTGCCCAGTGGAGTCCTGTGACCGGAGGTTTTCGCGGTCTGATGAGCTAACGCGGCACATCCGCATCCACACGGGACAGAAACCTTTCCAGTGCCGCATTTGCATGCGGAACTTCAGCAGGAGCGACCACTTGACTACGCACATCCGCACACACACAGGAGAGAAGCCATTTGCCTGTGACATTTGTGGCAGAAAGTTTGCCAGAAGTGATGAGAGGAAGAGACACACTAAAATCCACCTTAGGCAGAAGGACAAGAAAGTGGAAAAGGCAGCTCCGGTCTCAACTGCTTCCCCAATTCCTGCCTACTCATCCTCTGTGACTACATCCTACCCTTCCTCCATTGCCACCACTTACCCCTCACCAGTGCGCACAGTGTATTCCTCCCCTGCTCCCTCTTCCTACCCCTCCCCGGCACATACCACATTCCCATCTCCTTCTATAGCAACCACTTATCCCTCTGGCACTGCTACTTTTCAGACCCAAGTGGCCACCTCCTTCTCATCTCCTGGGGTCACCAACAATTTCAGCTCACAGGTGACCTCAGCCCTTTCAGACATGACGACAGCCTTTTCTCCAAGGACAATTGAGATTTGCTGAGATTACCTTCTGGAACAGGAGAATTCACCTTCTCCTTTGGTACTACCAGACATGGAGTCTCCAATTACTCCCCCAATACCATACATTGCAAGGCTATTTAACTTTTCTTGAAACTTCAGCTGCCTGAAACAACTGCCATTTAAGTTTTCCACCTCTGTTGATTGACTTAATTTGCATGGACTGTGGATATAAGTTCAGTATAATTTTCCCTGTAAACAATAGTCTTTTATTAGGAAGAAAGGACTTTTGATTAAGTATATAGCTGATGTAAATTGTACATGTGCCATGGTTTTGCTTTCCTTTAGGTACTATTGATGTGAAAAATCTTTGCATATCCATATTGTATTATTTGGAGTTTGCAGGGCCATATTTTGTAAATGTTAATTCTATTTCAGTGACAAAGCTGTAATGAGTTTCAAACTTCTTTGGGAACAGCACTTATTGTATTTGAGCATGTTACAGTGATGCTATGTAAATATCACCTGATGAGACACTCATGTGGCAGAAGTTTTGGTGCCTTTTTGTGAAGCCTTGCTGACATCATGCATTTGTGTGAATGGATGCTTTGCATCTTGCCTTAAAGTGAAAGGGATGTTACTCAAAGAATGTAAGGGAGAGCAGGGAATGGGTGGGGAGGGGAGCACGAGAAAGCCCTGGGGGACGGAATGTAAGCAAAAAAACCCCCCACACCTCTCAAAGTCTATTTTTGTTACAAAAATGTAAATTTATATATATATATATATATATTCAGGAGTTGGAATGTTGTAGTTACCTACTGAGTAGGCAGCAATTTTTGTATGTTATGAACATGCAGTTCATTATTTTGTGGTTTATTTTTACTTTGTAATTGTGTTTGTTAAAATGAAAGTGACTGTTTGGCTTCTAAACACATCGAATGCGCTTTCCTGCCAATGGGATATTTGGTGTACAATACCCTTCAGAAAAAAATAAATAAAATATCAAATCGTGTGGACTTCCACATTTTCCTTTAAGTTGCTACATAGGAAAACTGTGCTGCAGCAACCTGGACTCCTTGAGTGGCTGGAAAGTAACAAGTGCTGCTTGTCTCCTGGAGAAATACCCACTTAAAGAAAGGAGAGGAGACCAATCACTCCTAAGACCAGTTGCTCGCAAAGGCATGGATGGAGCACACAAGTCCTTAAGTGTATCACCTGCTCTTTTGAAGTAGCCACAATTCCTGTTTTCTGGCTTCTCCAGAAGCATGTGATCTAATCTTAGGAAGAAAAACAATTTTCCCAGTGCTGAAAATGAAGTTTGACAATTTGAATCTCAACTGTATGTTCAGAGGTAGTCAGAAATCTTACTGGATGTCAAGATAATAGAGCAATCTCTAGGCTGGAAATACAACAAGTTCAGTCCAAATGGCTGCCTGACCGAAGGTAGCCCTGCTCAACTGAGGGCTTTGTAAGTTCCTCCTTGACAGAACATAGGGCATATAAGTGCGTGGGCCTGATAGCCTTTAGTGCAGACATTGCAGCATTTATAGGACGAAAGAACTTCCTTACATGGTGGTTTGAAATACATTTCAGGGGGTACGTGACCTCTCTGCAGAGAAAATTCACAGGAGTTTGCATCCATGAGAAGTGGTGGTGCAAGTACAGAAGAGGGTTCTAGTGTCAGTCCGTTCAGGTGGGCTTTCTACAAATCACTAATGTTTAGGGCTGTGAGGAGCTGGGATGCGGATACAGGCCTTGATGAATGCACCTGGCACAGTGTAAACTGGCAAGCAGCCTGTTGGAGACAGCGTGCCCTACTGCTTGCCAAAATTGACCTCACTAGCTAGGAAGGGCAACCTGCTAAAGCCCCTGATCTAGTCCTTCTTCTTTGGGATGCAGCCCACCCCTGGCAAATGGGAGCAATTTTGGCAGATACCTAAGAGTTGAGCAGTTGGTAAATCCCGGTCTGTCATCTCTCAGGCAGGACTGTCCTCAGCGGGTTGGGACAAGCTGTGGGGAAGGACCTGTGCTGCTTTGTCTCTGTGCTGGTTTGTGCCTGCAGTGTCAGGTGCAGTCTGCAAGCTGCTAACAGTGATTTTGCAGCTGGCCCTGCTGGGCCTTTTCAGAGAAAAACACCAGTTCTTTTCAACCCAAGGGGCCCAGCCTCTGGCCATGGCAGACTGGGCTTCACACTGTCTAAGCATATAACCCATGTCAGAAGCCACAGAAATCCACTTATGGGAGATGAGAGAATGAAGAAGGGCCTTCAAATGTGATGCTTCAAAGAAGGAAGCAAATAACATTATGTAAAGCTAACCACAAAATTTTTCATACCTCCGGTTCCCAAAGTCAACAGCAAAATCAACAGCTGCAGTCAGCCCAAGCCCATTCTGATCTGTGGGTGCTGTTCTGTTCAGATGAATAGAATAGAATAGTTCAGTTGGAAGGGACCTAGGGCCTATCTAGTCCAACTGCCTGACCACTTCAGGGCTGACCAAAAGTTAAAGCATTCTATTAAGGACATTGTCCAAATGCCTTTTAAACGCTGACAGGCATGGGGCATCGACCACCTCTCTAGGAAGCCTGTCCCAGTATTTGACCACCCTCTTGGTAAAGAAATGCTTCCTAATGTCCAGTCTGAACTTCCCCTTATGCATCTTTGAGCCATTCTTATGTGTCCTGCCCTGTCACTGGATACCAGGGAAAAGAAATCAGTACCTGCTCCTCTCTACTTCCTCTCCTCAGGAAGCTGTAGATGTTGCTCTCCTTTCAAGCTAATCTCTGTTAACTCCTGGTCTAGCCTTCTGGAATTGTGATTGTGCTAAAAACTGACCAAGTGGGCTCTCAAGCAGTGCCTGATGAGCCTGAGGGTGCCCCATGTTCTCCAGAGTACTTTGGACAGAAATGAGCAGTGATGGTAATTGCCCTGCCTAAAGAGGCATCAAAGAAGGTAAGTGCTTTTCGGTGCATCATGTGCAAAGTGGACCAAGGAAGGCAGTGTTGCAATGCTATACAGGAATGAAGGCCAGAGCACCCTTTCCAGCAGCAGGAAATGACTCTGACATCTGGCTAGCCACCTCTGCACACAAGACTGGCCTGTGGGTGCCAAGAAAGCAGTGCAAGGGAGCTGATGGGATCTGCAAGCTTGATCTCTAGCTTGAAGAAATGCTGGTGCTACTTGCCCCATGCTTTCTCCACTTCGTGATGTTAGATCCTTTCAAGTTGTGGAGGCCTCCAGAAATCCATCCTAACCCTCTTCCCTACTCCTCAGGCATCTCCTTAGGCTTTCTCTTGAGGGTGCTGCAGTCCCCCTTTAAATGGAAGAATTCTGGCCTCCCACAGCTGTGGGCATTGGTCACAGGCACTCCACAGGTAGCAGTGTCCAACAGCAGGGATGTTCAGAGGCACTGAACCTGGTATGTAAGGTTACCATTGGCCTCATGTTAACCCTGACTCATAAAGCAGTGCAGCTGAGCAGTGCCAGCCAGCAGTGTTCTGAGGGAAGGGCTCAGTACCTGTGCACTGTAGCTTGCCTGTAACAGCAAAAAAAAAAAAAACCCCAACAGAAAACAAACAAAAAAACAAATCAAAAAACATAAAAACTGTTGACATATGCCAACCAGGGCCACTTTCATGCAGATACCCTTCGGTGTGACTTACTAGAAAGTGCTCATAATTTAAGCTTTGGCATTTGGTCTACATTGCAGTGACTTGTGCTTTGCATTTGCTGTCCCTGTTCATAACATAAAGGAAAGAAAATGCATGGGGTCTTTTACTCCTACGCTTTCCAAGGCCTTCATCCCATAAAATGAAAGCATATTTCAGTGTTGAGAAAGCACTGACTGCACATTTGCTGCAAGGTATTTTTGTTTGCTGTTCGTCTGAAGCAGACAGGATTTCTGATTCTTAGGAAGTTTGCTCCTAGTCTAATTGGGAGAATACGTCAGTCTCAAGGAGGCTGTTCCCAAGGAAACAGCAGGTATTGCCATTGGCTGGGGAAACCCCCGGCCTGTGCTACAGATAAAGGCCCAAAGCCACGCAGGAAGTGCAGCCGGGAGGAAGGAAACGAAGGCTTCTTGCTTTTCCAGTCACTGGCAGAAAATCCATTTGCCCGAATCAAACCTCAGCTGTTTGTGATTTAAAGCCTAGCTTCAGATCTGACCACTAGCGACAGGAAAGGCCGTGCGTCACAGCTGGCGGTAGCCCAGCTGGTCTAGGGGGGCACCGCGGGGACATGCTGCGGCTGCCCGCGGAGCGCTGCCCCGGCCGCCGTGCCCGCGGGGCCACGCGGCACCACGCCAGCGCGGGGAGCGCCCGGGCGGGCGGGGCGCCGTCACGCAGCCGCGGGGCGGCCAAGGCCGAGCGGAAACGCCACTCCTGCGGCGGCCGGAACCGTGACGACCATATTTGGTGTTTCCTCCGCGCCTTTTATGGTACTTCCGAGGACCAAAAAAGGCGTTTCCTGTTCTTGCGTTCGTGGGGCTGCGTTGCGGAGCTGACCCTCTCCCCTCCCTCGGGTGCCCTGGCGGGCCCCTCGCTGGGGCCGGGCATGGGCCCCACACTGGCCGCGGGCGGCCGGCCTGGCTGGCAGCTCCGGGCAAGGGAAGCCTCTGTTCCGCCCAGGGCCGAGCGGCGGTCCGGGGCCTTTCGGACGCCCGCTCCCGGAGCGGCCCTGGGCAGCCACGGCTAGGCGCTGCCGTCTGAGTGCCTGCACTCCCTAGGGCCGTTGGAGGGCAGGCCGGCCTCTAGCGTTTCTTGCTGCTGGTTGCTGTTGCGGTTTCTTTAATAGGGACTGACTCGCTGTCTACACGCTTCCGAAATAGGTAGGATGCAGTTTAACCTGGGGTGTACTGGAGAGGCCAGTGCCCTTGTCTACCCAGGCTTTTTCTCTAGAGCCTTTCCATAAGCTGCTGTTCATGTGGGGAAGTGTGGACAATCCTTGCCTAGATGGCTGTTTTGTGCTTTAATTACACTAGAAAAAGAGTCTTCGTTTTTCTTTACCTTTAGAAATAAGGAGATAAAAATTAACTCAGTCATACTTAAAGAACCCAGTATCCCCTGTGATATGCTGTGTGGCCTGTTGCATTGTGTCCTGTTGTGTTTTGGAAATGGTGCTGGATTATCCACATAAAACCAGTGAAATGCAACTGTTAAAGCTATTTCTGTGGTGACTGTGAATTGCTCTTACTAAGTAGGTCATGAGCCCTGGCTGACTGAAGAGACAAGACTTAACAAGGAGAATAGAGAGCTGTAGGCAGAGACTTTGGAGTGAATAGGTATGTGATCATGGGCCTTTCTTTCCTCTGAGGCTTTCACTGGGACATGTCTGGACCACAGGGGCTGATTTTGTGCATCTGAGCAAGGCTTCAAGTAAGCCCAAGAAAAATAATTTTGTAGACTCTAAACTGGTAGCCGGGGACTGAAGGTGATCTGAGCTGCAGTAGATGACCTTAGAAGAGCTGCCCCCAAGCACACTTACGATTTTCAGGTTTGACTAAAGCTGGGTGGAGTGGTTGAAGGCTGGCTCATGAAGAACGTCCTTCTAAAGCAGACTGTTAACCTAGGGCTAGGGTATTTGTGGCTGTTCCTTTCAAAATTTTTCTATTTGTGGCCCTGTAGACTCCAGAATTCTCAAGAGTTATGAGTGGAGCTTGGCTGTGTGATTCTTAAGCTAAACATTCCATGTTTTTACCTGTGTACATTATCTGAATGTAGCCCTAATAAGTACTACTTAGACCTAGAAGGAAGGTTACATGTTTCAAAGTGCCTTGAGACTCTAGTTATAGCTCATATTTTGTTCTAAAGAACAAGAACTTTTAAGTTGTTCTGCTATAATCAAAGTGACTTTGTTTTTAAAAAGCCAACCTAGACTGATAGACTTTAATGATTTCTGGTCTTGACTTGATTTAATGGAACTCTGTCCTCTTAAATAACAGAGGCTGATGCTTATACATAGTGTCTAGTACTTTGCAGGCTTCAATTTCTGATCGTTCTTTGGCACTGCTGTAATGAAAATGATGGATGGTTAGGCAGAAGTATTTTCAACATGCACTTTTCACTTCCTTAACTACAAAAAGCGTTTAAATAAAGTATGCTTCTTGAACTTTTTTTTTAAATAAGCATATAGGCTTATCTTTTTGTTCGTACTACTTTTTTTGTATCATCTCCAAACACAGATGATGATACACAATGACACTACCAGTAAAAAAAGGATAACTTTTAGCTATTGACATCTAGTGTCCTCTCTAAGGTTGACCTGAGTAAAATTACCTGACTTCTGTTACTCCAACTACTGTGGTAGTGGTCTTCCCCTGTAACAATAAAACTGTTGATCACAAATAGACTTGCAAACATCAGAGTTGGAGGAGGACAGAAGTTTGATCTTTAAAAGGTGGTGAATGCCTTCAGTCTCTTGCAAGAATGCAGTTAAAACTTCTAAGCAGACTGAGCATTACTTGTTATCTGGCAGTGGCTATTCTTCAATCTGACAAATTTAGTTGAGGATGGCTTTAGAAGCTCTTGAAAACATGCTACATAATGAACATCTAAAATGCGTTTATCACAATTGCTGCACTCTTTTGACTGCCCAGCTGTGGGTAGCCCTCAGGTAATCTACCTGAATGTTCCCAGCTGTGTACTAAGTCATGGGGCTGCCTGGTTCATTCCGACATGTGGCATTCTGTGGGCTGAGAGTGTGAATGGGAACCATGCTTCCAGCTTTGTCTGCATATACAGCAATTCTAGTCATGGTGGCCTTGGGGAACCCTCAAAATACTGTAAACACACCTTACTAAAACTTGAACATTAGTCAAAGAAGTAGGATTAAGTCCTGGAAAACAAATGCTCTGGAGTGAATGAGCTTAGTTTTACTGCCTGTAATAGTTTTGACTACGTTTGTCTTTGGAATACTTGAAAGAACACTAGAGCATAAGGAAATGAAGGTACAGACTCAATGAGTAAATCTTATTACACATTTCCTAGAACAAAATGTCAACAGTGCTTCTTAGAATACTGTTTGAAAGATTTCTTCCTAATCATCAGGAGAACTGGACTTGGAAATATCTTTACATGTAGTTGTAAATGTGACACAAAGTCGAAGGAAATGTACAGCAGCAGCATTTTGATCTGAAGATACTTGGGATTAAAGGTCTCGGCCATGATTCTTAACTTCTGTTTGTGTAAATAAGCTTGAGAATTATATGCATTCAAATGAACTGGAGAGCAGCTGCAAGGCACTGAATTTAATGGCAGAAGCTGTCCACACACCTCAGGGTTTTCTTCAAGGAGGAGGGCCTTTTGTGGACAAAACCAGGCCACTTGATGTAACTGTGGTTGTAATATGCCAGAGATATGTGGACTATTTGGTGGATGAGGAATTGGTTGAATGGTTGTATCCAGAGGGTAGTGGTCAATGGCTCAATGGCCAGATGGAGATTGGTGATGAGCAGTGTCCCTCAGGAGTCCGTACTGGGACCACTACTCTTTAATATCTTCATCAATGACATAGACAGTTAGGATCTAGGGCACCCTCAGCAAGTTTGCAGACACCACCAAGCTGAGTGGTGCAGTTGACACACCTGAAGGACAGGATGCCATCCAGAGGGACCTGGACAAGCTTGAGGAGTGGGCCTGTGTGAACTTCATGAGGTTCAGCAAGGCCAAGTGCAGGGTCCTTCACCTGGGTCAGGGCAACCCAGGCTGGAGGATGAAGGGATGGAGAGCAGCCCTGCCAAGAAGGACTTGGAGGTACTGGTGGATGAAAAGCTGGACATGAGCTGGCAATGTGCACTCACAGCCCAGAAGGCCAACCATATCCTGGGCTGCATCAAAGGAAGAGGGACCACTAGGTTGAGGGAGGCAATTCTGCCCCTCTGCTCCACTCTGGTGAGACCCCACCTGGAGTACTGCCTCCAGCTCTGGAGCCCTCAGCACAGGAAAGACATGGACCTGTTGGAGAGCGTCCAGAGGAAGGTCATAAAAATGATGAGAGGGATGGAACACCCCTCCTATGAGGACAGGCTGAGAGAGTTGGGGCTGTTCAGCCTGGAGAAGAGAAGGCTCTGGGGAGACCTTACTGCAGCCTTCCAGGACTTGACTTAAAGGGAGCTTATAAGAAATAAGGGGATAGACTTTTTAGCAGGGCCTGAAGTGACAGGACAAGGGGTAATGGGTTTAAACTAAAAGAGAGAAGGTTGTGAAAAATTTCTTCCTTCTATCTAGTCTCAGTGAGAGTGGTGAAACCCTGGCACAGGTTGCCCAGAGAGGTGGTAGACACCCCATCCCTGGGAACATTCTAGGTCAGGTTGGACGGGGCTCTGAGCAACCTGATGTAGTTGAAGATGTCCGTGCTTATTGCAGGGGGGTTGGACTAGATGACCTTTAAAGGTCCCTTCCAACCCAAACTATTCTATGATTCTATGAGATCTCTGGCATCATAAAGTGGACACATGGTGATCTTATTTAAAAAGTATGCCTACATTAAAATACAGTAGTTAATAAGTGAGGCAACACTGATAGTGTTTGTTAAAGGAACTGTCATAATCAATCAAAAGTTCAGTGTCTGGTCCATTTTTGGAGGTAGCTCTGGTGATTGTGACCTGTGGACAATAAATTTCATGAGCTAGAGTTCATGTCTTTGCACATTTCGTCTGACTTTGTCCAAATAATTTGTTAAACTATACAGAGTTTTAGCATTTACAATATCTGATGGTAAAGTGAATTTTAGCATATCCAGGTGCTGCATGGAGAGAGGTGTATGTGTGTTTAAACTTGCTACTTCATTTGATGCCTCTTAAGACTTCTGTTATAGAAGATGGTGAATAATATCGCTTCCATGATAGCTACAGAACTCTGTCACTCCTTTCCCAGTTTGCTCTTTTTCCGATTGAAGAAGCAGTCTGTTTTGTACAGCAGGTGATCTGTATCTCATATCATCCTTTTGTGTACCTTTTGTCATACTGCTGTCTTGTTTCTGAGAGGTAGAGGCCTGCACCATACACCATATTAAAGATGGAGGAATGGTGTGGATTAATTATGATGTAAACTTTTATTTTTCCTTCCTCTGTGTTCTCTTCTTTTGCAAGTATTTCTAGACCTTTTATGTGTCTTTTGAGCAATGAACTTCTAAACCTATTAATTGTCAAGATATTTTTTGGGTCATAACGGTTCTCTTGGAGACCATCATACAGTGTATAATATTCAAACTTTGAACCCCCATCCCCTGTGCCTGTTTGTTTTTTATTGCATTATCCACACTGAAATTCATCTGCAGCTTTACTGTCTGTTCCCACAATATTGTTAGCCCCTGCAGCAACTCTATAGGGATATTTTTTTAACTATGCAGAGGAAGGACATTGTTAGAAATCTCTGTCGCCTCACTATTCACCTGACTTTAAATCCTCCGTTAAGTATGGTTTCCTAGGGCTAAGCAGAGATCTCTGCATGAGTCTGCTGGCAATTTTCGCACATCTATGAACTGACCATTTATTCCAATTCTTTCAGCCTTTTAATGGGTTGCTTCTCTGGGGGAGAACTGCTCCTATTGTCCCATACAACATGGACTAAGAGCCTTTGGCGAGGGTTTCTGGAAATCCAAATACAGTACATCAGGTGAATTTCTCATGTCCACATGCTCATTGATTATTCCAAGTACTTCTAAAGGATTTGTCAGGCATGAGTTTCCTTTACAAAAACTGTGCTGATGTTTTATATACATTTACTACTTATTTGTGTACCCACTAATTCTTCTAGCTAGCTTCTACTAGTATGTTTCTACTAGCATGCCTGGAACGGGCATAGGATTTATTAGCTTTCTGAAACCTATATAAAAATTCATGTCACGTATGGTACCATCCAGTCCCCTGGTACCAAGGTGGAACACCACAGCCATTATGCTTGTTGTTTCATCCTCAAGTTGAGCATTGGAAGGGATGCTGTATGGTCTAATAGCTTGTTGTTATTAATTTTGATGGCTTAATCCCTTCTGTAATCTATCCTACAGACACTTCAGTTTAAAATATTCTGTAACACAACTCCAATAAAGGACATTTTTGGCACAGGACCTTTTCCAAGTTTGTCTGAAACAAAATGGGTGCAAAGTCACTTTTGAAGCCCCTTTCTTCCCCCTTGTCAGAATAATTATTTTGGATTGGTTCTTAGCCTTTCCTAATGGGCAATAAAGCATGATTGCTGATATGATATCTTTAAATAGTTTTCCTGTCACTAGAAAATATTTGTACTTTTCTAGCTGCTGTAGTTCCTAGTGATTCTGAATCATCCCTCTTCCTTGCAATATTTTTTCTAGTCATGCATGGTCGCTCAGCATTTCTGGTCCTCTGGTTGGTAGTGAGAGCATAAAAAAACCTGCAAGCAATCAAACAAAAAAACAAACTGCCAGGGAGGCCTTAGCCAAAATGTGAAGTTGAGGACAGTTTTTTTTTTTCTTGCTTTGTTTTGTTTTTTAAATGGACTAAGCTTTCTTTCCAGAAACTCTCCCCTTTTTTCCCACCTGCTTGTATCCACACAAATAACGACTAATACAGTTTCCCTAGCATTTCCAAAAAGTCTGCCTAAACTCTTCCTCAGTTCCTATTTTTTGCACTTGGCTGACAAGTCGTAATCTTAGATAGTCATACGGCTGATAATCACATTACATGTCACTACAGCCTACCTGTCTCCCGTATGATGGCATCCCTGCCCTCAGGTGGTATCCTCAGTTGGTATCCTCAGTGACAAAGACTTTGCCTTCTGAGGAGGATCTGCCTCAGAATTGTTCCCTGTCATCAGACTTGCACTTTGTTACCATAGGACTTTCTTCCTTTTTCACAGTACAGGTGTTTCCAGCTTAAGTTGCTGTCACTGAAGGTGTCATTGAACAGTCTCCTGGAGTTCCTTGGCCTCAAGATCCAGACTTTTTCCATGAGGACCCTGTACCGCCTGTGTCCTGTGCCCCTGGGGCTGGTAATTCAACAGCTGTTGGTGCAATGGATTTGGAAACCATTTGACTAATGTGGTGTGATGGAGGCAATACTGGGAGTTGTAATAACCATTTATTTCCCCATTGCATGGGTCTGTGTCTTGCATCAAAGTAATTTAGATGATCAAGCTGTGACAACAGAATTTTGTCAGCACAGCTAAGGTTTTGCACATAATCATCCAAGAAGGTGGATGGGTTTATAAAATATATATTAAAAAAAAAAAAACCTGTGTCTTTCTTTTTAATCAGAAATCAGCTCCTAAAGAGAACAAAACTGGCTCTACCCAGAATGACTAATATAAGCTAGAAGAGATATTCAAAACTGAATGTCTCCTCCAATTAGCTAGCTACACATTTTGCCATTTGCTGTTTTGCTGCTTGATCTACCAGAGGATGTTCTTTTGCTTAAACAGAATTTGTCAGCATGTAAATGCAGATTGATTCCATTAGAAATGTCAAAACATACCACCAGTGTTCTTCCAAGCTGGGTTTCATAAGGTCTTCTGTCTGAAGGAGACAAATGCTCAGAAGCAGGGAACATCATTCCTTTTCTGAAGCAGGAATGCTGGACAGAAAGAAAGGTCTTCCAGAGTTGGGGATTTTTTTTTTAGTTCTGCTTTTTATGCCTTTTCTAGTAGCAGCTGTTGTGATTCTAAGAGAGGATAAGGAAAGTCGCTCTAACGCATGCCATCTGTTCATGGACTTGAAAGGCTGGCTACCTGACTGCAGTGACTGGCAGGACAGGAAGTGACAGAGATTTTGCACTTTTCCTCTAAGATGATAGTAGTTTATGATTGCTTTTGAGGGCAGCTATAGCCAAGTGGTAGTAGATGAAAGAATTGTGTTCAAAGTTCTTCTGTGCAGACTTTAGAGATTTCTGATAATTTCTCAACTTTAGAGAGGGCAGCTTGTGTCACATTCGTGTAACTGAGCTGTTTGGCTTTCTCAGAGGTGCCGCTAATAGGCTTTAGATACTAGTGTTCCTATGCTGCCACCTTATGTTTAGAAACAAAAGCAACTTGGATGTTCTTACTAGGGAATACCTATGTTGATAATGCTTGTAACTGTAGGTGTAGTCTTCAGTATGAAAACAATCATGTCAAGTTGTGCAGTTTGGGTTCCTTTGCTTTCCTTTACGAGCCAGAGACTAAGGCTCTTGGTTGTTTTTTGGGTTTGTTAGGTTTTTTTTGGTCCTGTCTCCCTGCCCCCTCCCCCCTTTTTTTTTTTTAACATCTAACTTTTTTCTTTTACCTTGATGCTTCCTCCCAGCCAGTTATGGACCTTCCAGGAATATGCTCCCAAATTGACTCAGGAGTATTAAACCTTGTGGTTGTAATGAGAAGCTGTGAATCCAGGGAGGAGAAATTAAAAATTATTTTCTGATGTTCTTTTTGTAATGATTTTTGCATTGACTAAGTATGAATTCTTCCCAAGTTGAATTCTTCTATGCATTTCTCCATCAGCTTCATTTTTCAAAGCGTAATTAGCATATGAATTTTTTAATAATTTATTTCCTTTTAGTTAAGAAGGAAAGTTTGAAGTAGTTCAAAACAATGAATTCACACTTGTGAGCACCTTTTCCAGACAAAGAAAACACAAAATCAACGTATGGTGCCTGGTGGCAGGTCTGTCCCTAACTTGCTGCTTTCAGAACATGTGGAAGTTTTTTCTGTATGCTTAGTGATCCAGCATATGTGCACGCAACAATGTAAGTTAACGGCTACCCTGATAGATACAGCATTTTGAATATCCTGACGCATGTCTACAAAAATAACTTCTGCTGAGCCACCTAATGCTGCTATAGGAGTCCAGAGAAAGGTGAGGCAGTAAGCTTCTAATGCTGACACAATTTGTTTCAAGTGCTCTGTTAGGATTCCTGTCCCTTTTGTTTAACGTGTCACACTGTAGTATCTATATAAACCCATTAGAAAAGTTTCGGTGACGCTCTTACTGAGGTGCAACATTTCAGCAATGCTTTTTGTACAGCAGAGTGTCTTGGGGTGTGTGCTGCATGTGTGTTTTCTCACAGATGAGTTGCCCACGTAACACTGGACAGTCCTTTCTTCTGGGCAGAAGAAAAAAGTCTGACCTTGCTTACCAGGGCAGGGGACCAACGTAGGGATCAAAGACTTTGAGAGAGGGAGAGTGCTGGGAAGTTAGTAAACTCTAGTGCTGGCCAAAATCAGAACACAAAGATGTATGCAGGGGTATGTGCTGGAGGTGGGTCAAGGTAAGGGAGCAGAGCACTGGCTAGGCCACCAGGCAATCAGGGTGAGAATAAGACCTCTGTGCGGTGAAGAATTATGAATGCAGATATCTGGTGGGAAAGGGAGGCCAGGACCTTGCAGCAGGTGTTGACTGTGCCTCAGTACTAAATTAGTGATGTAGCTTTGAATGTGTAAAGGGATTCTACTCATACATGCTTTAAGCTCTGTTAAAACCTGAAGGTTCAGTATTTTCCACTTAGGTTTATTGTTTGGCATTTGTTCTTGAGGAGCCGTGGTTTATTACTTTATTTTGTGGGGCTCATTATTTATCAGTCAGGGTTTGCAGTTTACTTATTTGCTGATCAGGGCTCAGGATTTAACATCTAACCTCATCCGTAAACTTCAAATCCCCACTGACCATTTGGATTTCAAGGTTTACAGTTTACCACTTTGGCGTTCAGGGATGATGACTTATTGTTAAATGGAAAAGTCTACATCCTTAGATAATAAACTCAAAGCCCTAAACAGTACACTGGGAACCCTTCTTTGGGGCTTGAAACTGTAGTGCATTGGACATAGTTTTCTTTGTGATCCGTATAAGAAAGACACTCAGACTATGTAATGTATTGCTTAAAATTCCCTTTATTGAAGCTAACACTAGAAGGAAGAAGAGGATGGTATAGATAATCTTATGTGCTTCAGATGTTTGGAACACTGAGTCGCATGGTCAGAGGGACCTCCGATCAGGACACAGCACATGGGGCAGTTCCTGCCTGTGGAGAGGTTCCACTGACAACTTGGTCTTTTGAGCCCTTGCAGGATTTTCTTAGAACAAAATAATACCATTACGCATTTCTGCTGTCAAAAGGATGTTCACTTGAGAACCTGTTGCTTCACTTTGTGATAGAGACAAGGACATGTAATTGCCAGTGCCAAGCAGGAGCTGTCTACAGACTCCTTTGTTAGGACTAGCTGGATGAGGTTATCCTGTGAACAAGGGGTATGTGCCGCACAAAACAGGCTTGAAGACCAAGCTATATTTGCAGCATTGCACAGTGCCAGGCCTGTGCTTCCCACGTTAACTGTTATGTTGACCACTAACTCCTCAATATACAATAATCTCCTGGTTAGGATCACTGCAGTAACCTCTCCCTATGACACCAAATTTACCTATGTGTTCAGATCTGAGGTCTTAGTTTGATACAGTGGAAGTGCGACCTCTTCAGTTAGACTGCTGAGGTGGCTGGTGACACAAGAGCTGTGAAAGTTTCTTACAGGGACTTATAAGACTATTCTTACAGGATAGGACTCTTACTTCTAGCCTTAGGGGTGGGGCAGAAGCACAGACATATGAGAACAGGATTTTCCTCTCAAATATGAGTCCTATCCCTGAAGGAAAAGCAGAGGGAAGCTGGCAGCTGCTCAGTGACTTTCTACTTCAAGGGCAGCAGCAGGACTCGACCCTCACCGGACTAATGAGTGCTGGTCTGCTAATGACTCTTAAGGTGTTGCAAGAGAAGGGTGGGGGGTGTATTGGCACTGAGCCCCACAGTAGACTTATTCCCAGGTGTTTTTTTTTAGTGTGTGTTAAATAATAAACAATTGCTTTCTTCCTTGCGCTCTTGGTTGTGGTTCCTGCAGTCCCTTTAGACTTGATAGAAAGTGCCAGAAGACAGTTCCTGAGAGGAGGAGGTTATCCATAGGGTCTGAAGGGATGGGGACTGGTGCCTAGGTCCCTCGTACCCCTTTGAGGTCCCTGGGCATTCCCAGAAAACCCCAGCGCCATTCACACGGTTGTGGGGGATTTCCTTTGCGTTGCCATGAACTCTTTGGAGGGGCCCTGGCTATCCACATCCCTGTGGGGGTAGCCAGGGCCCCTCCAGGCCTGTGTGAGGTCTGCAGGCTGCTCCCGAGTTTACCGGTGGCAACCCAAGATGTCCCCAGTGTGCCTGGGGCTGAGGCCTCTATTGGTGGTGCTGAGAGGTAGGGTTTCCAGAAGGACAGGGTGTGCCTGCACTCAGCTTCCCATCAGCCACATTGATCCCCACAACATACATTGTGGCCCTTTTGGTGTTCCCCAGAGCCCTCTGCTTTCTGAAGCCCTCAGTTTGCATTTTGGGTTGCCCCCAAGGCCACTGCATGCCATTCTGCATGCCCCTGGACCATAGGTTTCTGTTGCAGTACACCAAGTTTTCTGTTTAGCTTCCTCCCCTGTCCCAAGAGTTTTCCAGGTGCTTTTTGGTGTGCTCCAGAGTAATTGTTTTCCTTTCAATGTGCCCCAGGCCACCCCCTTTACCTTTCTGTGCCCCAGAGTTCTCCATTTCTATGTCATCCTCTGGTGTTTTTTCTCCTTTTGTTGCTCTTTCTGTTTGTTCTCTTGTCACTTTTAATACTACCTCTTCCTTTTTGTCCACCCAAGGACTCTGCCTTTTCCTTTCAGCAAGCTGCTCTCAGGAGCTGGAGCACACTTCTGTTACCTAGGTAGCCCCAGCTGTCCCCAGTGTGCCTAATGGCAGTGGCTCTGTGATCCCCATGGGCTACAGGTGTGGGTGTGTGGGCAGGTGGGAGAGGTTGAGGCTGAGGGTGGAAGGCTATGCTGCTTACAGCTGGATGGGTCTGTGCTTTTGGCAGTCTGGGACAATGGAGCCCCCTCTGCCAAGCATCACTCACCAGGATTGAGACTCGCTGGAACCACGAAGAAGGTGGGAGGAGACTGGTGGGGGGAGGTCTGTGTTCAGGGCTGCAAGGCCCTGCACATGTGGGGGCATCCCACCGGGACGATACTCGAGGACAGGAGCTGCACCTGGTGGGTGGGTGGCTCGGGGCCATAGTGGGGGAAGGTGGCGCACCGCAGCACTGTGGAGGCCGCTCCCAGGCATGCGGGGCTGTTCGGGCGTAGGGACCGGCTGGAGGTGGTCAGGGTCGGGGTGGAGGGTGCCGAAAAACCGTACTAGTGCTGCGGCGCAATCCGAGTCAGATCGTGGACACACCGCGGAGCAGGGCGGGGCAATCCCTAGGAAAAGGGAGCCCTAGGGAATTTCCGGAGCGTGTGCGCTGGGGACTTGCGCTGAGTCGGGACCGTGCCAGAGGAGCGAGGCGGTGCCGGACACGTAGCGGGTGGCGTGTGTGCTGGCTGTGGCAGCGTCGGAGCTGAACTGGGGCCGATCGCGGGGAAGCCCTGGGCCAGTGTTGAGGTTCCCGGGGCTGAGGTCTGGGGCTCGGCGGAGACTTCTGGGTCATGTTGGGCGGGGCAGGGGAAAGGACGGCGTCCCCATAGGGTTAAAACTCACAGAACGCTGCGGCTCGCGGCTTGCTGGGAGGTGAAACCTTCCGTCACTCGGCTTCCAGGCGGAGAGTTTCCCTAAGGGCCTCATGTTTTGCTGAGCTTGCCGGGAGTTGTAGTTTTCCGTCACTAGGCTGCCGGGTAGCCATGTTTGTTTGCCACGCATGCCGGGAAACGTAGTCTTCGGGCACGGCGCTTCCGAGCGGCCGCGTTGTTTTGCCGGGCATGCCGGGAGGTGTTGTCTTCAGGCACAGTGAAGCGGGCGGCTGTGTTGTGCCCCGCGATATGCCGGGAGGTGTAGTTTTCTGCTAGCAGGGTTCAGGTGGGCTATGTTGCACTTTGTGGAAACTGGAAGCTGTGGTTCCTGGTGCCTGTGCAGCCTCTGCCCCACGGCAGGGATTGGTATGTCCATTAACCACTGGAAATGTGTCACTCACATGAGTTGCTGTTGACTGTCAGGGACAGTAGGATATTGTCATGAAAATTTGTAACGGTCCTGTACCAATCAAGGAGAGAGGCTAGAACACAAAGTACGGAATTACAAGGGTGAATATTTATTCACGTGTGTGAGGTGTCCCAGCCAAATTGGGGCACCCCAAATGTGGTTCTACATGGGGTTCTTATACCCATCTGTCACGAAAATTTCACAACTGGCCCATGCTGACTGAGGAGAGAGGCTAGGATGCGAAGTGTAGAATTACAAGAGTAATTCTTTATTCATGCACATGTGGTGTCCCATTCAAATTGGGGCATACTGAATGCTAGTTTACATGTGGTTCTAATACCTTTCAAGCATTCAGGTACAACATGGTTTGAGTAATTGTTACTTAAGACACACACTACTGTTTTGAAAAGCAACTATAATTCTATGGTGTCATCATCCATCTGCTTCTTTCTTTATCTAGACGTCCCTGGAGTTGCTACAGTTACTATCTATGATGCCAGATAAAGGGAGGGTTTCACAGAGGTGTTAAAGGGACTAGGATGCTGGTGTTCCTTCAGTAGGCCAGGGGTATCCTTTATTCTTTGTGGGTGGCTTTAAGTTTCTGAGCAACAAAGGTCCTTATCTTCAGAGTGGGGGCTGTCCTTCTCCTCCTTGCAGTAAGCTGGGGTCATATGGTCATGCTTACTTAACCATGACTATTCAGTACACATGTAAACTATATATATCTCTCTTAAGAAAGTTCATACAATTTCATACTATAAAGACTAATTGGTACAATAGTGAGGGAATGAGAATTTCCTAACATTTCAAATATTCAGGTACAACACTATTTGATTAATCACTAACACCCACACTGCCGACTACTGATCATGCTAAAACTTTGCAAAGCAACTATATTTCTGCAGCGTTCTTGCTGCTTGCCTGTTGATCCAGACGTCCATGGAGTCATTCTTACTATAGTCACTTATCTATGATGCCAAATGATGCTGGGAGGGTTTCAAAGACGTGTTAGAGGAGCTAGGATGCTGGTGTTATCTTGATTGTCCAGGGGTATCCTTTCTCATTCATGGACAGCTTCCAAAAAGCAAAGCTCTTATTTCCAGGCCTGGACTGTCCTTTAGGTTGTTTCACTTAAGGATGAACAATGCCAAAGTCTCCAGTAAAATTCCACTACCTCATTACATTACAGTATATAATGTGAGCTGATATAAACAAAGTTAATACACTTTTATACTATTAAGACTGATTGATATAATAGTTAGGGAAGGGAATTTTCATAACAGTGTCCTCAGTTTTTCCCATGTTGGAACAGGAGCTGTTTCCCACCTGTGGTAGAACCAGGCATGGTTGTCCCCAGGTGACAATATTCAAGTTATGAATCCACATAACTTCCTGAGAATTGTTCTGTGCATGTGGTGTTGTGGATCACGACTGCATGGACAGGTATCCTCAAGCTGTGTGCTGAACTGATACTACAGCTCTTTGTGGATGGAAGGTGAAATATGATTACTCAGAGGTAAACAGCCTGTAGTTTGCCCCCATGGCACCTCAGGACCCATTAATTTCACTTTGTGTGTGCCCTGCCTGGGGCACTCTATTTGCCCTTTGAAACTGTCACATTCTTTTCACTTGCTCTCTTGTTCCTTTAGAAGCCTCTGTTTCACTCTAGTGCCTGCAAAATTACCCTGCTTGTCTTTTGAGCTCTGTGAGCCCTCTGGTAACACCAAGACTCTTGTGTTTGTCCTCTCATCCCACTAAATTCCCAGTTTTCCTCGTGGTCCCCTCAAGAGCCCCCCATTTGCCTTTGGTGCATGTATTTAGAAGCAACATGTTGGTATAAGGAGTACAAAGAACAGGAAATGAGAATGTTACAGGATGACGTTGAACGAAGAAAGCGACAAAAAATGCTGTTATCTCTGCAAATAGAACAATTGCAGAAACAACTTGGGGAGGAAGAGAAAAAAACATAGGAAGATGGAGGATAAACTAGAACTCATGATAACTCGGGCCCCCAGCCCCCCAAATCCTGTAAAAATACGTAAACTAATCATGTCTCTGGAATATTGGGACAGAGATATTTGGAAGGACCTCAACCAAGAACTTAGTGATGAGAGTGAGCTAGATGAATTAGGATTTAAGGTAGTCCCTATTACTAAAACTGAGGTAACTGCTGGACCCCAAGAGGGCAACCAGAGAAATACCACAAGGACAATTTCCTGGCACTCCCTTCAACTGTCAAATCTGCAAGAAAAATATGGGCGGAAGCCTGGTGAAAGCAAGACTGAATATCTGTGGTGCGACTCCTTAACTGGAGGAGATTGTATTATGTTCCATCAGGGTGAAGCAGATGGCTTCTGGGGACCAGGAGTGTTCTTGAACAAAGGACCAGACCGTAACACTGAACCACACTCTATCATGTGCCAATTAGCATATTGGGCAGGGGACATAGATCCTTGGGATGGGGGAGCCCACTGCTATACCAATAAGACCATTAAGCGAACTTTCCACTGTGGTCACAAAAGCTGCCTGCCTTCAGGCTATGAATGACAGGGTTGCGTATGGTAATTATCCTGTCTCTGCCCCTGTAGACCTCCCAAGCCATTAAACTATTTATAAGGGGAGCCCCTGCTCTTTTAAAACTGTACCTTATTGCAAAAAGGGATGAAATAAGACAAAACATAGAACATAACACTCAGGAGAGTCAGGGTGGCCAACCTCGCCTTTGGCGCATCGCGACCTGGGCAGAACTTGATGCATGGCATTGTCAGTCATGGTGGAGAAATGGGGTGGGATGAACCAACACCAGCAGGCTGATCCTGAGCTGAAGCAGAGAGATCTGGCAAGTAAAACAGATTGCCCTGAACCCCCAACACTTTCGCTGATCTCATAAACCTCCTGGTGAGTTAGTGGACCCCCCATAAAGGTGTAATGAACTGTGGTGGAAAGCCTTAGTGCTAGGCATATAGCTATACAGGGCCAACTGACTGGGACTAAATCTGATCCAAGCTTTTCAAAAACAAGGGGTCTCAGGGAATCTGGAACAAACCAAAAAAACATCTGCCCCCAAAGACCCTGCGAATAACCCTTTTGGACTTCTTAGGGAGGATTTGCAAATCTCGAAGCCAAAAAACAAGTAAGTCCCAGATGGCAATTTGGGCTGTCCATCCAGAGGATTGAAGCTTATCAGTGGGATAACACAGATGGCCCTCACATTTATGTCCCTGTCAGCCCGCAAAGACAGCTAGTAAAATTTTTAATTGACACAGGAGCTCAAATTTTGGTAAGCTCAAGTTTGGATGCCCACAAAACTTAAAGTAAGCCCAGACGACAAAGGGTTAAAATAACAGGATTTACCAGCAAAAGTAAAATATGCCCTGTAGCTACAGCAAACTTGATACCCTTTTCTCCCCAGCTGTAACAAGACACCAATTAGTAGCAGTTTCAGGGAAAGAAAATGCGTTAGGCTTTGATGTATTACAAGGAGGAGTCTGGAAATTGCTGGACAGTAACTTTTGGTCTTTTGGCTGCCCAAAGTGTCCTTGGTTATCTGAGCTAAAATTAGTGGCTACCCATGGGCGTCAGTTAACTGGCATAGTTCACTTACTGCAAGCTGCACCCACCCTGCCTGACTCAAAAATAACTAATGTTCCTTAGTATCCTACCTCAGCTGCTGCCTGGATGGGTATTGCAGAGGTCATAGCTGACCTAGCAAAAAGACTCATTATCTCCTGAATGCACTCCCCATATAATTCCCAGGCGTGGCCAGTTAAAACAACCAGATGGTAGGTGGTGCCTACCATAGACTACGGAAAGTTAAATGCAAACACCACCCCTCTTATAGCCGCAGTCGAGAACATTGCTACGTTAGCTGCCACCCTCCAGGCTGCCGCTCACCCCTGGATGGCAGTACTGGATGTAAAATACAAGTTCCTTATGGTGCTGCTGCAGGAGGAGGACAAAAGAAAATTGGCTTTTGCCTGGGAGGGGGTAAAATTTACTTTTAATAAACTTGCTCAGGGCTATAACCATTCACCACAATAGCTCAGGGGAGCTAAACATCACATTAGCACTAGGTGGATATATCCTAGCTACTAACTAAAAGAGGTCACCGGTTCGGAACCCTCCCACTGAGACTCTCTTCTTTCAGGGAAAACACCAGAATGCCTCCCTTGGAGATCAGATTGATCAGTGGAGGAATCTTAGTTCTTCTCAAGAGAATAATCATCGCCAACATGAACCCAATCCGTTTTACACCTTGATGAGCCTGATACATGGGGTGGAGGCCCTCACTTGTTTTGTTTGTGCTAATCGTTATGGTAACTGTAGTACATTCTGCATCATACATGTTTAAAACTGATGGAAGTAAGGTATAGCAGGAAAACAGACACAACATTTAAAAACAACAATCACAGAATCACAGAATGGTAGGGGTTGGAAGGGACCTCTGAAGATCATCTGGTCCAACCTCTCTGCCAAGGCAGGATCACCTAGGGCAGGTTGCACAGGAATGCGTCCAGTCGGGTTTTGAAATCACTGTCAAACAATACAGTAAGGAGCAAAAAATTGAAAGGGGTTAAAGGAAGATACCACTTTATTACCCCACAAGGTAGAGACATCTCTATTAGATGTGATGTGTCAAATTACACAACCAGAAACACCCTTCTGACTGTTAAAATGCTGAATCAGCCAGAAACAAAAATTAGAACTATGCTGTTGGCGGTGCCCAATACGTGTAACTACCTTTACCCCGATGAATTGCTGAGAGAGGTACTGTGTCTGTGGTGGACCAGTAGTGGTAAACAGAGACTAGTCTTGAAATTTATCCTAATATCTATCCCCATACTTCCTTAGTATGCATTTTACTACCTCTGAGAACCCCAATGAAACTGTCATGCGGCTATCTCCACAAATTTTTGTAACTGGACCTTATGCTATTAAGTGTACAGGACAGCAATAAGTCATATGTAACCTGTCATGGTCCCTAAAAAGGGTAGAACTGTCCATGTCTAAGGCAGTACTATAAAAGCCCAAGATATTTGCTTAGATATACAACAAAGTATCTGTCATTTTGAAATCCACTCTGAAGAAGCAACTGACTCTATGCTAGTTTCTATAGGGAATGGATGTGTCTGTATAAGAACACTTTGTGAAAACTTTATTATTGATGGAACTTTTACCCATCATGTATCCAATCAATCAAATGTATGTGTTTGTAAGTTTGTAAACATTACTGGATGTGACTTTAGTTACACAGCCCAGTGACCTCATATGCACTGTTAAAGGAGAATTATACATTGTATCAAGACCTTCTGCCTTCCTCCACCAGAATGAACTTGACACTGCTTTACAAGCTACTGAAACATGGAGGCTTACAAGCCTTATGAAAAGTACAACAACAAAGCAAAAACACATTAATAACTGTGCATCATGATGGAGAAGAAATACACTGTATACTGGAAAGAGTGAAAAAGGATGGGGAACATCACTGGTGAGAAACCCTAATTAGGATGGTCTCCAATGGCAACAGGTGTATTGAACGCCATGCTACACCTTGTGATAGTAGTTTTTGCCCTTGTGGTAATTTGTACTGTTATTACTGTCTTTTATGTATTCAAATCTGGTTTTCAACCCTATCGGTATATCTCATTGTAAAACGCACATAGTATCTTACTACTGATTGTGCGGAACTATCTTATAATTAACCCTTCTAAATTTTTTATTTATCGCTATCCAGTAGACAACATGCTATTACTACCTCGTATCTATAGCACAGAGGCAAGAGGTGACTGTACCACCACCCTGTGAAGTAAAGTCAATTAACTGTAGTTATGGGGTGGAGGGTGACAGATGTGCCCACTCTGATTACGTTACCAGTACTTTAATTCAGGCATCACTGACAATTAGCCCTGACTGCCCTGTTGTGCAAACCTTGAGAAATTGTGCTAGGCCATATGTCGTGGTTTAGCCCCAGCCGGCAGCTAAGCACCACGCAGCCGCTCGCTCACTCTCCCTCCCACAGCGGGACGGGGGAGAGAATTAGGAAAAACCTCGTGGGTTGAGATAAACACGGTTTAATAGGACAGAAAGAAAGAAGGGAACAATAATGATAATACCAACAAAGGAATGTACAAGAACAAGTGAGGCCCAATACAGAAATTGCTCACCACCCCGTGATCGACAGCCCGTCCCCGAGCAGCGATTTCCGCCCCCCCGGCCAACTCCAGTTTATGTACTGGGCATGACGTCGTATGGTAGGGAATATCTCTTTGGCCAGTCTGGGTCAGCTGTCCCGGCTGTGTCCCCTCCCAGCTCCCCGTGCACCCCCAGCCTGCTCGCTGGCAGGCCAGCACAAGAAGCTGGACTGTCCTTGACGGCTCAGCAACAACCCAAAACATCAGCACATTATCAACAGTTCCTCATCCCAAATCCAAAACACAGTCTCACACTAGCTTCTGTGAGGAAAACCAGCTCTATCCTGGCTGAAACCAGGACAGTATCCACCCCTTATTCCATACCATTTACGTCATGCCCAGGTCCTATACTTTTCAATACATTCCAATTATTCATTATTACTCTTCCTGTCCTTTAATATATACACACAGATATCACTCTCTTAGTCCATGGGCCATCACTTAAAATGTCTATGGAGTTCAGTCAGTCCATGACTCTGGGCTTCATCCATCATAGCAGTCTCTCAGGGCAGGGGAGATGGTATGTGATGTTGGATTGTCATCTGGCACAGTCCATGTCCATGATCTGCAGGTCGAAGATGTCGATCTCGAGGGATTTGTTGGGCGCAAGCTGCTGAAGCCAGTTCTGGTTTCATCACTGCTGCACGTTGCTTGGTTTCAGTGAAGCTCATTCTTCATCAGTCTGGGTGATTCTTACTATAGTACCATTGATATGGTAGATAGCAGCCATAGTAGTAATGTCATTCTGAACAATTAACATAATACAATTCAAATCATTGACTGTTTTCACCCAAAATCAAGTCTCCTTGAGGTACACATCGGACTTCCCCATCCTTCCGCATTACCCACCAAGTGCACCCAGGTCCCTGGGCAAAGGCAATCCCACGAATGGGTTTGCCTTTTCCTAATGCAGGAGTAACCCAGACTGTCTTCCCCAGCATGTTTCTCACATGCACCACAGGGACTTTATCCCCTTCTACAGTACGTAGAAGTTTTGATTGGGCAGGGCCGGCTCTATTAGTAGATCCCCTAGTGTTGACTAACCAGGTGGCTTTGGCTAAATGTTTATCCCAATTTTTGAATGTCCCATCACCCATTGCTCTCAGTGTAGTCTTTAACAGTCCGTTGTATCGTTCAATTTTTCCGGAAGCTGGTGCATGATAGGGGATATGATACACCCACTCAATGCCGTGCTCTTTGGCCCAGGTGTCTATGAGGTTGTTTCGGAAATGAGTCCCATTGTCTGACTCAATTCTTTCGGGGGTGCCATGTCGCCATAAGACTTGCTTTTCAAGGCCCAGGATAGTGTTCCGGGCGGTGGCATGGGGCACAGGGTATGTTTCCAGCCATCCGGTGGTTGCTTCCACCATGGTAAGCACATAGCGCTTGCCTTGGCGAGTTTGTGGAAGTGTGATATAGTCAATCTGCCAGGCCTCCCCATATTTATATTTCAACCATCGTCCTTCATACCAGAGAGGCTTTAACCGCTTGGCTTGTTTGATCGCAGCACACGTTTCACATTCATGGATAACCTGTGCAATAGCATCCATGGTCAGGTCCACCCCTCGATCCCGAGCCCATCTATATGTTGCATCTCTTCCCTGATGGCCTGAGGTGTCATGGGCCCACCGAGCTATAAATATTTCACCCTTATGTTGCCAGTCCAGATCCACCTGAGCCACTTCAATCTTAGCAGCCTGATCCACCTGATGGTTGTTTTGATGTTCTTCGGTGGCCCGACTCTTGGGTACGTGAGCATCTACGTGACGTACTTTTATGACGAGATTCTCTAGTCGGGCAGCAATATCTTGCCACAATTCAGCAGCCCAGATGGGCTTGCCTCTGCGTTGCCAGTTGCTCTGCTTCCATTGCTGCAGCCACCCCCATAGAGCATTTGCTACCATCCATGAGTCAGTATAAAGATAGAGTACTGGCCATTTTTCTCGTTCAGCAATATCTAAAGCCAGCTGGATGGCTTTCACCTCCGCAAACTGACTTGATTCACCTTGTCCTTCAGCCACTTCTGCAACTCGTCGTATAGGGCTCCATACAGCAGCTTTCCACCTTCGATGTTTGCCTACAATACGACAGGACCCATCAGTAAACAGGGCATATTGCCTTTCGTTCTCTGGCAGTTCATTATATGGTGGAGCCTCTTCAGCACGCGCCACCTCCTCTTCCGGTGATATTCCAAAATCTTTGCCTTCTGGCCAGTCCATGATCACTTCCAAGATTCCCGGGCGATTAAGATTTCCTATTCGAGCCCGCTGTGTAATAAGCGCAACCCACTTACTCCACGTAGCATCAGTCGCATGATGTGTAGAGGGGACCCTCCCTTTGAACATCCAGCCCAGCACCGGCAGTCGGGGTGCCAGGAGGAGCTGTGCTTCAGTACCAACCACTTCTGAGGCAGCTCGAACTCCTTCATATGCCGCCAATATCTCCTTTTCAGTTGGAGTATAGCGGGACTCAGATCCCCTATATCCTCGACTCCAAAACCCTAGAGGTCGACCTCGAGTCTCTCCTGGTGCCTTCTGCCAGAGACTCCAGGTAGGGCCATTCTCCCCGGCTGCCGTGTAGAGCACATTTTTAACATCTTGTCCTGCCCGTACTGGCCCGAGGGCTACGGCATGAACTATCTCCTGTTTGATTTGTTCGAAGGCTTGTCGTTGCTCAGGGCCCCATTTAAAATCGTTCTTCTTCCGGGTCACTTGATAAAGAGGGCTTACAATCAGACTGTAATTTGGAATATGCATTCTCCAGAAACCCACAACACCCAGAAATGCTTGTGTTTCTTTTTTGCTAGTTGGTGGAGACATAGCTGTTATTTTGTTGATCACATCCGTTGGGATCTGTCGACGTCCATCTTGCCATTTTATTCCTAAAAACTGGATCTCTTGTGCAGGTCCCTTGACTTTACTTTGCTTTATAGCAAAACCAGCTTTCAGAAGGACTTGAATTATTTTCTTCCCTTTCTCGAAAACTTCTTCTGCTGTGTTGCCCCATACGATGATGTCATCAATGTATTGCAGATGCTCTGGAGCTTCACCCTGTTCCAGTGCAGTTTGTATCAGCCCATGGCAAATGGTAGGGCTGTGTTTCCACCCCTGGGGAAGTCGATTCCAGGTGTATTGGACACCTCTCCAAGTGAAAGCAAACTGTGGCCTGCACTCTGCCGCCAAAGGGATCGAGAAAAACGCGTTAGCAATATCAATGGTGGCGTACCACTTGGCTGCCTTTGACTCCAGTTCATATTGAAGTTCTAGCATGTCCGGCACAGCAGCGCTCAGTGGCGGCGTGACTTCATTCAGGCCACGATAGTCTACTGTCAGTCTCCACTCTCCATTAGACTTTCGCACTGGCCATATGGGGCTGTTGAAGGGTGAGTGAGTCTTGCTGATCACTCCTTGGCTCTCCAGCCGACGAATCAGCTCATGGATGGGGATCAGGGAGTCTCTGTTGGTGCGATATTGCCGCCGGTGCACTGTTGTGGTAGCGATCGGCACCTGTTGTTCTTTGACCCTGAGCAACCCCACCACAGAAGGGTCCTCTGAGAGACCAGGCAAGGTGGACAGCTGTTTAATTTCTTCCGTCTCCAAGGCAGCTATACCAAAAGCCCACCGGTACCCTTTTGGATCCTTGAAATACCCTCTGCTGAGGTAGTCTATGCCCAGGATGCACGGAGCCTCCGGGCCAGTCACAATGGGGTGCTTCTGCCACTCATTCCCAGTTAGGCTCACTTCAGCCTCCAGTACAGTCAGCTGTTGGGATCCCCCTGTCACTCCAGAAATACAGATGGGTTCTGCCCCTATATGGCTTGATGGCATCAGGGTACATTGTGCACCGGTGTCCACTAAAGCCTTATATTCCTGTGGGTCTGACGTGCCAGGCCATCTAATCCACACAGTCCAATAAACTCGGTTGTCCCTCTCCTCCGCCTGGCTGGAGGCAGGGCCCCTCTAATCCTGCTCATAGTACTCGTTACCCACTTCTTGTAAATAGGAATCAGAAGTCCCTTCAAGAGGATCAGAGGTGAGATCAGCTCTTCTATTCTTTCTGGGAAGCTGCCCACTGGAAAGTGGAGCGACGATTTTCCTCGAGGAACCTGAACCCCCTTTTGTAATTGTTTTTCCTTGCAGCTCGCGTATTCGTGCCTCTAGGGTCGAGGTAGGTTTTCCATCCCACCTCCTCATGTCCTCTCCGTAGTCACGCAATTGAAACCACAGGGTGGCTCGTGGTGTGTATCCTCTATATCTTCTCTCTTGAACAGAAGAGCGCTTACTCCTAATGGCTGAGACACTGGTCCGTATGGGTGGAGGGTAGGGCATATCCTCTTTGAATTGCCGGAACTCTCGGGACAGTTTCTCTATAGCAGAGACGCAGGCCCGTAGGGAGGAAGAGAGACTTTCTTCGTATTGCCGGAGTTGGCCAGCCAATTCATCCACCGTTGGTCTCTCTCCGTCCTTCCAGGCCATTACTGCTAATGAGTTGGCATATGATGATGGTGCAAACTTCCGCCACATAGGTTGCGTGCAATTGACTTCATCTGGATCTTTGGATGATTGTCCATTGTCCAAGTCACCATAAATCACTTCCAGCACCGCTAGCTCCCTCAGGTACTGGATACCTTTCTCCATGGTGGTCCACTTGCCTGGGTGACATAGAACATCTTCCTTGAAGGGATACCTTTCCTTCACACCCGACAGGAGTCGTCTCCAGAGGCTGAGGACTTGTGCACCTTTTCCAATTGCTTTGTCAATGCCCCCTTCCCTAGAAAGGGATCCCAGCTGCTTGGCTTCCCTACCCTCTAATTCCAGGCTACTGGCCCCATTATCCCAGCATCGGAGCAGCCAGGTGACAATGTGCTCACCTGGACGACGGCTGAAATCCTTTCGCATATCTCGCAATTCACTCAGGGATAGAGATCGGGTAGTTACCGTCTCTTTTATAAGTTCTTCCTCTTCCTCCTCTTCAAGCGATGACTCGCTCTCTTCCCTCTTCCGTGCTTGTGATGGCCCTGCTTCAGAGCACTCTGCCTCCTCACTCTCTTCCTCTGGCTCCTTCTTAGCAGGATCTTCCTCCTCCCTTACTAAACGAGCTGACTTCCGCTTCCAAGATTTCTTCTTTTGTACAGGGGCAACTGATACCGGGATGGGCTGGTCCTCTGGTTCAGCTGCAACAGTCTGAGTAGCTACAGTGCCCGCCGTGGGGGTTGGAGTAGTGGCAGTGCCCGCCGTGGGGGTTGGAGTAGTGACAGTGCCTGCTACAGACGTTGGAGTAGTCACAGTGCCTGCCACATTGCCATCAGACCCAGAGAGCCCCTCTCCCCTTTGCACAGTGTTAAATAGGGTTCGGTAGGCATGGGCCAGGCCCCAGCACATGGCAATGATTTGTGTCTCCTTGGAGCTGCCAGGCTGACAGCATACTTCTTCCAGATATTCTGCTAGTTTATCAGGATTCTGCACTTGTTCGGGAGTGAAGCTCCAAAACACCGGAGGTGCCCACCGCCCCAGGCATTTGCCCATGCTGTTCCACACACCCTGCCATTCATAACTATCCAGCCTTGGGGCAGATCTCCGGGTGATATTCTTAAATTGCTTGCCAACCTTAGACAAAACTGAAACCATGTTCCCCAGAAGTAGCAATAGAGGTATTTTAACCAGCCAAGGGTGTTCAAAATACTGAAAAATTATTGTGATGAAGGAGGAAATGTTATGATAGAGGGTATCAAAGGTACCATTCTGCATTTCCTCCATAAAAAACCTTTCAGAGGCAGAAGTATAATTGCTAATCGTCTCCACAAGACTGTAGCCAAAATACAGTAACGGCTTTAGTACAGAGCTCAGATGATACCACATTAAGCTCAAGGTCACTGCTCTAAAAACAAAATTCACAGGCGAGACATTACTAATCATTGCAGAGTACAGCAGCCCGCAGAAACCAACACCGATCCTTAACATGTACAGCAAAGACGAGAGCATGATGCAAATCAAACTGATATTGTGACCTGCAACCGTTATTATCTCAAGCCTCGGGCCCCACGTTGGGCGCCAAAAAGGACTGTCGTGGTTTAGCCCCAGCCGGCAGCTAAGCACCACGCAGCCGCTCGCTCACTCTCCCTCCCACAGCGGGACGGGGGAGAGAATTAGGAAAAACCTCGTGGGTTGAGATAAACACGGTTTAATAGGACAGAAAGAAAGAAGGGAACAATAATGATAATACCAACAAAGGAATGTATAAGAACAAGTGATGCCCAATACAGAAATTGCTCACCACCCCGTGATCGACAGCCCGTCCCCGAGCAGCGATTTCCGCCCCCCCGGCCAACTCCAGTTTATGTACTGGGCATGACGTCGTATGGTAGGGAATATCTCTTTGGCCAGTCTGGGTCAGCTGTCCCGGCTGTGTCCCCTCCCAGCTCCCCGTGCACCCCCAGCCTGCTCGCTGGCAGGCCAGCACAAGAAGCTGGACTGTCCTTGACGGCTCAGCAACAACCCAAAACATCAGCACATTATCAACAGTTCCTCATCCCAAATCCAAAACACAGTCTCACACTAGCTTCTGTGAGGAAAACCAGCTCTATCCTGGCTGAAACCAGGACACCATATCTCCTCAGGAACTTAAGGAATTTCCTAGCAGGAGCTAAGAGTACCAGCCTGAGCTGGGACTAGACAAAACTAAAACTGCTACAGCTGCACACCTGCATGTACACCAAAGGGGAGCTTGACTACAATTCAATCATTTAACACTCTAAATATCTGCAACCCCCCAGGGCCCATTGAGCAATTCTGTATGGCCCTGGGCTGCATGGCTGTCCTGGTTTCAGCCAGGATAGAGCTGGTTTTCTTCACAGAAGCTAGTGTGAGACTGTGTTTTGGATTTGGGATGAGGAACTGTTGATAATGTGCTGATGTTTTGGGTTGTTGCTGAGCCGTCAAGGACAGTCCAGCTTCTTGTGCTGGCCTGCCAGCGAGCAGGCTGGGGGTGCACGGGGAGCTGGGAGGGGACACAGCCGGGACAGCTGACCCAGACTGGCCAAAGAGATATTCCCTACCATACGACGTCATGCCCAGTACATAAACTGGAGTTGGCCGGGGGGGCGGAAATCGCTGCTCGGGGACGGGCTGTCGATCACGGGGTGGTGAGCAATTTCTGTATTGGGCCTCACTTGTTCTTGTACATTCCTTTGTTGGTATTATCATTATTGTTCCCTTCTTTCTTTCTGTCCTATTAAACCGTGTTTATCTCAACCCACGAGGTTTTTCCTAATTCTCTCCCCCGTCCCGCTGTGGGAGGGAGAGTGAGCGAGCGGCTGCGTGGTGCTTAGTTGCTGGCTGGGGCTAAACCACGACAGTGGCGGTGATCTCCCCTTGAGTAGGGATGCTCCTGAAGGTTACACCTCAAGGTTGAGAGGTCCCTTACCTGGCAGCTGTTATCTACGGTGAGGTAAGTGACATTTTGTATTAGATCTAAAGCATATTGTACCCAAGCTATAGCTTAATTATTAGAAGTGTAGTAAGGAGTAGAGTGTTTGAGTGCTCCTTAATTGTCACTTAATTATTGATTAATCACTATTTCCTTAGCATTTAATCATAGTTTAAAGTCTACAAGAAGGGCCAGAAGGAGGATCCCGGGAACTATAGGCCTGTCAGCCTGACCTTGGTACCGGGGAAGATTATGGAGAGGTTCATCTTGAGGGTGCTCACAGGGAATGTGCAGGACAACCGAGGGATCAGGCCCAGCCAGCATGGATTCATGAAAGGCAGGTCCTGCTTGACCAACCTGATCTCCTTCTATGACCAGGTGAACCACCTAGTAGGGGAAGGAAAGGCTGTGGATGTTGTCTACCTGGACTTTAGTAAAGCCTTTGACACCATCTCTCACAGCATTCTGCTGGAGAAACTGGCAGCTTAGACAGGTGCACTCTTTGCTTGGTAAAGAACTGGCTGGATGTCCGAGCTCAGGCAGTTGTGGTGAATGGAGTTAAATCCAGTTGGCGGCCAGCCACAAGTGGTGTTCCCCAGGGCTCGGTTCTGGGGCCAGTCTTCTTCAATATCTTTATCGATGATCTGGACAAGGGTATCGCGTGCTCCCTCAGTAAGTTTGCAGATGACACCAAGTTGGGCGGGAGTGTTGATCTGCTCGAGGCCAGGAAGGCTCTGCAGAGGGATCTGGACAGGCAGGAGGTCAACTGTATGAGGTTTAATAAGGCCAAGTGCGGGTCCTGCACTTGGGTCACAACAACCCCAGGCAACGCCACAGGCTTGGGGAGGAGTGGCTGGAGAGCTGTCTAGCAGAAAAGGACCTGGGGGTGCTGGCTGACAGCCGGCTGAACATGAGCCAGCAGTGTGCCCAGGTGGCCAAGAAGGCCAACAGCATCCTGGCCTGTATCAGCAATAGTGTGGCCAGCAGGAGAAAGGAAGTGATCATGCCCCTGTATTTGGCACTGGTGAGGCTGCACCTCAAATCCTCTGTTCAGTTTTGGGCCCCTCACTCCAAGAAGGACATTTTGTTGCTGGAGCGTGTCCAGAGAAGGGCAACGAAGCTGGTGAGGGGTCTGGAGAACAAGTCTTATGAGGAGCAGCTGAGGGAACTGGGGTTGTGTAGTCTGGAGAAGAGGCGGATGAGGGATGGCCTTATCGCTCTCTACAATTACCTGAAAGGGGGTTGTGGTGAGGTGGGTGTTGGTCTCTTCTCCCAAGTAACCAGCGAGAGAAGGAGACGAAATGGCCTCAGGTTGCATCAGGGGAGGTTTAGACTAGATATTAAGAACAATTTCTTTACTGAGAGAGTGGACAAACATTGGAACAGGCTGCCCATGGAAGTGGTGGAGTCACCATCACTGAAAGTATTCAAAAAACATGTGGACGTGACACTTCAGGACATGGTTTAGTGAGCATGGTCATGTTGGGTTGATGGCTGGACTTGAACTTAAAGGTCTTTTCCAACCTTAATGATTTTGTGATTCTGTGAGATGCATCCCAGAGTCCTGAGGGAACTGGCTGGTGTAGTTTCCAGGCCACTCTCCATGATATTTGAAAAGTCATGGCAGTCAGGTGAAGTGCCTGGTGACTAGAAAAAAGGGAAACATTGCACCCATTTTTAAAAAGGGTAGCAAGGAGGACCCTGGGAACTACAGACCTGTCAGCCTCACCTCTGTGCCTGGGAAGATCATGGAACAGGTCCTCCTATAAGGTATGCTAAGGCACATGAAGGGCAGGGAGGTGATTCGAGACAGCCAGCACAGCTTCACCAAGGGCAAGTCCTGCCTGACCAACCTAGTGACCTTCTAGGATGGAGTGACCACATCAGTGGACAAGGGAAGAGCTATGGATGTCGTCTATCTGGACTTCTGTAAGGCTTTTGACCCAGTCCCCTAAAATTGGACCATGTCAAATTGGAGAGATATGGATTTGATGGGTGGACTGTTTGGTGGATGAGGAATAGGTTGGATGGTCGCATCCAAAGCGTAATGGTCAATGGCTCAATGTCCAGATAGAGATCAGTGACAAGTGGTGTCTCTCGGAGGTCTGTATTGGGGTCAGTACTGTTTAATATCTTTATCAATGATATAGACAGTGGGATTGAGTGCACCCTCAAGAGGTTTGCAGACGACACCAAGCTGAGTGATGATTCTGTGTGTGAGTGGTGCAGTTGACACACCTGAGGGACTGGATGCCATCCAGAGGGACCTGGACAAGCTTGAGGAGTGGGCCTGTGTGAACCTCATGAGGTTCAACAAGGCGAAGTGCAGGGTCCTTCACCTGGGTCAGGGCAACCCAGGCTGGAGGATGAAGGGATGGAGAGCAGCCCTGCCAAGAAGGGCTTGGAGGTACTGGTGGATGAAAAGCTGGACATGAGCTGGCAATGTGCACTCACAGCCCAGAAGGCCAACTGTATCCTGGGCTGCATCAAAGGAAGAGGGACCACTAGGTTGAGGGAGGCAATTCTGCCCCTCTGCTCCACTCTGGTGAGACCCCACCTGGAGTACTGCCTCCAGCTCTGGAGCCCTCAGCACAGGAAAGACATGGACCTGTTGGAGAGCGTCCAGAGGAAGGTCATAAAAATGATGAGAGGGATGGAACACCCCTCCTATGAGGACAGGCTGAGAGAGTTGGGGCTGTTCAGCCTGGAGAAGAGAAGGCTCTGGGGAGACCTTACTGCAGCCTTCCAGGACTTGACTTAAAGGGAGCTTATAAGAAATAAGGGGATAGACTTTTTAGCAGGGCCTGAAGTGACAGGACAAGGGGTAATGGGTTTAAACTAAAAGAGAGAAGGTTGTGAAAAATTTCTTCCTTCTATCTAGTCTCAGTGAGAGTGGTGAAACCCTGGCACAGGTTGCCCAGAGAGGTGGTAGACACCCCATCCCTGGGAACATTCTAGGTCAGGTTGGACGGGGCTCTGAGCAACCTGATGTAGTTGAAGATGTCCGTGCTTATTGCAGGGGGGTTGGACTAGATGACCTTTAAAGGTCCCTTCCAACCCAAACTATTCTATGATTATGTAAGTGGAAATGCCACCACCAGACGCAGCCTTCACACTGCTGTCAGCCTTTGCAAATGGACCGAGTGTGCCTGTGTCACCGCTTGTGTGCCTCTGCCCAGGTGCTGCTTCGGGGATCCTCTGGTTGGCAAGGTAACAAAAATAAATTTAGTCTTTGCATTTCATCCATGGTTTTGTGGTTGTTCATGCATTCTGCCTGTGCTGACTCACACAGTCCCCAGACCTATTTTTAAATTTCTCATTTTTTGTCACATATCCTGTTGCTTTTTAAATTTTCTTTGTTTCTTTTTTTTTTCCCCCTCTCTGTTCATCCTGAGGCTTTAGAGGGTCTCCTCAGCATGCTTTTATCTCTGGAGTGTCAGGTGTACCCCTCTGTTTGCCAGAACATCTCCTCAGGTCGTCCCTCTTCCTCAGAGCAGTCTTTGTGTCCTCTCCTCCATCTTGCTCGCCTCCATGGGTCAGTGTCTCCCTGATGACATCTGTACTCTGTCTCTCTGGCCACCTCAGCATCCCTCTATTTCTGTCATGATGTTTCCTGTGAGCATCCTTGTGTTCCATGTCCATGCTTTAGCTCTGCAGCAGGCTTTGTATCTTTCTTATTCAGAGAGAAGTCTTCCTCAGGCTTTCATTTTGTCCCAGAGCATTCTTACCTTCCCCTCTGCCACATTGGATACCTTAGTTCAGTTCCTGCTCTGCTGAGGACACCTGTGCTCTGTTCAGATCCCCTCCTGACTACCTCATTGTCTCAGCAATCCTATGTTTGTCTCTCTGTCCACATTCCCCCTGCCCCCCAGAGCCCTCTCATTCCTGTCACAATGCCTCCTGAGACTGTCCTTGTGTCCCATGGCACCCTTGGAGCTCTGCAGCCCTCTTTGTATATCTCTTATTCAGACAGAACCCTTTGTCAGGCTTTCTCTGTGTCCCAGAGCTCTCTTACTTTATTCACTGCCATCTAGGATGTCCCCATTCAGTTGCTCATCCCCTGAGGACATCTGTACATTGCTGGGACACCCTCTTGAGTTTAGCATTGTGTCCCAGAGCCTTCTTCTGTCTCTCTTTCACTCTCAGCACCCTTCTTCTGCTGTCATCATGCCTCCTGAGACCATCCTTGTGCTTCATAGCCCTCTTTTGGCTCTATAGCGCACTTTGCACCCTTCTTTCTCCCTGAGGACCTTTTCTGATGCCATCTTTGATCTCCGGAACACTCATGTTGTCCTCTATGCTAGCTAGGATACCTCTGTTCAGTCCCTGGTCCCCTGAGGACATCTGTAGACTGTTCAAATCCCCTCTGGACTTCTTCATCACATCGTTGAGCCCTCTTTTGTCTGTCCCTCTCGGAACGCCTCTGCTACTGTCACAATGCCTCCTGAGGTCTTAAATGTTCACTGCAGCACTCTTAGCTCTGTAAGCCACCTTTGGACTTGTTTTGTCATGGTTGCACCTCTCCTAAGATCTCTGTTCCTGAAAAGGAGCATTCTTTTCCTTTTCTATGCCATCTAGGATGCCTCCTGAGACCCTCCCTGTGCTGCATAGAATTTTGGTAGCACTTTACCTCCCTTTCAATCTCTCTTATCCCTCCAAGCCTTTCATGATCCCTCTGTGTCCAGTCACTGTGCCTCCTGAGACCTTCTTTGTGTACCACAGCTCTTATAGCTCTGTGGCGGACTTTGATACTTTCTCATTCCCTCAGAAACCTGTCTGTGGGCTTGTTTATGCCTCAGAGCACTCTTGTCTGCCGTCTAGGGTGCCTCCATTTGGTCCCTGGCCTCCTGAGGACATCTGTACTCTGTTCAAGTCACCTCCAGCCTTCCTCCGTGTGTCCCTGAGCCTTCTTTGGTGTCTTTGGCCCAATCAGGACTCCTATAATTGTGTCACGATGTCTCTGAGATTGCCTTTAGCACAATTTTAGGTTTGTAGCAGACCTTGCAGCCCTCTCGTTCTGTCAGAAGACTTCCTGAGTCCATAGGTGTGACCCAGCCCAGTCATTCTCTCCTCTCTTTCCTTTAGCTGTGCCTCTATTTGTTCCCTGGCCCACCGATGACATGTTTACTTAGTTAAGACCCCCTCTGGATTTAATCATTGTGTCCCCTGTCCTTTTTATGTCTCTCTGGTTCCCTTGGGACACTTTTCTCCCAGCCACGATGCCTCCTGAGACCTTCCTTGTGCTCCATATCCATCTTGTAGCACTTTAGATGGGGCCACCTTTAAGCTGTAAAATGCTCATTTGTTCCTCTACGCTATCTAGGATTCCTCTGTTCAGTCCCTGGCCACCCAAGATCATCTATACTCTACTCAGATGATCACTCAAGTTCCTCCTTGTTGTCCCCAAGCCACCTTTTGTCTGCCAGCCCCCCTCAACACCCCTCTCCTGACAGTCACGATGCCTCCCTGAGACCTTCCTTGTTCTCCACAGCACCTTGTAGCACTTTATCTCCCTTTCCACCTCTTGTTCTGTCAGAACTTCCTGTCTTTCTTTGCTATGCAGTGCTCCTTTATCTTTTTCTCTGTCATCGAGGGTGTCTCCATTCAGTTCCTCTCTGTTAGTCACCTGTAGTGTGCCTAGATGCCCTCCTGAGACTCCAAGGTCCTCACTGCTTGTCCAAGCCTTCTTTTCATACCCTTCCCCCTCATAATTCTTCTATTCTCTATAACAATGTCGTCCGAGTCCTTTCTTGTACTCCATGGCACTCTTTAGCTCCCTCTGTGTGTTTTGGGTTGGTTGTTTTTGGTTTTTTTGGGGGGAGGTGGTGGTGGTGGTTTTTTTTTTTTTACTTCAGAGCACTCTTCTCTTACTCTTTGCCATTGAGGATGCCTTCATTCAGCCCCTGGGCCCCTGACGACATCTGTATTTTGTTGAAATCCCCTTCAGAGTTCCTCATTGTTAGGTCTGAGGCTTCTTTGGTCTCGCAGGCCCCCTCAGGACTCCTCCACTCCCTTTGCTGAGCTTTTGTGAGACATCGCCTATGCCCCGGAGCCCTGTTTTAGCTTGACAGGGCACTTTGCACCCCTCTTCTCCTCTCTGAACCCTTCCTGAGTCTGCATCTGTTACCCCAGTCAGTCTTTCCGTCCTCTCATCCTTTTGGTGCACCTCCATCTGATCCCTGGTCCCTTGAGGACATCTGTACTTTGTTCAATTCGCTTTTGAGCGCATTGCATCCCCGAGACTTCTTTGGTCTCTCTGTCTCCTTCAGGTCCCTTCAGGACCTCCCTAATTCCTGTGACGACGCCTCTTGTTCTGTCAGAACAAGCTGTCTGAAGCCATCTTGTGCTCCACAGCAACCTGTTTTCTGTCTTATACTATGTTTCTATTTGGTATCTGGTACCCCAAAGGTGTCTATCATCAACTCGGATTTCCTTTTGGGTTTTTCAGAAAAGGCAATAGCCTTCATCTATTTTATTGACACATCTAACATGGTGTTTTTCGTTCTGTTTTGCAATTATTTTTTGTACTAGCTACTTAGGAGTTAATTAGGCCGATTCATACAGTTCCTGATACATTTCTTGTATTTCTATGGGTTTTTTTGTGTTTTCTGTCCTTTGGGACTCATCTACTTCTGTTAAGTAAGGGAGTCATTCAGAGAGGCCGTTGAGGAGGCTCTGAATCACTGGCGATTTACAGTAAATAGTTTACTTTACAACCACACATATTTTTTGAGAAGGGATTCTTACGGGGTCTAATTCTGTTTTGTCATTCAGTCCTATCCAGTTCTGGCAGAAGTTATGTAGCATGCATGGTCTTGCAAGAAATGAAGTGTAACTCCATAGCATTTGGGGTTTTTAATAGGAAATTAAAGCACATCATTTTTTATAATAATACTGTTATGACATTTAATGAACTCCTTTCCTACACAACTTAGTATGACATCTATCTTGCTGTATCCACAGCCCAGAGAAATTAAGGTTAATTACCTACCCAGTCATATTGCTGATGTAATAAATGTGGTTGTAGTAAAAGAGCAGGTATTGTTTCTAGTAAGGGTTGCTTTCTCTGTTCAGCACTTTGCATGCTGTGAACGTAAGGCAGATAAGGAAACTTGCTGCTGCTCCTCTGACCATCTTTATGCCTTCTGGTGGTTCTCCTCTCCCCTTTCCCAGGTGACTGTAGGAAGAGTAGTGAGTGGGCAGGGCCCAGGGTATATGAGCCACAGTCTCTGATTAGGGAGCTCATTCTGCTCCTGGGTTTCTTTGGTATGAATGCTCTGCTGTTCCTTCAGTTAAATGCAGCTTTTGAGCTGGCTAAGCTATTATGGCAGATGTGTTTTGACATTTAGAGAAGCAGAGGTGTCTGAGGTAAGTGCTTCAGGATAAATTGAAGTTAAGCAGCATATATAGTGGAAAGTACAGCTCTATACAGTTATTTTTTCTTTGGGTTAGTAATTTTTTTATTGAGTGTTAAGGAATATACAAGATGGCTTATTAGCAGGGTTTTTTTATTCTAGGTACACTGTGTTTTCCTGGAATGCCTGACTTTATTGAAGAATGAAATGTTGTCTTTCTTGCCAGTTTTGCTATATACTGTGTAAGTTGCTGATACTATCTCTCTTACTAGGACTGATGATGAGACTAGCAGGGGCTAGGGTAAGCATCTTATATGTATCTGTATGTGTAGTTGTAGCGTTTCTCAAGAAATTGTCAGGGACATAAGGCATAGTGTCTTTTAGGGTATGGGATGGCTCATTGCTTTCCTGATTGTATGCAGAGGACCTTGTCCCTAGAACTTTCCTAGCTTGTGGCAGGCCCCTCGTAGATGATAAGCCTTAGGGCTTCACTTATTTTGTGGGCCTGTAGCAGAGTCTGTGGGAAGATGGAAGATGGGAGGTGCCTGCAGAATGTAGGGCACGGCTCAGTAGAGCAGCTTCTGAGGAGTGGCCAATGCAGGGGGTTCAGGGATGTAAATGCAGGGAAGGAGCTGTCAGGAATGAGTGTGGTTCCTTCCCTGACAGTTCAGGAGAAGAGAAGGGGTTCTTAAAGTTTTGGGAGTGGGGGATGGTTGGGAGAGGGAGGAGGGATCATCAGCCTTTCCCAGATTGGTTTTGCAGTTGAATTTGGGTGTCAGTGAGGCCCGTTCTGTTTTAGCCTCCCCGCAGCTAAAGGGAGGTATGACAAAGTCATGGGAGACAAGGCATAAACCATCTGGGCCACTGCATCACAATATGCAGGGCTGAATATCAGATGAGTCCCATCTCAGAAAGCATTAGGTACATGAAAATATGCCTTCCAGGACTCTGAGGTCTTTGCTTCTCTGTGCCTTCTACTTAATTCCTGACTTAATTTTTATGTCCATCTGCATGTCACTGTCAGTGTTACTTAGAGGCATTGACTAGGCATTTATTTCCAGCATAGGTTTGTCACTGTCCCTGGGTTTTCTTGGAGAAGAGGATGTGTATTATTAGCGCTCCATCCAGGGGTCTTTCTTCTGTCACAGTCCCGGTCACACAAGCTTGTTCTGTTATTCCAGTTTTGCCTTTTTTCGTAAGTGTCCAGTGAGGTTTGCTCTAGCATCAGTCATGGCAGTTATGTTCTCTCATTCTTGTTTATCTATTGTGTTTTTAGCACCAGTTTCTGTAATTGTAAGGTGACTATTTTAGATCTTTGAGTCACCATGTCATGCCATTCTGTTTTTTCCACTGGCTGACTGCTGCTGTAATTCCCTAAGGGGCTTCATAGGTAAGGCGGTAGTTGGTGTAATTTGTTTTCTGTGTACTATACTATCTGCTAATCTTGATATTCCCATTGTTTTTTGTGCTAGGTGGGCACACTGGTAGCTCACACTTGTGAGCCTCAACTCATGAGTGCTTCCTTTCTTGTGTTAGATGCTCAACGCACAGATCTTTCTTGAGCATCTCATGTCTGAGAAGTTTACAGATGGTCTTCTCTCACAGCAGTGAGCATATTTGTGGTCCAGCAGTGTGTTTTCACGGACCCCTTTTCTGGGACTACTTCTCTGCATCCTTTTGGTCTTAGACCCTGGCTTCTTGTGCATCCACTGTTGCAGCTGTATCTTTTTGCCACGGGCTGTGGCATTTGACTCCTGGGGCAGCTGTACACTATTCTTCATGGCCCCCTAGGTCTTCTCACCTAAAGGAGTTTTCCCTCTGGGAGTAATTCTTCTTGCAGAGAGTCGTCTTAGTCTCTGCGTCAAGTCATTTGTCTTGTTTGTGTGCGGTGTCAGTCTGCACATGTGTCTGGGTTGGAGCTGCTCTGCCCAGGAGCATAGCAATGTTAGTCAGGGGAAGACTAACAATAAGAGTCTATAGTTAATGTTGATATGCCTAGGCTGTTTAGTTAGAGACGGTACAGTCCACCTTGGAGCAAGTAGCCTGCAACAGCAGGTGGGGATGTTGAGGGGATGACTGGAACTATCTGTGAGAGGCTGATTGAGTGGTAGTTGAATGGGCTGAATATCAAAGACATTAAGGCTTGTATGTGTAGGGCTTAATGTTGGTGGTGGTTTTTTTTTTTTATATTGGCAGGCTGTCATAGGAATCTAGATGGTATTCCTAAATGGAAACAAGACCTTTGGATTTGTTAAGCTATTGATCAGCATCTGGGTGACTTGTTCAATACTGTTTTTGCAGATGCAGAGGGACAACCTGTAAGAAGGTGGGTCAGTGTGTGGTGTCAGAGGGAAGACGCGACTGGTGGCTATATGACTAGCTTACAGGTTTTGGTTTATTTCTTCATTTTGAAGGTGTGAAACAATGAGCAAAGCCAGATATTGCACTGGAGCTGACTCGGGCAAGGTGAGCAATGGCTAGTGTGTTGAAGCATCAGTTATTTTTCAGGTGTCATATTGTTGGTGAGGCTATAAGCATCCCTTGTTCATGTTTTACAGGTTGTACCCGAGCCTCAACCTGGCAACCTGTAAATGGCAGAGGCAGGTCAGGCAACCGGCCAAGGTAAAGGAGCATGAAATAGAAATCAGTGTGCAAAGGCTGTTGTTTCAGGCAGTATCTCAGCATGTGTGTCTCGCTTTTTTTTTCAGGTGCCGCAAGCAGGCTCAGAGCTGCAAAGCCACATGATGATGAGTGGTCCAAGAAAGTGCGGTGGTTGTTGGCTGGGTTGGTGACTACAAGCAGAGAATCATGTGGCAGCTCAGTTAAGCACTTATCTTTGGTTTTGCAGGTGCCAGGTGGGCTGTCTTTGGAATTGGATGAGCATTTGGGGTGATCTGGAGCAGTAGCAAGGAGGAGCACAGGGCTGGTGATTTCTTGGGAGTGCAGTGGTAGTCTTCTGCCTTTTGGTGTCTTTAGGTACCACAAGCAATGACGGCTTCAGCATCTGACTCAGGAAGGTGACTGGAACATCACAGTGCTGCTGGGGAGAGGAGGGTGTTGTGGAAGAGGTTGGTGTTGGCCGATGTGATGCCTACTGCTGGCACTGTTTCTGGGTTTTTACTGCAGATGGCAAAGAGGAACCTAGCAACTGCAGGAACATCACAGTTAGCCAATGTGTTGTGGTTTTTTTTTGTTGTTTTTTTGTGGGTTTTTTTTTTTTGTCAAGGATGGATTCAGACCCCTGGCCCTCTGAAAGCTAGAGTTGAGGGACCAGGGCTGGGGAGGGGCTGGAAGGAGGGGACAAGGCTGGGAATTGCAGTGAGGGGTTTTAAAGTTAGTGTAGGGGAGAGGGCTGTCCAGGAACAGTCCCCTTTGGGCAGGCAAAGGGAGTGGGCTACGTTTCAGCAGAGCAGTAGTGTGTACCGGGCAGGGCAATTCCAGCCTGTGTCTGTGTTATGTAGTTTGTGTAGTCTGTGTTCTGTGTCTTAGCCATTCCTCGGGTCTCGATGTCCTCATTGCTCTGTGCTCAAGGCTGAAGCATGCATCTTGAGCACCATCGCTAGGGTCTCGAATGGCTGTACTCTTTGGCATAGTGCCAATCAGATGCTCCTTTTCTTGCATAACAAGCTTAAAGCATGTATCAGTCTTGTCTCGGAAGTTTCTGCTAGGTCCTCTTTTGTGGTGGCATTCCAGGCTGTCAGCAGCTCTGTTCTCTAGCCATCCATTTTCATGGACTGGGACTTCTCCCCTGCGTTCTTATGCTCTGAGGTCTTGAAGCCAGCCTTCTTATGTGTTCACCATCTCTGTTTTGACAGGAACTTCTTGTAATGGGCCATTACATTCAACTGTCTCCTGCGGTTGACATAGAACTTCCTTGCATCACTGCTGCAGCCCTGTATGTCAACTTGCCTGACAATGTCTCTGGTCCATTATTCTTGCTGAGAGTTTTGTCGCATCTTGGAGTTGCATTGTTTGTGGTGTTCTGTGTAGTGTTGGTCTGTGCATGTGTATGTTTGGCATGGAGCTGCTCTGCCTGGGTCGTAGAGTCAGGTGTAAGTGCAATAGCAATAAGAGTCTATGATGTACAGGCATCTCTGATCATAGCCATCAGCAGGCTGGGTGGATAGTCATTTCAATACTGTTTTATGGAGGTGATCAGAGCCTTTTGGGCTTTTCAGCAGCAGTCAAGCAGATTGAATATAGAAGCCTTAATGTTTGGTCTATTTTTTTGGTAATGGCAGTCTGTAGCTGGACTCTAGATGGCTCTCCTCAAATGGCCAAGGATTTGAGGCAAGTCAGTGGGGGAGAGAGGAGTGGCAGGGCAGGAACTGCAGAGTGGGTGATGGCTTCAGAGCATGATAAATGCTTTATCTCTTGGGTTCTCCAGCTTCCATGGGACACGCTGGCCACAACATCTGATTTTTTTTTTTTTTTTTTTTGTGGGGGGGGGAGCAGTGTGGTGCTTCAAAGGAGTGTGGTGTTGCAGTAGAGGTCAATGCTGACCAGCCTCTTGGTGACCAGTGGCGCTCTGTCTTGCGGGTGATGAAGTGGAACCTGGTGAATGTGGGAGCATCCTTCTTAGAGGAAGTGCTCCTGATGAGGATGGATTCTGGACCCTGCCCTCTGAAGGATAAGAGGCAAAAGTGGTGCATGGGGTGGGGCTAGCAGGAGGAGTTTAACGTCAGGGTTGTGGAGAGGGCTCTTCAGGCTCTGTTAAGCCTGGAAGCAGACAGAGGGCCTGGGATCTGTCCTGCAGATCATTCCAGCCTGTGTCTGTCTGACACAAGCATCGCTTGTGTTATCTGCATTCTGTCTCCCATATGGTGCTTTCCACAGGTTTCTATACTGCCCCACAGACTCTCTGCACTCAGCACCTGCCTTGGTAAGTGTCTGTGGGTTGTCTAATGCCTCACTGTATTAGAGACCACCATGCTTTGTTTTGTGTTGTATTGCTTCATGTTTGGTTTTGTATTGCATTGTATCCCTCCATATTGTATTGACTGCCATTTGAGGCTGTATCGCATTGCATAGCCCTGCGTTGTTTTGTTTTTTTGTTGTATGTTTTTTATTTGAATTGGAATTGCAACATATGGCCCTGTGTCATCACTTGTACTCTGCTGCTCTGTGTTTGAATTTTGTAATGCATTGTTCGGCTCTGGATTTTGTACTGTATCCCTCTGCACTTGTATCAACCGCCATTTAGGATGGTCTTGCATCCTACGGCCCCGTGTTGCATTTTGCAACTATATATTATTATAGATATTATATATTGTTATATATAAAATATAATATAATTTATATATAATTGCTCTATTTTAATTAGTATTGCATCTATTGCCCTGTGTCATTTGTGTTCTGTTGCTCTGTATTTGAATTTTGTAATGCATCATTTGGCTCTGTATGGGTTTTGTACCGTACCCTTCCACAACTTGTAACAACTGACACTTTAGATAGTCTTGTGTCCTGTGGCCCTGTGTTGCATTTTGCATCATATCACTCTGTATTTAAATTTGTATTGCATTATATGGCCCGGTGTTGTGATTTGTGTTCTATTGCTACATACATGTATTGGCTGTCATTTGAGACTGTCTTGCATTGTACGGCCCTGTATTGTGTTTTGTCTTACATTGCAGTGCTCCATATTGTATTTGGTCTTAACTGTGGTCTATGAGCATGTTGCACTTTATGGCATTATATCTGCATTTGCATTGCACAGCTCTGTTTGTCTATTGTATGGCATTGCAGAGGGTTTAAGTGACTTTGAAGTCTCTGTGCATGTGGGTAAGAGTCGAGCAGATCACAGTTTAATTGTGAGGTAACATGAAGTAAGCCAGTAACTTGGCAATGGTTTTACTAATGTTTTTGTAGGCAACTTGTGGCAAGCCTCTAGAAGCAGTTGAGGCTTTGAGGTCTGAGTGGTGTGACAGGCATCAGAGCGCTTGGTTCTTTGGGGCAGATTAGTCATTATGATGCTCTGGATTCTTCAAGCACCACGGAGAACTCTGACCATGAAGTGTTATTTTTGGAATTAGAGTGGAGCAGGTGAGCGGAGCTGTGGAGGCCACTCTCTCACAGATGAAATGTGTATTCACCAGCTTTGTATTTTGTGTTTGTAGATGGCAGAGCAGCACCTTGAATCCAGTGATGCAGCTGCTATTGTGGATGGGCATTGAGAATGGGTGGTGACTCATGGCACTGTGAAAGCTAAGTGGTGTGATGAAAATCTGTGGGTTGTGGAGACCATGTACATCTAAATATTGGCACAATGGGATGGTAGTTTGTGGTAAGTTAACCCCATACAGGTCGAGGAAACAATATGTGTTGAGATGTGTGCACTGGCAAAGCAGCTCTGAGTGGGTAGGGTTGTGCAGAATGTCTAGTGTGTGTTCATAAGTGTCCCTTATCTAATGTCTTCATGTTTGCTTTGGTGCTTATGCCTGAGGTGCCTCAGGCATACTCGCTTCCTACTGCAATTGTGGTAGCTATCTGTCTTGTGTACACAGGCTTGAGTTGTCAGTGTAGTGCCAACTGAGTGCATCTGCCTTCATGGTGTGATGTAGAAGTGTGACGCTGCCAGTCTGGTTTAGCATTGTAGTGGCTTTTGGCCAGTCTTTCTCATGGCTCTTGCTTGGGCTTTGCCATCAGGTCTTGTCTCTGATTCTTGAGAAAGTTCTTCTGGGGGTTTATTCCCTGTGTCATTCTAGTCTTTTTGGACCATCTTTTGTCTCCAGAGCTCTGACGTTCTCACACGGCAGGCTATGCCAGAGTTTCTGTGCCTGGAATCCTTGGCACTGTTATGCTTACTGTCAGGCTGTGTCTTTTGGCCTGGCATTAAGTCTACTCGGTGTGGTATTCTAGCATCTGTAGGTAATGTTTGTAGGGCTGAGTATCTGAGGCAGAGCCGCATTGCCTGTGTGCGTGGCAATTCTTGTCGGGGTGGAAGAGTCAAAGTATGGGAAGGTAATCTGTTGATTAGCAGGGCCTATTTGGGTGGAGGTTGTATGGCCTGTTTTTGGGAGTAGCCAGTAGCTATTGGCAATCAGGCTGTAGAGTCCCTTACGTAGTGTTTTGCAGGTGCCACAGGGCAATGTGAATCCTTGAGTGACTTGTGGTACAGCATACAATTCTAAACAAAGAGGAGTGGGGCATGTAGTGAAGCATCTTCCTCAGCTTCCAGTTATGAAGGCCAATGCTATGGAATCAGGTGGAGTGGTGATGTTTAGAGGCACATCGTGAGGCAGTTCTGGGGATGGCTCTAGAATGGGGGTGACCTGCCACTGTGGCAGGTGGGTGGTGAAATGGCTATGTTCTGAGTGAGGGGTGGAATGAATGGATGTTGAATGAGTGTTAGTTTCTGGATGTCTCTAACCTTGTATGTGTTGATTTTTTTTTTTTTTAATTTCAGGTTCTATTTACTGTAGACATAGGAAATAATTATTGTTTTAACTTGAATTTAAAAAAAAAAAACCAAAAAACAAACAGTTGGGAGATATTTTTCTTTTTCCCGGGTCCTGGCTTCTCTGTCAAGTGATGTTCATTGCCAATGTTTGGACGCAGGTTGGGCTCAGGCCTGGGTTTTCACAGGCAGGGTGATTTTTGAGGCCCCCAGGGACGGCATTCAGGAGGAGCCCAGTGGACAAAGGGTTGATAGCCTGTTGCAGCAGGCAGGTGGCAGAATGAATGAGCTGAGAATCAGCCATGGTTTGTGTGGCAGCTGAATGAGTGGTGTGTTTTGAATGTGTCTAACCCTGTATGATTTGTGTTTGTATATTTTATTTGTCCTTGCAGCCTGTAAGTGGAAGTGAGATTTTTTTCAGACATTTAAAAAATAAAGTAAAACTAAGGAAAACACAGCTGACAGAAATCTGTTTTGGGCTCAGTCTAGGGGTTTTTGCAGGCAGGGTGACTTTTGAGGCCCCTGGGAAGGCCATTTCTGGGGAGTGTTCCCCTGGCATGTGGCAGTTGCCTGTCATTGCAGGAAAGTATATTGTTAAGGTGATGGTCATGGGGAAGATGGTTGCAGGTCTTGCAGTTGCCAGGGGCCATTGAGGAGGACTGGATTGTGAAGCACGTGGGCCTAACTGTGTTTTGCATTAGAAGGGTTGTAAATTCTTTTGATGGCTGTTACAGTTTGTGATGTAATGTTATTTTTCAATTGTTATGTTTGTGTGTACGTGTGGAAGTCAAGGGCCTGTTGAGACAAGTGGAACTCGCTTGCTTTCTGTCCAGGAGTACCAATTGCAGAGACAATCTCACCTCAAAGGGGAAAACTGATATGTGTAAAGCAATACATCGAGTTCCTAGTGGCAATAAGAACTGTGGAAGAGACTGTAGATACTACATAAAGAATCAGACACTAAATAGATGAAACTACTATTAAGGTAATGATGAATTTTTTAGAGGTTAAATGTGTGTATAGAAAGCATGACTAAAAAGGGAGTAAATGTAAGGGTAGCAATTACTTGAATGATGAAGAAGAAAGTATTTTTATCATAATAGTACAAGTACAGTGCGGAATTGAAATGTAAATGAAGTTTTTAGACCTACTAGGAGTCAGTAATGGGCCACTTGAAACATAAAACATGATTTAAAAAAAATCACTACAGGTGGTAACATATCCCAGTCAAAACCACTAAAGTGACTGAAAAAGCAAATGAAAGTACACAGCTAAGCAGGTGTCTTTCATGCCCATAAGTAAACAGAGCTTTGGAAACAAAAACAAAGGAGAACTTTTACAGGCACAGTCAGGTCTCACTTGGGACTATAAAATAAGTGAAAATAAACTTTGTAAATGATCATTGAAATGGAATAGGCATCTGAGGGAGAGCTGTTAGTATCTATATGTACATGTAGCTGTTGACAGCTCAAAAGAAAGTATGTGCATTACCGGCTCCTACAGTAGCTGTGTAAAAAGGTTAAGAAATTTGAGTAGGTTTAAAGAAATGTAAACTACTACTTGAGCATAAGTGGTGTCCCAAGAAAACACTGACGTTAAACAATAGTAGGTATGAATTATGTCAGAGTAGTAGCATAAGGAAAATATCAAGTTCAGCAATGAAGATTGAATGTTAATATGGATGTGTGAAACTACCTTAACTGCTGCAAGAACTAATTATGGTAGTTGAAGTACTCCTCCCTAGGGATCTAAGGTATGTAGAAAGTTGTTAGTCTTTGAGAGCTTTATTAAATCATTTTGCTCTCTTGGGTCTTGCTGCCTGTGTTTGTTTTTGTCCATGTGGGTTTTTTGGTCTCAGAGGCAGAATCTTCTTTGGTCTCTGGTTTTTGTTTGTCTGTCATTTTGATTTTCTTTTTTGGTGTTGGTGTGGCTTTCTTTTTGTATCTGTTTCGTCTTGGATTTTAGTTTTTTGTGTATGCCTTTTTGATTTTTTTTTTGTTGTTATTGCTGTTTATTTCAAATGTTATTTAGCAGTAGTAGAAAATTATATCTCCCAGGGAGTAATTCTTCATTTACATTTAAGAAAAAAAGCCAACAAATTGCTCATATGGTCTGTGCCATTTTCTACTGCTGCACCAGACTTATTATTTTTAATTTTATATTTAGACAGTGTGTATATATACCACATGTACAGTAAAATGAATTACAATTGGGAGTAATCTACATAATCTACAACAGACCATTGTAATAATGCATTACTCCCAATTAGAATACAAACTGACTTGTTATGCAAATGAGGCATAATTTTTTTCCCACCACACGTAACCACCATCAACTCTAAAATGCTAAAGCAAAACACACCAAAAGACTTATGGCACACAAATAAAACCACATTAACTACCACTAAAAAACCCATCAAAATCTACTTATAGCAACACCACACAACATCCAGACCACTCCCTCTACTTTGCATCTTTTAATTCTGGATGATAGATTATAATCTCCATCATCTGCAAGGCCCACAACATCACCAGAAACATACCTCTACACTCCACACATGAATCTCCGTGCTCCTGGAGTCTTCCTGCAACTGGAAGTGACTGTTGGACCACTGGAAATACTTCTTTAGGACCAAAATGCCACTCTAGCAGTCCCAGAGGTATGTCTCCATGAGCCAGGAAGACTTCTGGGATAGAAGGGCATGCTCCAGCTGCTGGAACATGGTCTCTGTGACTGGAAGGCCACTCTAGACATCCTGGAGGTACTTCTCTATTACCTGGGAGGCATTCCAGCTTCCAACACCTTTTCAGGCTCACGCTTTTTCTGCCTTCTACTTGTCCTCCAGTCTCCCACCCAGTTGCAGCCTATACTTTTTTCTGGACTCTACTCATGCTCTTTGGCCTCTCAGTCCTCTTTTGACGTCTACTTACTCACCAGTGTCCCATGACTTTTTTTGGCCTTTACTTGCCCTCTAGCAGCCCCCAAATCCCAGCCTCCCACACCTTGTCGGCTTCTACTTGCTCTAAGGCCTCCTGCAATTTTTCAGCCTCCACTTGTTCTCTGGCCTCACACACCTTTTCAGCCTCTAGTTGCTCCCTACCCTCACATGCTTTTTCAGCCTGTACATGTTCTCCAACCTCCATTGCCTTTTTGGCCTGTACATACTCTCTGGCCTCCGGCACCTTTTCAGCCTCCACTTGCTCTCTGGCCTTGTACACCTCTCCAGACTCCCACACTGTTTTGGCCTCTACTTGCTCTCCAGTCTCCCACACCTCTTCTTCTGTTTCCACTTATTTTTGACCTCTACTCACACTCCATCTTATCACATCTTTTCCGCATCTCAGCTGGTTTTGCTTTCCACTCCTTTTGGGCCTCCAATTTTTTTTTTCTGACCTCTGATTGCCCTCCAGCCTCAAACCCCTTTTTGGCCTCCCACCTCTTTTCAGCCCCTTTTGTGTCTCTAGCCACCAGAACACCTTCTCTATGATCGCAATCCCACTCTAGCCATGCCCAAGGTATCGTTCCATGATCCAGGAGGACTTCTGGTACTGGATGTGACACTCTAGCTGCCAGAACAATGTCTCTATGCCCAGAAGGCCACTTGAGCCGTCCTGTAGGTATTTCTCTATTACTCAGGAGGCACTCCAGCCTCCAACAGCTTTTCAGCATTAGAATTTTTCTGCCCTCTGCTCATCCTCCAGTCTCCCACCCCTTCTCAGCCTGCACTTCTTCTGGCCTCTACTTGCCATCTACTGTCTCAGAGCTTTTCAGCCTCTACTTCTTCCTGGCCTCTACTTACACTACAGCCTCTCCTTGCCCTCCAGTGTCCCACACCTCTTGGGCCTCCACTTGCTCTCCAGTGACCCACCCCTGTTTGTCTGCCCACACCTTTTCGGCCACTACTCGCTCTCCGGCCTCCCACACATTTTGGTCTCTACTTCGTTTTTGGCCTCTGCTCACTCTTAGTCCTCCCACACCTTTTTGGCTTCCCACACCTTTTTGGCCTCTACTCGCTCTCTGGCCTCCCACAGCTTTTTGGTCTCCTACACCTTTTTGGACTGTAATTGCTCTCTGGCGTCCCATGCCTTTTTGGCCTCTACTTGCTCTCTGGAGTCACACACATTTTCAGCCTCTACTCAGTCTCCGGCCTCCCACACCTTTTAGGCCTCCCACACCTTTTTGGTCTCTACTTGGTTATTGTCCTCTACTCGCTCTCTGGCTCCCACACCTTTTTGGCCTCTACTTGCTCTCCGGTGACACACACATTTTCGGACATTTGTTGATCCCTACCCTTCCACGCTCTTTCAGCCTGTACATGTTCTCGAACCTCGCATGCCTTCTCTGCCCATACATGCTCTCTGCACTCCGGCGCCTTTTAAGCCCCCACATGCTCTCTGGCCCTGTACACCTCTAAAGCCTCCCACACTGTTTTGGCCTCCACTCACTCTCCAGCCTCCCACCCCTTTTTGGCCTCCACTTTTTTCTGGCCTCTGCCTCCCCTCCAGCCTCCCACCCTTTGTGGCCTCCCACCCCTTTTCAGCCTTCAGTTTTTCTGTCTTCTACCACTCCTTTTTGGCCTCTCACCACTTTTTCTCCTCCAGTTTCTTCTGGCCTCTAGCTCTCGTCAAGCCTCCCACCCATTTTCGGCATCCAGTTTCTTCTGGGGCCTCCCACCCCTTTTTGTCCTACAGTTTTTTCTGGCCACTACCTCCCCTTTTTGGCTGCCCACCCCTTTTTGGCGTTCCACCCCTTTTCGGCCTCCACTTTTTTCTGGCCTATACCTCCCCTCCATCCTTCCATCCACTCTCTATGATGCGGGAGGAAAGCTGTCTTCGGAGGGGAGTCTCTATCTGCCTGAACACAGGCTGTATGACCACAACGCCCGTCTAGCTGTCCTGGAGGTATGTCTCCATGATGTGGGAGGACTTCCAGGACTGGAGGGGACTCTATAGCTGCTGGAACACCGTCTCCATGGCCGGAATGCCACTCTGGCCGTCCTGGATGTATATCCCCATGATGCGGGAGGACTTCTGGGGTCAGAGGCGACTATGTAGCTGTGGGAAACCCATCTTTATGACGGGAATGCCACCCCAGCTGTCCTGGTGGTATGCCTCCAGGATCCGGGAGGACTTCTGGGATCATTTTTGACTCTCTAACCGTGGGAGATTCGTCTCTAAGGTCCAGTATACTAGCCTAGCTGCCCCAGAGGTATGTCTCTGTGATCCAGGAGGGTTTCTGGGATCAGAGGTGATGGTCTAGTTGCGGGACCTCCAGCTCTATGACCAGAATGCCTCTCAAGCCATTCAGCAGGTAAGTCTCCATGATGCGGGAGGACTTCGGGGATCGGAGGCGCCTCTCCGGCCACGGGAATACCACCCCTGTGAGCGGAATGCCACTGTAGCCCTCTAGGACGTATGTCTCCGTGCTCCGGGAGAACTTCCGGGTTTGGACCGGAGTTTCTGGGTGCGGGAGACACATTCCATACAACTGGAATGCCACTCTGGCTGTCTGGGAGGTATGTCTGTACGATCTGCTTGGACTTCTGGGATCGGCGGTGACTCTCTAGCTGTGGGAACACCGTTACAATGATAAGAAGGCCTGTCTGGCCATCCTGGACGTATGTCTCTATGACCTGGGAGGACTTGCGGGATCGGAGGGGCGTCTCTATCTGCCGGAACAGCATCTCTATGATCAGAATGCCAATCTAGCCATCCCGGAGGTATATCTCGGTGATCTGGAGGCCAGCTGGGATATCAGAGGGGTCTCTCCAGGTGCTGGAACACCATCTCCCTGCCTGGGATGCCACTGTAGCCATGTGGGAGGTATGTCTCTCTAATCCCGGAGGACTTGTGGGACCAGAGGGCACTCTGTAGGTTCCAGAACAGCATTTCCACGACCGCAATGCCACTCTAGCCGTCCGGGATGGAGCTTCCTTATGATGCGGGAGACGCTCCAGTCTCCCACTGCTTTTCAGCGTCCACTTTTTCCTGGCCTAAATTGCCCTCCAGCTTCTCATGAGTTTTCAGCCCTCACGTTTTTCTAGCCTCTCCTTGCCCTCTGGCCTCCCACATCTTTCTGGCCCACAGCACGTTTCCAGCCTCCACTTATTTCTGGCTTCTACCTCCCCTTCAACCTCCCATCCTTTTGTGGCCTCCACTCCTTTCTGGCCTCCACTCATCTGTGGCTTCTACTTAGGTTACGGCCTCCCCCGCCTCATGTCGCCTCACCCACCCCTTTTTGGCGCCTCCCACCCCTTTTTGGCCTCCACTCTTTTCTGGCCTCTACCTTCCCTTTTTGGCCTCCCACCCCTTTTTGGCCTCTATCTTCCCTCCAGCCTCCCACGACTTTGCGGCCTCCCACGCCTTTGCGGCCTCCACTTTTTCCTGGCCTCCACCTCCCCTTTGCGGCCTCCCACCCCTTTTCGGCCTCTATCTTCCCTCCAGCCTCCCACGCCTTTGCGGCCTCCCACCCCTTTTTGGCCTCCACTTTTTCCTGGCCTCCACCTCCCCTTTTCGGCCTCCCACCCCTTTGCGGCCTCTACCTCCCTTCCAGTCTCCCATGCTTTGTGGCCTCCTACCACTTTTTGGCCTCCACTTTTCTCTTGCCTCTTCCTCCCCTCCAGCTTCCCACAACTTTGCGGCCTCTCACCCCTTTTCAGCCTTCCCTTTCTTCTGGCCTCTACATCCCCTCCAGCCTCCCAACCCTTTGCGGCCTCCCACGCATTTCAGCCTTGCCTTATTCCTGGCCTCTGCCTCCTCTCCAGCCTCCCACCCCTATTTGGCCTCCCGTTACTTCTGGCCTGTCCCACCCCTTTTTGGCATCCCACCCGTTTTTGGCCTCCCGTTTCTTCTGGCCTCTACCTCCCCTTTTCGGCCTCCCACCCCTTTTCGGCCTCCCACCCCTTTTCGGCCTCCCACCCCTTTTCGGCCTCCCACCCCTTTTTGGCCTTTATCTTCTCTCCAGCCTCCAACGCCGTTGCGGATTCCCACCCCTTTTCGGCCTCCACATTTTCCTGGCCTCCACCTCCCCTTTTCGGCCTCCCACCCCTTTTTGGCCTCTATCTTCCCTCCAGCCTCTCACGCCTTTGCAGCCTCCCACCCCTTTTTGGCCTCTATCTTCCCTCCAGCCTCCAACGCCTTTGCGGCTTCCCACCCCTTTTCGGCCTCCACTTTTTCCTGGCCTCCACCTCCCCTTTTCGGCCCCCCACTCCTTTTCGGCCTCCCACTCATTTTTGGCCTCTACCTCTCCTCCAGTCTCCCATGCCTTTGTGGCCTCCCACCCCTTTTTGGCCTCCACTTTTCTTTTGCCTCTGCCTCCCCTCCAGCTTCCCACGACTTTGCGGCCTCCCACCCCTTTTCGGCCTCTATCTTCCCTCCAGCCCCGCATGCCTTTGCGGCCTCCCACCCCTTTTCGGCCTCCACTTTTTCCTGGCCTCCCACCCCTTTTCGGCCTCCCACTCATTTTTGGCCTCTACCTCCCCTCCAGTCTCCCATGCCTTTGTGGCCTCCCCCCCCTTTTGGCCTCCACTTTTCTCTTGCCTCTGCCTCCCCTCCAGCTTCCCACAACTTTGCGGCCTCTCACCCCTTTTCGGCCTTCCCTTTCTTCTGGCCTCTACATCCCCTCCAGCCTCCCAACCCTTTGCGGCCTCCCACGCCTTTTCAGCCTTGCCTTATTCCTGGCCTCTGCCTCCTCTCCAGCCTCCCAACCCTATTTGGCCTCCTGTTTCTTCTGGCCTGTCCCACCCCTTTTTGGCGTTCCACCCCTTTTCGGCCTCCAATTTTTCTGGCCTATACCTCCCCTCCAGCCTTCCATCCACTCTCTATGATGCGGGAGGAAAGCTGTCTTCGGAGGGGAGTCTCTATCTGCCTGAACACAGGCTGTATGACCACAACGCCCGTCTAGCTGTCCTGGAGGTATGTCTCCATGATGTGGGAGGACTTCCAGGACTGGAGGGGACTCTATAGCTGCTGGAACACCGTCTCCATGGCCGGAATGCCACTCTGGCCGTCCTGGATGTATATCCCCATGATGCGGGAGGACTTCTGGGGTCAGAGGCGACTATGTAGCTGTGGGAAACCCATCTTTATGACGGGAATGCCACCCCAGCTGTCCTGGTGGTGTGCCTCCAGGATCCGGGAGGACTTCTGGGATCATTTTTGACTCTCTAACCGTGGGAGATTCGTCTCTAAGGTCCAGTATACTAGCCTAGCTGCCCCAGAGGTATGTCTCTGTGATCCAGGAGGGTTTCTGGGATCAGAGGTGATGGTCTAGTTGCGGGACCTCCAGCTCTATGACCAGAATGCCTCTCAAGCCATTCAGCAGGTAAGTCTCCATGATGCGGGAGGAATTCGGGGATCGGAGGCGCCTCTCCGGCCACGGGAATACCACCCCTGTGAGCGGAATGCCACTGTAGCCCTCCAGGACGTATGTCTCCGTGCTCCGGGAGAACTTCCGGGTTTGGACCGGAGTTTCTGGGTGCGGGAGACACATTCCATACAACTGGAATGCCACTCTGGCTGTCTGGGAGGTATGTCTGTACGATCTGCTTGGACTTCTGGGATCGGAGGTGACTCTCTAGCTGTGGGAACACCGTTACAATGATAAGAAGGCCTGTCTGGCCATCCTGGACGTATGTCTCTATGACCTGGGAGGACTTGCGGGATCGGAGGGGCGTCTCTATCTGCCGGAACAGCATCTCTATGATCAGAATGCCAATCTAGCCATCCCGGAGGTATATCTCGGTGATCTGGAGGCCAGCTGGGATATCAGAGGGGTCTCTCCAGGTGCTGGAACACCATCTCCCTGCCTGGGATGCCACTGTAGCCATGCGGGAGGTATGTCTCTCTAATCCCGGAGGACTTGTGGGACCAGAGGGCACTCTGTAGGTTCCAGAACAGCATTTCCACGACCGCAATGCCACTCTAGCCGTCCGGGATGGAGCTTCCTTATGATGCGGGAGACGCTCCAGTCTCCCACTGCTTTTCAGCGTCCATTTTTTCCTGGCCTAAATTGCCCTCCAGCTTCTCATGAATTTTCAGCCCTCACGTTTTTCTAGCCTCTCCTTGCCCTCTGGCCTCCCACATCTTTCTGGCCCACAGCACGTTTCCAGCCTCCACTTATTTCTGGCTTCTACCTCCCCTTCAACCTCCCATCCTTTTGTGGCCTCCACTCCTTTCTGGCCTCCACTCATCTGTGGCTTCTACTTAGGTTACGGCCTCCCCCGCCTCATGTCGCCTCACCCACCCCTTTTTGGCGCCTCCCACCCCTTTTTGGCCTCCACTCTTTTCTGGCCTCTACCTTCCCTTTTTGGCCTCTATCTTCCCTCCAGCCTCCCACGCCTTTGCGGCCTCCCACCCCTTTTTGGCCTCCACTTTTCTTTTGCCTCTGCCTCCCCTCCAGCTTCCCACGACTTTGCGGCCTCCCACCCCTTTTCGGCCTCTATCTTCCCTCCAGCCCCGCATGCCTTTGCGGCCTCCCACCCCTTTTCGGCCTCCACTTTTCCTGGCCTCCACCTCCCCTTTTCGGCCTCCCACCCCTTTTCGGCCTCCCACTCATTTTTGGCTTCTACCTCCCCTCCAGTCTCCCATGCCTTTGTGGCCTCCCCCCGCTTTTGGCCTCCACTTTTCTTTTGCCTCTGCCTCCCCTCCAGCTTCCCACAACTTTGCGGACTCTCACCCCTTTTCAGCCTTCCCTTTCTTCTGGCCTCTACATCCCCTCCAGCCTCCCAACCCTTTGCGGCCTCCCACGCATTTCAGCCTTGCCTTATTCCTGGCCTCTGCCTCCTCTCCAGCCTCCCACCCCTATTTGGCCTCCCGTTACTTCTGGCCTGTCCCACCCCTTTTTGGCATCCCACCCGTTTTTGGCCTCCAGTTTCTTCTGGCCTCTACCTCCCCTTTTCGGCCTCCCACCCCTTTTCGGCCTCCCACCCCTTTTTGGCCTCTATCTTCCCTCCAGCCTCCAACGCCTTTGCGGCCTCCCACCGCTTTTTGGCCTTCATCTTCTCTCCAGCCTCCAACGCCTTTGTGGATTCCCACCCCTTTTCGGCCTCCACATTTTCCTGGCCTCCACCTCCCCTTTTCGGCCTCCCACTCCTTTTCGGCCTCCACTTTTCTTTTGCCTCTGCCTCCCCTCCAGCTTCCCACGACTTTGCGGCCTCCCACCCCTTTTCGGCCTCCACTTTTTCCTGGCCTCCACTTCCCCTTTTTGGCCTCCCACCCCTTTTTGGCCTCCCACTCATTTTTGGCCTCTACCTCCCCTCCAGTCTCCCATGCCTTTGTGGCCTCCCCCCGCTTTTGGCCTCCAATTTTCTCTTGCCTCTGCCTCCCCTCCAGCTTCCCACAACTTTGCGGCCTCTCACCCCTTTTCGGCCTTCCCTTTCTTCTGGCCTCTACATCCCCTCCAGCCTCCCAACCCTTTGCGGCCTCCCACGCCTTTTCAGCCTTGCCTTATTCCTGGCCTCTGCCTCCTCTCCAGCCTCCCAACCCTATTTGGCCTCCTGTTTCTTCTGGCCTGTCCCACCCCTTTTTGGCGTTCCACCCCTTTTCGGCCTCCAATTTTTCTGGCCTATACCTCCCCTCCAGCCTTCCATCCACTCTCTATGATGCGGGAGGAAAGCTGTCTTCGGAGGGGAGTCTCTATCTGCCTGAACACAGGCTGTATGACCACAACGCCCGTCTAGCTGTCCTGGAGGTATGTCTCCATGATGTGGGAGGACTTCCAGGACTGGAGGGGACTCTATAGCTGCTGGAACACCGTCTCCATGGCCGGAATGCCACTCTGGCCGTCCTGGATGTATATCCCCATGATGCGGGAGGACTTCTGGGGTCAGAGGCGACTATGTAGCTGTGGGAAACCCATCTTTATGACGGGAATGCCACCCCAGCTGTCCTGGTGGTGTGCCTCCAGGATCTGGGAGGACTTCTGGGATCATTTTTGACTCTCTAACCGTGGGAGATTCGTCTCTAAGGTCCAGTATACTAGCCTAGCTGCCCCAGAGGTATGTCTCTGTGATCCAGGAGGGTTTCTGGGATCAGAGGTGATGGTCTAGTTGCGGGACCTCCAGCTCTATGACCAGAATGCCTCTCAAGCCATTCAGCAGGTACGTCTCCATGATGCGGGAGGACTTCGGGGATCGGAGGCGCCTCTCCGGCCACGGGAATACCACCCCTGTGAGCGGAATGCCACTGTAGCCCTCCAGGACGTATGTCTCCGTGCTCCGGGAGAACTTCCGGGTTTGGACCGGAGTTTCTGGGTGCGGGAGACACATTCCATACAACTGGAATGCCACTCTGGCTGTCTGGGAGGTATGTCTGTACGATCTGCTTGGACTTCTGGGATCGGAGGTGACTCTCTAGCTGTGGGAACACCGTTACAATGATAAGAAGGCCTGTCTGGCCATCCTGGACGTATGTCTCTATGACCTGGGAGGACTTGCGGGATCGGAGGGGCGTCTCTATCTGCCGGAACAGCATCTCTATGATCAGAATGCCAATCTAGCCATCCCGGAGGTATATCTCGGTGATCTGGAGGCCAGCTGGGATATCAGAGGGGTCTCTCCAGGTGCTGGAACACCATCTCCCTGCCTGGGATGCCACTGTAGCCATGCGGGAGGTATGTCTCTCTAATCCCGGAGGACTTGTGGGACCAGAGGGTACTCTTTAGGTTCCAGAACAGCATTTCCACGACCGCAATGCCACTCTAGCCGTCCGGGATGGAGCTTCCTTATGATGCGGGAGACGCTCCAGTCTCCCACTGCTTTTCAGCGTCCATTTTTTCCTGGCCTAAATTGCCCTCCAGCTTCTCATGAATTTTCAGCCCTCACGTTTTTCTAGCCTCTCCTTGCCCTCTGGCCTCCCACATCTTTCTGGCCCACAGCACGTTTCCAGCCTCCACTTATTTCTGGCTTCTACCTCCCCTTCAACCTCCCATCCTTTTGTGGCCTCCACTCCTTTCTGGCCTCCACTCATCTGTGGCTTCTACTTAGGTTACGGCCTCCCCCGCCTCATGTTGCCTCACCCACCCCTTTTTGGCGCCTCCCACCCCTTTTTGGCCTCCACTCTTTTCTGGCCTCTACCTTCCCTTTTTGGCCTCTATCTTCCCTCCAGCCTCCCACGCCTTTGCGGCCTCCCACCCCTTTTTGGCCTCCACTTTTCTTTTGCCTCTGCCTCCCCTCCAGCTTCCCACGACTTTGCGGCCTCCCACCCCTTTTCGGCCTCTATCTTCCCTCCAGCCCCGCATGCCTTTGCGGCCTCCCACCCCTTTTCGGCCTCCACTTTTCCTGGCCTCCACCTCCCCTTTTCGGCCTCCCACCCCTTTTCGGCCTCCCACTCATTTTTGGCTTCTACCTCCCCTCCAGTCTCCCATGCCTTTGTGGCCTCCCCCCGCTTTTGGCCTCCACTTTTCTTTTGCCTCTGCCTCCCCTCCAGCTTCCCACAACTTTGCGGACTCTCACCCCTTTTCAGCCTTCCCTTTCTTCTGGCCTCTACATCCCCTCCAGCCTCCCAACCCTTTGCGGCCTCCCACGCATTTCAGCCTTGCCTTATTCCTGGCCTCTGCCTCCTCTCCAGCCTCCCACCCCTATTTGGCCTCCCGTTACTTCTGGCCTGTCCCACCCCTTTTTGGCATCCCACCCGTTTTTGGCCTCCAGTTTCTTCTGGCCTCTACCTCCCCTTTTCGGCCTCCCACCCCTTTTCGGCCTCCCACCCCTTTTTGGCCTCTATCTTCCCTCCAGCCTCCAACGCCTTTTGCGGCCTCCCACCGCTTTTTGGCCTTTATCTTCTCTCCAGCCTCCAACGCCTTTGTGGATTCCCACCCCTTTTCGGCCTCCACATTTTCCTGGCCTCCACCTCCCCTTTTCGGCCTCCCACTCCTTTTCGGCCTCCACTTTTCTTTTGCCTCTGCCTCCCCTCCAGCTTCCCACGACTTTGCGGCCTCCCACCCCTTTTCGGCCTCCACTTTTTCCTGGCCTCCACTTCCCCTTTTTGGCCTCCCACCCCTTTTTGGCCTCCCACTCATTTTTGGCCTCTACCTCCCCTCCAGTCTCCCATGCCTTTGTGGCCTCCCCCCGCTTTTGGCCTCCAATTTTCTCTTGCCTCTGCCTCCCCTCCAGCTTCCCACAACTTTGCGGCCTCTCACCCCTTTTCGGCCTTCCCTTTCTTCTGGCCTCTACATCCCCTCCAGCCTCCCAACCCTTTGCGGCCTCCCACGCCTTTTCAGCCTTGCCTTATTCCTGGCCTCTGCCTCCTCTCCAGCCTCCCAACCCTATTTGGCCTCCTGTTTCTTCTGGCCTGTCCCACCCCTTTTTGGCGTTCCACCCCTTTTCGGCCTCCAATTTTTCTGGCCTATACCTCCCCTCCAGCCTTCCATCCACTCTCTATGATGCGGGAGGAAAGCTGTCTTCGGAGGGGAGTCTCTATCTGCCTGAACACAGGCTGTATGACCACAACGCCCGTCTAGCTGTCCTGGAGGTATGTCTCCATGATGTGGGAGGACTTCCAGGACTGGAGGGGACTCTATAGCTGCAGGAACACCGTCTCCATGGCCGGAATGCCACTCTGGCCGTCCTGGATGTATATCCCCATGATGCGGGAGGACTTCTGGGGTCAGAGGCGACTATGTAGCTGTGGGAAACCCATCTTTATGACGGGAATGCCACCCCAGCTGTCCTGGTGGTGTGCCTCCAGGATCCGGGAGGACTTCTGGGATCATTTTTGACTCTCTAACCGTGGGAGATTCGTCTCTAAGGTCCAGTATACTAGCCTAGCTGCCCCAGAGGTATGTCTCTGTGATCCAGGAGGGTTTCTGGGATCAGAGGTGATGGTCTAGTTGCGGGACCTCCAGCTCTATGACCAGAATGCCTCTCAAGCCATTCAGCAGGTACGTCTCCATGATGCGGGAGGACTTCGGGGATCGGAGGCGCCTCTCCGGCCACGGGAATACCACCCCTGTGAGCGGAATGCCACTGTAGCCCTCTAGGACGTATGTCTCCGTGCTCCGGGAGAACTTCCGGGTTTGGACCGGAGTTTCTGGGTGCGGGAGACACATTCCATACAACTGGAATGCCACTCTGGCTGTCTGGGAGGTATGTCTGTACGATCTGCTTGGACTTCTGGGATCGGAGGTGACTCTCTAGCTGTGGGAACACCGTTACAATGATAAGAAGGCCTGTCTGGCCATCCTGGACGTATGTCTCTATGACCTGGGAGGACTTGCGGGATCGGAGGGGCATCTCTATCTGCCGGAACAGCATCTCTATGATCAGAATGCCAATCTAGCCATCCCGGAGGTATATCTCGGTGATCTGGAGGCCAGCCGGGATATCAGAGGGGTCTCTCCAGGTGCTGGAACACCATCTCCCTGCCTGGGATGCCACTGTAGCCATGTGGGAGGTATGTCTCTCTAATCCCGGAGGACTTGTGGGACCAGAGGGTACTCTGTAGGTTCCAGAACAGCATTTCCACGACCGCAATGCCACTCTAGCCGTCCGGGATGGAGCTTCCTTATGATGCGGGAGACGCTCCAGTCTCCCACTGCTTTTCAGCGTCCATTTTTTCCTGGCCTAAATTGCCCTCCAGCTTCTCATGAATTTTCAGCCCTCACGTTTTTCTAGCCTCTCCTTGCCCTCTGGCCTCCCACATCTTTCTGGCCCACAGCACGTTTCCAGCCTCCACTTATTTCTGGCTTCTACCTCCCCTTCAACCTCCCATCCTTTTGTGGCCTCCACTCCTTTCTGGCCTCCACTCATCTGTGGCTTCTACTTAGGTTACGGCCTCCCCCGCCTCATGTCGCCTCACCCACCCCTTTTTGGCGCCTCCCACCCCTTTTTGGCCTCCACTCTTTTCTGGCCTCTACCTTCCCTTTTTGACCTCCCACCCCTTTTTGGCCTCTATCTTCCCTCCAGCCTCCCACGACTTTGCAGCCTCCCACGCCTTTGCGGCCTCCCCTTTTTCCTGGCCTCCACCTCCCCTTTTCGGCCTCCCACCCCTTTGCGGCCTCTACCTCCCTTCCAGTCTCCCATGCTTTGTGGCCTCCTACCACTTTTTGGCCTCCACTTTTCTCTTGCCTTTTCCTCCCCTCCAGCTTCCCACAACTTTGCGGCCTCTCACCCCTTTTCAGCCTTCCCTTTCTTCTGGCCTCTACATCCCCTCCAGCCTCCCAACCCTTTGCGGCCTCCCACGCATTTCAGCCTTGCCTTATTCCTGGCCTCTGCCTCCTCTCCAGCCTCCCACCCCTATTTGGCCTCCCGTTACTCCTGGCCAGTCCCACCCCTTTTTGGCATCCCACCCGTTTTTGGCCTCCAGTTTCTTCTGGCCTCTACCTCCCCTTTTCGGCCTCCCACCCCTTTTCGGCCTCCCACCCCTTTTTGGCCTTTATCTTCTCTCCAGCCTCCAATGCCGTTGCGGATTCCCACCCCTTTTCGGCCTCCACATTTTCCTGGCCTCCACCTCCCCTTTTCGGCCTCCCACTCCTTTTCGGCCTCCACTTTTCTTTTGCCTCTGCCTCCCCTCCGGCTTCCCACGACTTAGAGGCCGAAAAGGGGTGGGAGGCTGCAATCTTCCGTCCAGCCCCGCATGCCTTTGCGGCCTCCCACCCCTTTTCGGCCTCCACTTTTTCCTGGCCTCCACTTCCCCTTTTCGGCCTCCCACCCCTTTTTGGCCTCTATCTTCCCTCCAGCCTCTCACGCCTTTGCAGCCTCCCACCCCTTTTTGGTCTCTATCTTCCCTCCAGCCTCCAACGCCTTTGCGGCTTCCCACCCCTTTTCGGCCTCCACTTTTTCCTGGCCTCCACCTCCCCTTTTCGGCCCCCCACTCCTTTTCGGCCTCCCACTCATTTTTGGTCTCTACCTCTCCTCCAGTCTCCCATGCCTTTGTGGCCTCCCACCCCTTTTTGGCCTCCACTTTTCTTTTGCCTCTGCCTCCCCTCCAGCTTCCCACGACTTTGCGGCCTCCCACCTCTTTTCGGCCTCTATCTTCCCTCCAGCCCCGCATGCCTTTGCGGCCTCCCACCCCTTTTCGGCCTCCACTTTTTCCTGGCCTCCCACCCCTTTTCGGCCTCCCACTCATTTTTGGCCTCTACCTCCCCTCCAGTCTCCCATGCCTTTGTGGCCTCCCCCCCCTTTTGGCCTCCACTTTTCTCTTGCCTCTGCCTCCCCTCCAGCTTCCCACAACTTTGCGGCCTCTCACCCCTTTTCGGCCTTCCCTTTCTTCTGGCCTCTACATCCCCTCCAGCCTCCCAACCCTTTGCGGCCTCCCACGCCTTTTCAGCCTTGCCTTATTCCTGGCCTCTGCCTCCTCTCCAGCCTCCCAACCCTATTTGCCCTCCTGTTTCTTCTGGCCTGTCCCACCCCTTTTTGGCGTTCCACCCCTTTTCGGCCTCCACTTTTTTCTGGCCTATACCTCCCCTCCAGCCTTCCATCCACTCTCTATGATGCGGGAGGAAAGCTGTCTTCGGAGGGGAGTCTCTATCTGCCTGAACACAGGCTGTATGACCACAACGCCCGTCTAGCTGTCCTGGTGGTATGTCTCCATGATGTGGGAGGACTTCCAGGACTGGAGGGGACTCTATAGCTGCAGGAACACCGTCTCCATGGCCGGAATGCCACTCTGGCCGTCCTGGATGTATATCCCCATGATGCGGGAGGACTTCTGGGGTCAGAGGCGACTATGTAGCTGTGGGAAACCCATCTTTATGACGGGAATGCCACCCCAGCTGTCCTGGTGGTGTGCCTCCAGGATCCGGGAGGACTTCTGGGATCATTTTTGACTCTCTAACCGTGGGAGATTCGTCTCTAAGGTCCAGTATACTAGCCTAGCTGCCCCAGAGGTATGTCTCTGTGATCCAGGAGGGTTTCTGGGATCAGAGGTGATGGTCTAGTTGCGAGACCTCCAGCTCTATGACCAGAATGCCTCTCAAGCCATTCAGCAGGTAAGTCTCCATGATGCGGGAGGACTTCGGGGATCGGAGGCGCCTCTCCGGCCACGGGAATACCACCCCTGTGAGCGGAATGCCACTGTAGCCCTCCAGGACGTATGTCTCCGTGCTCCGGGAGAACTTCCGGGTTTGGACCGGAGTTTCTGGGTGCGGGAGACACATTCCATACAACTGGAATGCCACTCTGGCTGTCTGGGAGGTATGTCTGTACGATCTGCTTGGACTTCTGGGATCGGAGGTGACTCTCTAGCTGTGGGAACACCGTTACAATGATAAGAAGGCCTGTCTGGCCATCCTGGACGTATGTCTCTATGACCTGGGAGGACTTGCGGGATCGGAGGGGCGTCTCTATCTGCCAGAACAGCATCTCTATGATCAGAATGCCAATCTAGCCATCCCGGAGGTATATCTCGGTGATCTGGAGGCCAGCTGGGATATCAGAGGGGTCTCTCCAGGTGCTGGAACACCATCTCCCTGCCTGGGATGCCACTGTAGCCATGTGGGAGGTATGTCTCTCTAATCCCGGAGGACTTGTGGGACCAGAGGGTACTCTTTAGGTTCCAGAACAGCATTTCCACGACCGCAATGCCACTCTAGCCGTCCGGGATGGAGCTTCCTTATGATGCGGGAGACGCTCCAGTCTCCCACTGCTTTTCAGCGTCCATTTTTTCCTGGCCTAAATTGCCCTCCAGCTTCTCACGAATTTTCAGCCCTCACGTTTTTCTAGCCTCTCCTTGCCCTCTGGCCTCCCACATCTTTCTGGCCCACAGCACGTTTCCAGCCTCCACTTATTTCTGGCTTCTACCTCCCCTTCAACCTCCCATCTTTTTGTGGCCTCCACTCCTTTCTGGCCTCCACTCATCTGTGGCTTCTACTTAGGTTACGGCCTCCCCCGCCTCATGTCGCCTCACCCACCCCTTTTTGGCGCCTCCCACCCCTTTTTGGCCTCCACTCTTTTCTGGCCTCTACCTTCCCTTTTTGGCCTCCCACCCCTTTTTGGCCTCTATCTTCCCTCCAGCCTCCCACGACTTTGCGGCCTCCCACGCCTTTGCGGCCTCCCCTTTTTCCTGGCCTCCACCTCCCCTTTGCGGCCTCCCACCCCTTTGCGGCCTCCCACCCCTTTTCGGCCTCTATCTTCCCTCCAGCCTCCCACGCCTTTGCGGCCTCCCACCCCTTTTTGGCCTCCACTTTTTCCTGGCCTCCACCTCCCCTTTTCGGCCTCCCACCCCTTTGCGGCCTCTACCTCCCTTCCAGTCTCCCATGCTTTGTGGCCTCCTACCACTTTTTGGCCTCCACTTTTCTCTTGCCTCTTCCTCCCCTCCAGCTTCCCACAACTTTGCGGCCTCTCACCCCTTTTCAGCCTTCCCTTTCTTCTGGCCTCTACATCCCCTCCAGCCTCCCAACCCTTTGCGGCCTCCCACGCATTTCAGCCTTGCCTTATTCCTGGCCTCGGCCTCCTCTCCAGCCTCCCACCCCTATTTGGCCTCCCGTTACTTCTGGCCTGTCCCACCCCTTTTTGGCATCCCACCCGTTTTTGGCCTCCAGTTTCTTCTGGCCTCTACCTCCCCTTTGCGGCCTCCCACCCCTTTTCGGCCTCCCACCCCTTTTTGGCCTTTATCTTCTCTCCAGCCTCCAACGCCTTTGCGGATTCCCACCCCTTTTCGGCCTCCACATTTTCCTGGCCTCCATCTCCCCTTTTCGGCCTCCCACTCCTTTTCGGCCTCCACTTTTCTTTTGCCTCTGCCTCCCCTCCAGCTTCCCACGACTTTGCGGCCTCCCACCCCTTTTCGGCCTCTATCTTCCCTCCAGCCCCGCATGCCTTTGCGGCCTCCCACCCCTTTTCGGCCTCCACTTTTCCTGGCCTCCACCTCCCCTTTTCGGCCTCCCACCCCTTTTCGGCCTCCCACTCATTTTTGGCCTCTACCTCCCCTCCAGTCTCCCATGCCTTTGTGGCCTCCCCCCGCTTTTGGCCTCCACTTTTCTCTTGCCTCTGCCTCCCCTCCAGCTTCCCACAACTTTGCGGCCTCTCACCCCTTTTCGGCCTTCCCTTTCTTCTGGCCTCTACATCCCCTCCAGCCCCCCAACCCTTTGCGGCCTCCCACGCCTTTTCAGCCTTGCCTTATTCCTGGCCTCTGCCTCCTCTCCAGCCTCCCAAGCCTATTTGCCCTCCTGTTTCTTCTGGCCTGTCCCACCCCTTTTTGGCGTTCCACCCCTTTTCGGCCTCCACTTTTTTCTGGCCTATACCTCCCCTCCATCCTTCCATCCACTCTCTATGATGCGGGAGGAAAGCTGTCTTCGGAGGGGAGTCTCTATCTGCCTGAACACAGGCTGTATGACCACAACGCCCGTCTAGCTGTCCTGGAGGTATGTCTCCATGATGTGGGAGGACTTCCAGGACTGGAGGGGACTCTATAGCTGCAGGAACACCGTCTCCATGGCCGGAATGCCACTCTGGCCGTCCTGGATGTATATCCCCATGATGCGGGAGGACTTCTGGGGTCAGAGGCGACTATGTAGCTGTGGGAAACCCATCTTTATGACGGGAATGCCACCCCAGCTGTCCTGGTGGTATGCCTCCAGGATCCGGGAGGACTTCTGGGATCATTTTTGACTCTCTAACCGTGGGAGATTCGTCTCTAAGGTCCAGTATACTAGCCTAGCTGCCCCAGAGGTATGTCTCTGTGATCCAGGAGGGTTTCTGGGATCAGAGGTGATGGTCTAGTTGCGGGACCTCCAGCTCTATGACCAGAATGCCTCTCAAGCCATTCAGCAGGTAAGTCTCCATGATGCGGGAGGACTTCGGGGATCGGAGGTGACTCTCTAGCTGTGGGAACACCGTTACAATGATAAGAAGGCCTGTCTGGCCATCCTGGACGTATGTCTCTATGACCTGGGAGGACTTGCGGGATCGGAGGGGCGTCTCTATCTGCCAGAACAGCATCTCTATGATCAGAATGCCAATCTAGCCATCCCGGAGGTATATCTCGGTGATCTGGAGGCCAGCTGGGATATCAGAGGGGTCTCTCCAGGTGCTGGAACACCATCTCCCTGCCTGGGATGCCACTGTAGCCATGTGGGAGGTATGTCTCTCTAATCCCGGAGGACTTGTGGGACCAGAGGGCACTCTGTAGGTTCCAGAACAGCATTTCCACGACCGCAATGCCACTCTAGCCGTCCGGGATGGAGCTTCTCTATGATGCGGGAGACGCTCCAGTCTCCCACTGCTTTTCAGCGTCCACTTTTTCCTGGCCTAAATTGCCCTCCAGCTTCTCACGAATTTTCAGCCCTCACGTTTTTCTAGCCTCTCCTTGCCCTCTGGCCTCCCACATCTTTCTGGCCCACAGCACGTTTCCAGCCTCCACTTATTTCTGGCTTCTACCTCCCCTTCAACCTCCCATCCTTTTGTGGCCTCCACTCCTTTCTGGCCTCCACTCATCTGTGGCTTCTACTTAGGTTACGGCCTCCCCCGCCTCATGTCGCCTCACCCACCCCTTTTTGGCGCCTCCCACCCCTTTTTGGCCTCCACTCTTTTCTGGCCTCTACCTTCCCTTTTTGGCCTCTATCTTCCCTCCAGCCTCCCACGCCTTTGCGGCCTCCCACCCCTTTTCGGCCTCCACTTTTTCCTGGCCTCCACCTCCCCTTTGCGGCCTCCCACGCCTTTGCGGCCTCCCACCCCTTTTCGGCCTCTATCTTCCCTCCAGCCTCCAACGCCTTTGCGGCCTCCCACCCCTTTTTGGCCTCCACTTTTCTTTTGCCTCTGCCTCCCCTCCAGCTTCCCACGACTTTGCGGCCTCCCACCCCTTTTCGGCCTCCACTTTTCCTGGCCTCCACCTCCCCTTTTCGGCCTCCCACCCCTTTTCGGCCTCCCACTCATTTTTGGCCTCTACCTGCCCTCCAGTCTCCCATGCCTTTGTGGCCTCCCCCCGCTTTTGGCCTCCACTTTTCTCTTGCCTCTGCCTCCCCTCCAGCTTCCCACAACTTTGCGGCCTTTCACCCCTTTTCGGCCTTCCCTTTCTTCTGGCCTCTACATCCCCTCCAGCCTCCCAACCCTTTGCGGCCTCCCACGCCTTTTCAGCCTTGCCTTATTCCTGGCCTCTGCCTCCTCTCCAGCCTCCCAAGCCTATTTGCCCTCCTGTTTCTTCTGGCCTGTCCCACCCCTTTTTGGCGTTCCACCCCTTTTCGGCCTCCACTTTTTTCTGGCCTATACCTCCCCTCCAGCCTTCCATCCACTCTCTATGATGCGGGAGGAAAGCTGTCTTCGGAGGGGAGTCTCTATCTGCCTGAACACAGGCTGTATGACCACAACGCCCGTCTAGCTGTCCTGGAGGTATGTCTCCATGATGTGGGAGGACTTCCAGGACTGGAGGGGACTCTATAGCTGCTGGAACACCGTCTCCATGGCCGGAATGCCACTCTGGCCGTCCTGGATGTATATCCCCATGATGCGGGAGGACTTCTGGGGTCAGAGGCGACTATGTAGCTGTGGGAAACCCATCTTTATGACGGGAATGCCACCCCAGCTGTCCTGGTGGTATGCCTCCAGGATCCGGGAGGACTTCTGGGATCATTTTTGACTCTCTAACCGTGGGAGATTCGTCTCTAAGGTCCAGTATACTAGCCTAGCTGCCCCAGAGGTATGTCTCTGTGATCCAGGAGGGTTTCTGGGATCAGAGGTGATGGTCTAGTTGCGGGACCTCCAGCTCTATGACCAGAATGCCTCTCAAGCCATTCAGCAGGTACGTCTCCATGATGCGGGAGGACTTCGGGGATCGGAGGCGCCTCTCCGGCCACGGGAATACCACCCCTGTGAGCGGAATGCCACTGTAGCCCTCCAGGACGTATGTCTCCGTGCTCCGGGAGAACTTCCGGGTTTGGACCGGAGTTTCTGGGTGCGGGAGACACATTCCATACAACTGGAATGCCACTCTGGCTGTCTGGGAGGTATGTCTGTACGATCTGCTTGGACTTCTGGGATCGGAGGTGACTCTCTAGCTGTGGGAACACCGTTACAATGATAAGAAGGCCTGTCTGGCCATCCTGGACGTATGTCTCTATGACCTGGGAGGACTTGCGGGATCGGAGGGGCGTCTCTATCTGCCAGAACAGCATCTCTATGATCTGAATGCCAATCTAGCCATCCTGGAGGTATATCTCGGTGATCTGGAGGCCAGCTGGGATATCAGAGGGGTCTCTCCAGGTGCTGGAACACCATCTCCCTGCCTGGGATGCCACTGTAGCCATGTGGGAGGTATGTCTCTCTAATCCCGGAGGACTTGTGGGACCAGAGGGCACTCTGTAGGTTCCAGAACAGCATTTCCACGACCGCAATGCCACTCTAGCCGTCCGGGATGGAGCTTCTCTATGATGCGGGAGACGCTCCAGTCTCCCACTGCTTTTCAGCGTCCACTTTTTCCTGGCCTAAATTGCCCTCCAGCTTCTCACGAATTTTCAGCCCTCACGTTTTTCTAGCCTCTCCTTGCCCTCTGGCCTCCCACATCTTTCTGGCCCACAGCACGTTTCCAGCCTCCACTTATTTCTGGCTTCTACCTCCCCTTCAACCTCCCATCCTTTTGTGGTCTCCACTCCTTTCTGGCCTCCACTCATCTGTGGCTTCTACTTAGGTTACGGCCTCCCCCGCCTCATGTCGCCTCACTCACCCCTTTTTGGCGCCTCCCACCCCTTTTTGGCCTCCACTCTTTTCTGGCCTCTACCTTCCCTTTTTGGCCTCTATCTTCCCTCCAGCCTCCCACGCCTTTGCGGCCTCCCACCCCTTTTCGGCCTCCACTTTTTCCTGGCCTCCACCTCCCCTTTGCGGCCTCCCACGCCTTTGCGGCCTCCCACCCCTTTTCGGCCTCTATCTTCCCTCCAGCCTCCAACGCCTTTGCGGCCTCCCACCCCTTTTTGGCCTCCACTTTTCTTTTGCCTCTGCCTCCCCTCCAGCTTCCCACGACTTTGCGGCCTCCCACCCCTTTTCGGCCTCTATCTTCCCTCCAGCCCCGCATGCCTTTGCTGCCTCCCACCCCTTTTCGGCCTCCCACTCATTTTTGGCCTCTACCTCCCCTCCAGTCTCCCATGCCTTTGTGGCCTCCCCCCGCTTTTGGCCTCCACTTTTCTCTTGCCTCTGCCTCCCCTCCAGCTTCCCACAACTTTGCGGCCTCTCACCCCTTTTCGGCCTTCCCTTTCTTCTGGCCTCTACATCCCCTCCAGCCTCCCAACCCTTTGCGGCCTCCCACGCCTTTTCAGCCTTGCCTTATTCCTGGCCTCTGCCTCCTCTCCAGCCTCCCAAGCCTATTTGCCCTCCTGTTTCTTCTGGCCTGTCCCACCCCTTTTTGGCGTTCCACCCCTTTTCGGCCTCCACTTTTTTCTGGCCTATACCTCCCCTCCAGCCTTCCATCCACTCTCTATGATGCGGGAGGAAAGCTGTCTTCGGAGGGGAGTCTCTATCTGCCTGAACACAGGCTGTATGACCACAACGCCCGTCTAGCTGTCCTGGAGGTATGTCTCCATGATGTGGGAGGACTTCCAGGACTGGAGGGGACTCTATAGCTGCTGGAACACCGTCTCCATGGCCGGAATGCCACTCTGGCCGTCCTGGATGTATATCCCCATGATGCGGGAGGACTTCTGGGGTCAGAGGCGACTATGTAGCTGTGGGAAACCCATCTTTATGACGGGAATGCCACCCCAGCTGTCCTGGTGGTATGCCTCCAGGATCCGGGAGGACTTCTGGGATCATTTTTGACTCTCTAACCGTGGGAGATTCGTCTCTAAGGTCCAGTATACTAGCCTAGCTGCCCCAGAGGTATGTCTCTGTGATCCAGGAGGGTTTCTGGGATCAGAGGTGATGGTCTAGTTGCGGGACCTCCAGCTCTATGACCAGAATGCCTCTCAAGCCATTCAGCAGGTACGTCTCCATGATGCGGGAGGACTTCGGGGATCGGAGGCGCCTCTCCGGCCACGGGAATACCACCCCTGTGAGCGGAATGCCACTGTAGCCCTCCAGGACGTATGTCTCCGTGCTCCGGGAGAACTTCCGGGTTTGGACCGGAGTTTCTGGGTGCGGGAGACACATTCCATACAACTGGAATGCCACTCTGGCTGTCTGGGAGGTATGTCTGTACGATCTGCTTGGACTTCTGGGATCGGAGGTGACTCTCTAGCTGTGGGAACACCGTTACCATGATAAGAAGGCCTGTCTGGCCATCCGGGACGTATGTCTCTATGACCTGGGAGGACTTGCGGGATCGGAGGGGCGTCTCTATCTGCCGGAACAGCATCTCTATGATCAGAATGCCAATCTAGCCATCCCGGAGGTATATCTCGGTGATCTGGAGGCCAGCTAGGATATCAGAGGGGTCTCTCCAGGTGCTGGAACACCATCTCCCTGCCTGGGATGCCACTGTAGCCATGTGGGAGGTATGTCTCTCTAATCCCGGAGGACTTGTGGGACCAGAGGGTACTCTTTAGGTTCCAGAACAGCATTTCCACGACCGCAATGCCACTCTAGCCGTCCGGGATGGAGCTTCCTTATGATGCGGGAGACGCTCCAGTCTCCCACTGCTTTTCAGCGTCCATTTTTTCCTGGCCTAAATTGCCCTCCAGCTTCTCATGAATTTTCAGCCCTCACGTTTTTCTAGCCTCTCCTTGCCCTCTGGCCTCCCACATCTTTCTGGCCCACAGCACGTTTCCAGCCTCCACTTATTTCTGGCTTCTACCTCCCCTTCAACCTCCCATCCTTTTGTGGCCTCCACTCCTTTCTGGCCTCCACTCATCTGTGGCTTCTACTTAGGTTACGGCCTCCCCCGCCTCATGTCGCCTCACTCACCCCTTTTTGGCGCCTCCCACCCCTTTTTGGCCTCCACTCTTTTCTGGCCTCTACCTTCCCTTTTTGGCCTCTATCTTCCCTCCAGCCTCCCACGCCTTTGCGGCCTCCCACCCCTTTTCGGCCTCCACTTTTTCCTGGCCTCCACCTCCCCTTTGCGGCCTCCCACGCCTTTGCGGCCTCCCACCCCTTTTCGGCCTCTATCTTCCCTCCAGCCTCCAACGCCTTTGCGGCCTCCCACCCCTTTTTGGCCTCCACTTTTCTTTTGCCTCTGCCTCCCCTCCAGCTTCCCACGACTTTGCGGCCTCCCACCCCTTTTCGGCCTCTATCTTCCCTCCAGCCCCGCATGCCTTTGCGGCCTCCCACCCCTTTTCGGCCTCCACTTTTCCTGGCCTCCACCTCCCCTTTTCGGCCTCCCACCCCTTTTCGGCCTCCCACTCATTTTTGGCTTCTACCTCCCCTCCAGTCTCCCATGCTTTGTGGCCTCCTACCACTTTTTGGCCTCCACTTTTCTCTTGCCTCTTCCTCCCCTCCAGCTTCCCACAACTTTGCGGCCTCTCACCCCTTTTCAGCCTTCCCTTTCTTCTGGCCTCTACATCCCCTCCAGCCTCCCAACCCTTTGCGGCCTCCCACGCATTTCAGCCTTGCCTTATTCCTGGCCTCTGCCTCCTCTCCAGCCTCCCACCCCTATTTGGCCTCCCGTTACTTCTGGCCTGTCCCACCCCTTTTTGGCATCCCACCCGTTTTTGGCCTCCAGTTTCTTCTGGCCTCTACCTCCCTTTTGCGGCCTCCCACCCCTTTTCGGCCTCCCACCCCTTTTTGGCCTCTATCTTCCCTCCAGCCTCTCACGCCTTTGCGGCCTCCCACCGCTTTTTGGCCTTTATCTTCTCTCCAGCCTCCAACGCCTTTGTGGATTCCCACCCCTTTTCGGCCTCCACATTTTCCTGGCCTCCACCTCCCCTTTTCGGCCTCCCACTCCTTTTCGGCCTCCACTTTTCTTTTGCCTCTGCCTCCCCTCCAGCTTCCCACGACTTTGCGGCCTCCCACCCCTTTTCGGCCTCCACTTTTTCCTGGCCTCCACTTCCCCTTTTTGGCCTCCCACCCCTTTTTGGCCTCCCACTCATTTTTGGCCTCTACCTCCCCTCCAGTCTCCCATGCCTTTGTGGCCTCCCCCCGCTTTTGGCCTCCACTTTTCTCTTGCCTCTGCCTCCCCTCCAGCTTCCCACAACTTTGCGGCCTCTCACCCCTTTTTGGCCTTCCCTTTCTTCTGGCCTCTACATCCCCTCCAGCCTCCCAACCCTTTGCGGCCTCCCACGCCTTTTCAGCCTTGCCTTATTCCTGGCCTCTGCCTCCTCTCCAGCCTCCCAACCCTATTTGGCCTCCCGTTTCTTCTGGCCTGTCCCACCCCTTTTTGGCGTTCCACCCCTTTTCGGCCTCCAATTTTTCTGGCCTATACCTCCCCTCCAGCCTTCCATCCACTCTCTATGATGCGGGAGGAAAGCTGTCTTCGGAGGGGAGTCTCTATCTGCCTGAACACAGGCTGTATGACCACAACGCCCGTCTAGCTGTCCTGGAGGTATGTCTCCATGATGTGGGAGGACTTCCAGGACTGGAGGGGACTCTATAGCTGCTGGAACACCGTCTCCATGGCCGGAATGCCACTCTGGCCGTCCTGGATGTATATCCCCATGATGCGGGAGGACTTCTGGGGTCAGAGGCGACTATGTAGCTGTGGGAAACCCATCTTTATGACGGGAATGCCACCCCAGCTGTCCTGGTGGTATGCCTCCAGGATCCGGGAGGACTTCTGGGATCATTTTTGACTCTCTAACCGTGGGAGATTCGTCTCTAAGGTCCAGTATACTAGCCTAGCTGCCCCAGAGGTATGTCTCTGTGATCCAGGAGGGTTTCTGGGATCAGAGGTGATGGTCTAGTTGCGGGACCTCCAGCTCTATGACCAGAATGCCTCTCAAGCCATTCAGCAGGTAAGTCTCCATGATGCGTGAGGACTTCTGGGATCGGAGGTGACTCTCTAGCTGTGGGAACACCGTTACAATGATAAGAAGGCCTGTCTGGCCATCCTGGACGTATGTCTCTATGACCTGGGAGGACTTGCGGGATCGGAGGGGCGTCTCTATCTGCCAGAACAGCATCTCTATGATCAGAATGCCAATCTAGCCATCCCGGAGGTATATCTCGGTGATCTGGAGGCCAGCTGGGATATCAGAGGGGTCTCTCCAGGTGCTGGAACACCATCTCCCTGCCTGGGATGCCACTGTAGCCATGAGGGAGGTATGTCTCTCTAATCCCGGAGGACTTGTGGGACCAGAGGGCACTCTGTAGGTTCCAGAACAGCATTTCCACGACCGCAATGCCACTCTAGCCGTCCGGGATGGAGCTTCTCTATGATGCGGGAGACGCTCCAGTCTCCCACTGCTTTTCAGCGTCCACTTTTTCCTGGCCTAAATTGCCCTCCAGCTTCTCACGAATTTTCAGCCCTCACGTTTTTCTAGCCTCTCCTTGCCCTCTGGCCTCCCACATCTTTCTGGCCCACAGCACGTTTCCAGCCTCCACTTATTTCTGGCTTCTACCTCCCCTTCAACCTCCCATCCTTTTGTGGCCTCCACTCCTTTCTGGCCTCCACTCATCTGTGGCTTCTACTTAGGTTACGGCCTCCCCCGCCTCATGTCGCCTCACCCACCCCTTTTTGGCGCCTCCCACCCCTTTTTGGCCTCCACTCTTTTCTGGCCTCTACCTTCCCTTTGCGGCCTCCCACCCCTTTTCGGCCTCTATCTTCCCTCCAGCCTCCCACGCCTTTGCGGCCTCCCACCCCTTTGCGGCCTCCCCTTTTTCCTGGCCTCCACCTCCCCTTTGCGGCCTCCCACCCCTTTGCGGCCTCCCACCCCTTTTCGGCCTCTACCTCCCTTCCAGTCTCCCATGCTTTGTGGCCTCCTACCACTTTTTGACCTCCACTTTTCTCTTGTCTCTTCCTCCCCTCCAGCTTCCCACAACTTTGCGGCCTCTCACCCCTTTTCAGCCTTCCCTTTCTTCTGGCCTCTACATCCCCTCCAGCCTCCCAACCCTTTGCGGCCTCCCACGCATTTCAGCCTTGCCTTATTCCTGGCCTCTGCCTCCCCTCCAGCTTCCCACCCCTATTTGGCCTCCCGTTACTTCTGGCCTGTCCCACCCCTTTTTGGCATCCCACCCGTTTTTGGCCTCCAGTTTCTTCTGGCCTCTACCTCCCCTTTTCGGCCTCCCACCCCTTTTCGGCCTCCCACCCCTTTTTGGCCTTTATCTTCTCTCCAGCCTCCAACGCCTTTGCGGATTCCCACCCCTTTTCGGCCCCCACATTTTCCTGGCCTCCACCTCCCCTTTTCGGCCTCCCACTCCTTTTCGGCCTCCACTTTTCTTTTGCCTCTGCCTCCCCTCCAGCTTCCCACGACTTTGCGGCCTCCCACCCCTTTTCGGCCTCTATCTTCCCTCCAGCCCCGCATGCCTTTGCGGCCTCCCACCCCTTTTCGGCCTCCACTTTTTCCTGGCCTCCACTTCCCCTTTTTGGCCTCCCACTCATTTTTGGCCTCTACCTCCCCTCCAGTCTCCCATGCCTTTGTGGCCTCCCCCCGCTTTTGGCCTCCACTTTTCTCTTGCCTCTGCCTCCCCTCCAGCTTCCCACAACTTTGCGGCCTCTCACCCCTTTTTGGCCTTCCCTTTCTTCTGGCCTCTACATCCCCTCTAGCCTCCCAACCCTTTGCGGCCTCCCACGCCTTTTCAGCCTTGCCTTATTCCTGGCCTCTGCCTCCTCTCCAGCCTCCCAACCCTATTTGGCCTCCCGTTTCTTCTGGCCTGTCCCACCCCTTTTTGGCGTTCCACCCCTTTTCGGCCTCCAATTTTTCTGGCCTATACCTCCCCTCCAGCCTTCCATCCACTCTCTATGATGCGGGAGGAAAGCTGTCTTCGGAGGGGAGTCTCTATCTGCCTGAACACAGGCTGTATGACCACACCGCCCGTCTAGCTGTCCTGGAGGTATGTCTCCATGATGTGGGAGGACTTCCAGGACTGGAGGGGACTCTATAGCTGCTGGAACACCGTCTCCATGGCCGGAATGCCACTCTGGCCGTCCTGGATGTATATCCCCATGATGCGGGAGGACTTCTGGGGTCAGAGGCGACTATGTAGCTGTGGGAAACCCATCTTTATGACGGGAATGCCACCCCAGCTGTCCTGGTGGTATGCCTCCAGGATCCGGGAGGACTTCTGGGATCATTTTTGACTCTCTAACCGTGGGAGATTCGTCTCTAAGGTCCAGTATACTAGCCTAGCTGCCCCAGAGGTATGTCTCTGTGATCCAGGAGGGTTTCTGGGATCAGAGGTGATGGTCTAGTTGCGGGACCTCCAGCTCTATGACCAGAATGCCTCTCAAGCCATTCAGCAGGTAAGTCTCCATGATGCGTGAGGACTTCTGGGATCGGAGGTGACTCTCTAGCTGTGGGAACACCGTTACAATGATAAGAAGGCCTGTCTGGCCATCCTGGACGTATGTCTCTATGACCTGGGAGGACTTGCGGGATCGGAGGGGCGTCTCTATCTGCCAGAACAGCATCTCTATGATCAGAATGCCAATCTAGCCATCCCGGAGGTATATCTCGGTGATCTGGAGGCCAGCTGGGATATCAGAGGGGTCTCTCCAGGTGCTGGAACACCATCTCCCTGCCTGGGATGCCACTGTAGCCATGAGGGAGGTATGTCTCTCTAATCCCGGAGGACTTGTGGGACCAGAGGGCACTCTGTAGGTTCCAGAACAGCATTTCCACGACCGCAATGCCACTCTAGCCGTCCGGGATGGAGCTTCTCTATGATGCGGGAGACGCTCCAGTCTCCCACTGCTTTTCAGCGTCCACTTTTTCCTGGCCTAAATTGCCCTCCAGCTTCTCACGAATTTTCAGCCCTCACGTTTTTCTAGCCTCTCCTTGCCCTCTGGCCTCCCACATCTTTCTGGCCCACAGCACGTTTCCAGCCTCCACTTATTTCTGGCTTCTACCTCCCCTTCAACCTCCCATCCTTTTGTGGCCTCCACTCCTTTCTGGCCTCCACTCATCTGTGGCTTCTACTTAGGTTACGGCCTCCCCCGCCTCATGTCGCCTCACCCACCCCTTTTTGGCGCCTCCCACCCCTTTTTGGCCTCCACTCTTTTCTGGCCTCTACCTTCCCTTTGCGGCCTCCCACCCCTTTTCGGCCTCTATCTTCCCTCCAGCCTCCCACGCCTTTGCGGCCTCCCACCCCTTTGCGGCCTCCCCTTTTTCCTGGCCTCCACCTCCCCTTTGCGGCCTCCCACCCCTTTGCGGCCTCCCACCCCTTTTCGGCCTCTACCTCCCTTCCAGTCTCCCATGCTTTGTGGCCTCCTACCACTTTTTGACCTCCACTTTTCTCTTGTCTCTTCCTCCCCTCCAGCTTCCCACAACTTTGCGGCCTCTCACCCCTTTTCAGCCTTCCCTTTCTTCTGGCCTCTACATCCCCTCCAGCCTCCCAACCCTTTGCGGCCTCCCACGCATTTCAGCCTTGCCTTATTCCTGGCCTCTGCCTCCTCTCCAGCCTCCCACCCCTATTTGGCCTCCCGTTACTTCTGGCCTGTCCCACCCCTTTTTGGCATCCCACCCGTTTTTGGCCTCCAGTTTCTTCTGGCCTCTACCTCCCCTTTGCGGCCTCCCACCCCTTTTCGGCCTCCCACCCCTTTTTGGCCTTTATCTTCTCTCCAGCCTCCAACGCCTTTGCGGATTCCCACCCCTTTTCGGCCCCCACATTTTCCTGGCCTCCACCTCCCCTTTTCGGCCTCCCACTCCTTTTCGGCCTCCACTTTTCTTTTGCCTCTGCCTCCCCTCCAGCTTCCCACGACTTTGCGGCCTCCCACCCCTTTTCGGCCTCTATCTTCCCTCCAGCCCCGCATGCCTTTGCGGCCTCCCACCCCTTTTCGGCCTCCACTTTTTCCTGGCCTCCACTTCCCCTTTTTGGCCTCCCACCCCTTTTTGGCCTCCCACTCATTTTTGGCCTCTACCTCCCCTCCAGTCTCCCATGCCTTTGTGGCCTCCCCCCGCTTTTGGCCTCCACTTTTCTCTTGCCTCTGCCTCCCCTCCAGCTTCCCACAACTTTGCGGCCTCTCACCCCTTTTTGGCCTTCCCTTTCTTCTGGCCTCTACATCCCCTCCAGCCTCCCAACCCTTTGCGGCCTCCCACGCCTTTTCAGCCTTGCCTTATTCCTGGCCTCTGCCTCTTCTCCAGCCTCCCAACCCTATTTGGCCTCCCGTTTCTTCTGGCCTGTCCCACCCCTTTTTGGCGTTCCACCCCTTTTCGGCCTCCAATTTTTCTGGCCTATACCTCCCCTCCAGCCTTCCATCCACTCTCTATGATGCGGGAGGAAAGCTGTCTTCGGAGGGGAGTCTCTATCTGCCTGAACACAGGCTGTATGACCACAACGCCCGTCTAGCTGTCCTGGAGGTATGTCTCCATGATGTGGGAGGACTTCCAGGACTGGAGGGGACTCTATAGCTGCTGGAACACCGTCTCCATGGCCGGAATGCCACTCTGGCCGTCCTGGATGTATATCCCCATGATGCGGGAGGACTTCTGGGGTCAGAGGCGACTATGTAGCTGTGGGAAACCCATCTTTATGACGGGAATGCCACCCCAGCTGTCCTGGTGGTATGCCTCCAGGATCCGGGAGGACTTCTGGGATCATTTTTGACTCTCTAACCGTGGGAGATTCGTCTCTAAGGTCCAGTATACTAGCCTAGCTGCCCCAGAGGTATGTCTCTGTGATCCAGGAGGGTTTCTGGGATCAGAGGTGATGGTCTAGTTGCGGGACCTCCAGCTCTATGACCAGAATGCCTCTCAAGCCATTCAGCAGGTACGTCTCCATGATGCGTGAGGACTTCTGGGATCGGAGGTGACTCTCTAGCTGTGGGAACACCGTTACAATGATAAGAAGGCCTGTCTGGCCATCCTGGACGTATGTCTCTATGACCTGGGAGGACTTGCGGGATCGGAGGGGCGTCTCTATCTGCCAGAACAGCATCTCTATGATCAGAATGCCAATCTAGCCATCCCGGAGGTATATCTCGGTGATCTGGAGGCCAGCTGGGATATCAGAGGGGTCTCTCCAGGTGCTGGAACACCATCTCCCTGCCTGGGATGCCACTGTAGCCATGAGGGAGGTATGTCTCTCTAATCCCGGAGGACTTGTGGGACCAGAGGGCACTCTGTAGGTTCCAGAACAGCATTTCCACGACCGCAATGCCACTCTAGCCGTCCGGGATGGAGCTTCTCTATGATGCGGGAGACGCTCCAGTCTCCCACTGCTTTTCAGCGTCCACTTTTTCCTGGCCTAAATTGCCCTCCAGCTTCTCACGAATTTTCAGCCCTCACGTTTTTCTAGCCTCTCCTTGCCCTCTGGCCTCCCACATCTTTCTGGCCCACAGCACGTTTCCAGCCTCCACTTATTTCTGGCTTCTACCTCCCCTTCAACCTCCCATCCTTTTGTGGCCTCCACTCCTTTCTGGCCTCCACTCATCTGTGGCTTCTACTTAGGTTACGGCCTCCCCGCCTCATGTCGCCTCACCCACCCCTTTTTGGCGCCTCCCACCCCTTTTTGGTCTCCACTCTTTTCTGGCCTCTACCTTCCCTTTTTGACCTCCCACCCCTTTTTGGCCTCTATCTTCCCTCCAGCCTCCCACGCCTTTGCGGCCTCCCACCCCTTTTCGGCCTCCACTTTTTCCTGGCCTCCACCTCCCCTTTGCGGCCTCCCACGCCTTTGCGGCCTCCCACCCCTTTTCGGCCTCTATCTTCCCTCCAGCCTCCAACGCCTTTGCGGCCTCCCACCCCTTTTTGGCCTCCACTTTTCTTTTGCCTCTGCCTCCCCTCCAGCTTCCCATGACTTTGCGGCCTCCCACCCCTTTTCGGCGTCTATCTTCCCTCCAGCCCCGCATGCCTTTGCGGCCTCCCACCCCTTTTCGGCCTCCAATTATTCCTGGCCTCCACTTCCCCTTTTCGGCCTCCCACACCTTTTCGGCCTCCCAATCTTTTTTGGCCTCTACCTCCCCTCCAGTCTCCCATGCCTTTGTGGCCTCCCCCCGCTTTTGGCCTCCACTTTTCTCTTGCCTCTGCCTCCCCTCCAGCTTCCCACAACTTTGCGGCCTCTCACCCCTTTTCGGTCTTCCCTTTCTTCTGGCCTCTACATCCCCTCCAGCCTCCCAACCCTTTGCGGCCTTCCACGCCTTTTCAGCCTTGCCTTATTCCTGGCCTCTGCCTCCTCTCCAGCCTCCCAACCCTATTTGGCCTCCTGTTTCTTCTGGCCTGTCCCACCCCTTTTTGGCGTTCCACCCCTTTTCGGCCTCCAATTTTTCTGGCCTATACCTCCCCTCCAGCCTTCCATCCACTCTCTATGATGCGGGAGGAAAGCTGTCTTTGGAGGGGAGTCTCTATCTGCCTGAACACAGGCTGTATGACCACAACGCCCGTCTAGCTGTCCTGGAGGTATGTCTCCATGATGTGGGAGGACTTCCAGGACTGGAGGGGACTCTATAGCTGCTGGAACACCGTCTCCATGGCCGGAATGCCACTCTGGCCGTCCTGGATGTATATCCCCATGATGCGGGAGGACTTCTGGGGTCAGAGGCGACTATGTAGCTGTGGGAAACCCATCTTTATGACGGGAATGCCACCCCAGCTGTCCTGGTGGTATGCCTCCAGGATCCGGGAGGACTTCTGGGATCATTTTTGACTCTCTAACCGTGGGAGATTCGTCTCTAAGGTCCAGTATACTAGCCTAGCTGCCCCAGAGGTATGTCTCTGTGATCCAGGAGGGTTTCTGGGATCAGAGGTGATGGTCTAGTTGCGGGACCTCCAGCTCTATGACCAGAATGCCTCTCAAGCCATTCAGCAGGTACGTCTCCATGATGCGGGAGGACTTCGGGGATCGGAGGCGCCTCTCCGGCCACGGGAATACCACCCCTGTGAGCGGAATGCCACTGTAGCCCTCCAGGACGTATGTCTCCGTGCTCCGGGAGAACTTCCGGGTTTGGACCGGAGTTTCTGGGTGCGGGAGACACATTCCATACAACTGGAATGCCACTCTGGCTGTCTGGGAGGTATGTCTGTACGATCTGCTTGGACTTCTGGGATCGGAGGTGACTCTCTAGCTGTGGGAACACCGTTACAATGATAAGAAGGCCTGTCTGGCCATCCTGGACGTATGTCTCTATGACCTGGGAGGACTTGCGGGATCGGAGGGGCGTCTCTATCTGCCGGAACAGCATCTCTATGATCAGAATGCCAATCTAGCCATCCCGGAGGTATATCTCGGTGATCTGGAGGCCAGCTGGGATATCAGAGGGGTCTCTCCAGGTGCTGGAACACCATCTCCCTGCCTGGGATGCCACTGTAGCCATGTGGGAGGTATGTCTCTCTAATCCCGGAGGACTTGTGGGACCAGAGGGCACTCTGTAGGTTCCAGAACAGCATTTCCACGACCGCAATGCCACTCTAGCCGTCCGGGATGGAGCTTCTCTATGATGCGGGAGACGTTCCAGTCTCCCACTGCTTTTCAGCGTCCACTTTTTCCTGGCCTAAATTGCCCTCCAGCTTCTCACGAATTTTCAGCCCTCACGTTTTTCTAGCCTCTCCTTGCCCTCTGGCCTCCCACATCTTTCTGGCCCACAGCACGTTTCCAGCCTCCACTTATTTCTGGCTTCTACCTCCCCTTCAACCTCCCATCCTTTTGTGGCCTCCACTCCTTTCTGGCCTCCACTCATCTGTGGCTTCTACTTAGGTTACGGCCTCCCCCGCCTCATGTCGCCTCACCCACCCCTTTTTGGCGCCTCCCACCCCTTTTTGGCCTCCACTCTTTTCTGGCCTCTACCTTCCCTTTTTGGCCTCTATCTTCCCTCCAGCCTCCCACGCCTTTGCGGCCTCCCACATCTTTGCGGCCTCCCACCCCTTTTCGGCCTCCACTTTTTCCTGGCCTCCACCTCCCCTTTGCGGCCTCCCACGCCTTTGCGGCCTCCCACCCCTTTTCGGCCTCTATCTTCCCTCCAGCCTCCAACGCCTTTGCGGCTTCCCACCCCTTTTCGGCCTCCACTTTTTCCTGGCCTCCACCTCCCTTTTTCGGCCTCCCACTCCTTTTCGGCCTCCCACTCCTTTTCGGCCTCCCACTCCTTTTCGGCCTCCCACTCATTTTTGGCCTCTACCTCTGCTCCAGTCTCCCATGCCTTTCTGGCCTCCCACCCCTTTTTGGCCTCCACTTTTCTTTTGCCTCTGCCTCCCCTCCAGCTTCCCACGACTTTGCGGCCTCCCACCCCTTTTCGGCCTCTATCTTCCCTCCAGCCCCGCATGCCTTTGCGGCCTCCCACCCCTTTTCGGCCTCCACTTTTTCCTGGCCTCCACTTCCCCTTTTCGGCCTCCCACACCTTTTCGGCCTCCGAATCATTTTTGGCCTCTATCTCCCCTCCAGTCTCCCATGCCTTTGTGGCCTCCCACCCCTATTGGCCTTCACTTTTCTCTTGCCTCTGCCTCCCCTCCAGCTTCCCACAACTTTGCGGCCTCTCACCCCTTTTCGGCCTTCCCTTTCTTCTGGCCTCTACATCCCCTCCAGCCCCCCAACCCTTTGCGGCCTCCCACGCCTTTTCAGCCTTGCCTTATTCCTGGCCTCTGCCTCCTCTCCAGCCTCCCAAGCCTATTTGGCCTCCTGTTTCTTCTGGCCTGTCCCACCCCTTTTTGGCGTTCCACCCCTTTTCGGCCTCCACTTTTTTCTGGCCTATACCTCCCCTCCAGCCTTCCATCCACTCTCTATGATGCGGGAGGAAAGCTGTCTTCGGAGGGGAGTCTCTATCTGCCTGAACACAGGCTGCATGACCACAACGCCCGTCTAGCTGTCCTGGAGGTATGTCTCCATGATGTGGGAGGACTTCCAGGACTGGAGGGGACTCTATAGCTGCTGGAACACCGTCTCCATGGCCGGAATGCCACTCTGGCCGTCCTGGATGTATATCCCCATGATGCGGGAGGACTTCTGGGGTCAGAGGCGACTATGTAGCTGTGGGAAACCCATCTTTATGACGGGAATGCCACCCCAGCTGTCCTGGTGGTGTGCCTCCAGGATCCGGGAGGACTTCTGGGATCATTTTTGACTCTCTAACCGTGGGAGATTCGTCTCTAAGATCCAGTATACTAGCCTAGCTGCCCCAGAGGTATGTCTCTGTGATCCAGGAGGGTTTCTGGGATCAGAGGTGATGGTCTAGTTGCGGGACCTCCAGCTCTATGACCAGAATGCCTCTCAAGCCATTCAGCAGGTACGTCTCCATGATGCGGGAGGACTTCTGGGATCGGAGGCGCCTCTCCGGCCACGGGAATACCACCCCTGTGAGCGGAATGCCACTGTAGCCCTCCAGGACGTATGTCTCCGTGCTCCGGGAGAACTTCCGGGTTTGGACCGGAGTTTCTGGGTGCGGGAGACACATTCCATACAACTGGAATGCCACTCTGGCTGTCTGGGAGGTATGTCTGTACGATCTGCTTGGACTTCTGGGATCGGAGGTGACTCTCTAGCTGTGGGAACACCGTTACAATGATAAGAAGGCCTGTCTGGCCATCCTGGACGTATGTCTCTATGACCTGGGAGGACTTGCGGGATCGGAGGGGCGTCTCTATCTGCCGGAACAGCATCTCTATGATCAGAATGCCAACCTAGCCATCCCGGAGGTATATCTCGGTGATCTGGAGGCCAGCCGGGATATCAGAGGGGTCTCTCCAGGTGCTGGAACACCATCTCCCTGCCTGGGATGCCACTGTAGCCATGTGGGAGGCATGTCTCTCTAATCCCGGAGGACTTGTGGGACCAGAGGGCACTCTGTAGGTTCCAGAACAGCATTTCCACGACCGCAATGCCACTCTAGCCGTCCGGGATGGAGCTTCTCTATGATGCGGGAGACGCTCCAGTCTCCCACTGCTTTTCAGCGTCCACTTTTTCCGTCCTGGATGTATATCCCCATGATGCGGGAGGACTTCTGGGGTCGGAGGCGACTATGTAACCGTGGGAAACCCATCTTTATGACGGGAATGCCACCCCAGCTGTCCTGGTGGTGTGCCTCCAGGATCCGGGGGGACTTCTGGGATCATTTTTGACTCTCTAACCGTGGGAGATTCGTTTCTAAGGTCCAGTATACTAGCCTAGCTGCCCCAGAGGTATGTCTCTGTGATCCAGGAAGGTTTCTGGGATCAGAGGTGATGGTCTAGTTGCGGGACCTCCAGCTCTATGACCAGAATGCCTCTCAAGCCATTCAGCAGGTACGTCTCCATGATGCGGGAGGACTTCTGGGATCGGAGGCGCCTCTCCGGCCACGGGAATACCACCTCTGTGAGCGGAATGCCACTGTAGCCCTCCAGGACGTATGTCTCCGTGCTCCGGGAGAACTTCCGGGTTTGGACCGGAGTTTCTGGGTGCGGGAGACACATTCCATACAACCGCAATGCCACTCTAGCCGTCCGGGATGGAGCTTCTCTATGATGCGGGAGACGCTCCAGTCTCCCACTGCTTTTCAGCGTCCACTTTTTCCTGGCCTAAATTGCCCTCCAGCTTCTCACGAATTTTCAGCCCTCACGTTTTTCTAGCCTCTCCTTGCCCTCTGGCCTCCCACATCTTTCTGGCCCACAGCACGTTTCCAGCCTCCACTTATTTCTAGCTTCTACCTCCCCTTCAACCTCCCATCCTTTTGTGGCCTCCACTCCTTTCTGGCCTCCACTCATCTGTGGCTTCTACTTAGGTTACGGCCTCCCCCGCCTCATGTCGCCTCACCCACCCCTTTTTGGCGCCTCCCACCCCTTTTTGGCCTCCACTCTTTTCTGGCCTCTACCTTCCCTTTTTGGCCTCCCACCCCTTTTTGGCCTCTATCTTCCCTCCAGCCTCCCATGCCTTTGCGGCCCCCCACCCCTTTTCGGCCGCCACTTTTTCCTGGCCTCCACCTCCCCTTTGCGGCCTCCCACCCCTTTGCGGCCTTCCACGCCTTTGCGGCCTCCCACCCCTTTTCGGCCTCTATCTTCCCTCCAGCCTCCAAAGCCTTTGCGGCCTCCCACCCCTTTTCGGCCTCCACTTTTTCCTGGCCTCCACTTCCCCTTTTCGGCCTCCCACTCCCTTTAAGCCTCCCACCCCTTTTCGGCCTCCCACTCATTTTTGGCCTCTACCTCCCCTCCAGTCTCCCATGCTTTGTGGCCTCCTACCCCTTTTTGGCCTCCACTTTTCTCTTGCCTCTTCCTCCCCTCCAGCTTCCCACAACTTTGCGGCCTCTCACCCCTTTTCAGCCTTCTCTATCTTCTGGCCTCTACATCCCCTCCAGCCTCCCAACCCTTTGCGGCCTCCCACGCATTTCAGCCTTGCCTCATTCCTGGCCTCTGCCTCCTCTCCACCCTCCCACCCCTATTTGGCCTCCTGTTACTTCTGGCCTGTCCCACCCCTTTTTGGCGTCCCACCCCTTTTTGGCGTCCCACCCGTTTTTGGCCTCCAGTTTCTTCTGGCCTCTACCTCCCCTTTTTGGCCTCCCACCCCTTTGCGGCCTCCCACCCCTTTTTGGCCTCTATCTTCCCTCCAGCCTCCAATGCCTTTGCGGCCTCCCACCCCTTTTCGGCCTCCACTTTTTCCTGGCCTCCACCTCCCCTTCCAGCCTCCCACCCCTTTTCAGCATCCCACCCCTTTTCGGCCTCTATCTTCCCTCCAGCCTCCAAAGCCTTTGCGGCCTCCCACCCCTTTTCGGCGTCCCACCCCTTTTCGGCCTCTATCTTCCCTCCAGCCTCCAAATCCTTGGCGGCCTCCCACCCCTTTTCAGCCTCCACTTTTTCCTGGCCTCCACTTCTCCTTTTCAGCCTCCTACCCCTTTTCGGCCTCCCACTCATTTTTGGCCTCTACCTCCCCTCCAGTGTCCCATGCTTTGTGGCCTACTACCACTTTTTGGCCTCAAATTTTCTCTTGCCTCTGCCTCCCCTCCAGCTTCCCACCCCTATTTGGCCTCCCGTTTCTTCTGGCCTGTCCCACCCCTTTTTGGCGTCCCACCCCTTTTTGGCCTCCAGTTTCTTCTGGCCTCTACCTCCCCTTTTCGGCCTCCCACACCTTTTTGGCCTCTTCTTCCCTCCAGTCTCCCACGCCTTTGCGGCCTCCCACCCCTTTTCGGCCTCCACTTTTTCCTGGCCTCCACCTCCCCTTTTCGGCCTCCCACCCCTTTTCGGCCTCCCACTCATTTTTGGCCTCTACCTCCCCTCCAGTCTCCCATGCCTTTGTGGCCTCCCACCCCTTTTTTGCCTCCACTTTTCCCTTGCCTCTGCCTCCCCTCCAGCTTCCCACGACTTTGCGACCTCTCATCCCTTTTCGGCCTTCCCTTTCTGCTGGCCTCTACATCCCCTCCAGCCTCCCAACCCTTTGCGGCCTCCCATGCCTTTTCAGCCTTGCCTTATTCTTGGCCTCTGCCCCCTCTCCAGCCTCCCAACCCTATTTGGCCTCCCGTTTCTTCTGGCCTGTCCCACCCCTTTTTGGCGTCCCACCGCTTTTTGGCCTCCAGTTTCTTCTGGCCTCTACTCCCCTTTTTGGCCTCCCACCCCTTTTTGGCCTCTATCTTCCCTCCAGCCTCCCACGCCTTTTTGGCGTTCCACCCCTTTTCGGCCTCCACTTTTTTCTGGCCTATACCTCCCCTCCAGCCTTCCATCCACTCTCTATGATGCGGGAGGAAAGCTGTCTTCAGAGGGGAGTCTCTATCTGCCTGAACACAGGCTGTATGACCACAACGCCCGTCTAGCTGTCCTGGAGGTATGTCTCCATGACGTGGGAGGACTTCCAGGACTGGAGGGGACTCTATAGCTGCTGGAACACCGTCTCCATGGCCGGAATGCCACTCTGGCCGTCCTGGATGTATATCCCCATGATGCGGGAGGACTTCTGGGATCGGAGGCGCCTCTCCGTCCACGGGAATACCACCCCTGTGAGCGGAATGCCACTGTAGCCCTCCAGGACGTATGTCTCCGCGCTCCGGGAGAACTTCCGGGTTTGGTCGGAGTTTCTGGGTATGGGAGACACATTCCATACAACTGGAATGCCACTCTGGCTGTCTGGGAGGTATGTCTGTACGATCTGCTTGGACTTCTGGGATCGGAGGTGACTCTCTAGCTGTGGGAACACCGTTACAATGATAAGAAGGCCTGTCTGGCCATCCTGGACGTATGTCTCTATGACCTGGGAGGACTTGCGGGATCGGAGGGGCGTCTCTATCTGCCGGAACAGCATCTCTATGATCAGAATGCCAATCTAGCCATCCCGGAGGTATATCTTGGTGATCTGGAGGCCAGCTGGGATATCAGAGGGGTCTCTCCAGGTGCTGGAACACCATCTCCCTGCCTGGGATGCCACTGTAGCCATGTGGGAGGCATGTCTGTCTAATCCCGGAGGACTTGTGGGACCAGAGGGCACTCTGTAGGTTCCAGAACAGCATTTCCACGACCGCAATGCCACTCTAGCCATCCGGGATGGAGCTTCCTTATGATGCGGGAGACGCTCCAGTCTCCCACTGCTTTTCAGCGTCCACTTTTTCCGTCCTGGATGTATATCCCCATGATGCGGGAGGACTTCTGGGGTCGGAGGCGACTATCTAACCGTGGGAAACCCATCTTTATGACGGGAATGCCACCCCAGCTGTCCTGGTGGTATGCCTCCAGGATCCGGGAGGACTTCTGGGATCATTTTTGACTCTCTAACCGTGGGAGATTCGTCTCTAAGGTCCAGTATACTAGCCTAGCTGCCCCAGAGGTATGTCTCTGTGATCCAGGAGGGTTTCTGGGATCAGAGGTGATGGTCTAGTTGCGGGACCTCCAGCTCTATGACCAGAATGCCTCTCAAGCCATTCAGCAGGTACGTCTCCATGATGCGGGAGGACTTCGGGGATCGGAGGCGCCTCTCCGGCCACGGGAATACCACCCCTGTGAGCGGAATGCCACTGTAGCCCTCCAGGACGTATGTCTCCGTGCTCCGGGAGAACTTCCGGGTTTGGACCGGAGTTTCTGGGTGCGGGAGACACATTCCATACAACTGGAATGCCACTCTGGCTGTCTGGGAGGTATGTCTGTACGATCTGCTTGGACTTCTGGGATCGGAGGTGACTCTCTAGCTGTGGGAACACCGTTACAATGATAAGAAGGCCTGTCTGGCCATCCTGGACGTATGTCTCTATGACCTGGGAGGACTTGCGGGATCGGAGGGGCGTCTCTATCTGCCGGAACAGCATCTCTATGATCAGAATGCCAATCTAGCCATCCCGGAGGTATATCTTGGTGATCTGGAGGCCAGCTGGGATATCAGAGGGGTCTCTCCAGGTGCTGGAACACCATCTCCCTGCCTGGGATGCCACTGTAGCCATGTGGGAGGCATGTCTCTCTAATCCCGGAGGACTTGTGGGACCAGAGGGCACTCTGTAGGTTCCAGAACAGCATTTCCATGACCGCAATGCCACTCTAGCCGTCCGGGATGGAGCTTCCTTATGATGCGGGAGACGCTCCAGTCTTCCACTGCTTTTCAGCGTCCACTTTTTCCTGGCCTAAATTGCCCTCCAGCTTCTCACGAATTTTCAGCCCTCACGTTTTTCTAGCCTCTCCTTGCCCTCTGGCCTCCCACATCTTTCGGGCCCACAGCACTTTTCCTGTTTCCTATTTCTGGCTTCTACCTCCCCTTCAACCTCCCATCCTTTTGTGGCCTCCACTCCTTTCTGGCCTCCACTCATCTGTGGCTTCTACTTAGGTTACAGCCTCCCCCGCCTCATGTCGCCTCACCCACCCCTTTTTGGCGCCTCCCACCCCTTTTTGGCCTCCACTCTTTTCTGGCCTCCACCTCCCCTTCCAGCCTCTCACGCCTTTTTGGCCTCCCACCCCTTTTTGGCCTGTACCTCCCCTCCAGCCTCCCACACCTTTGTGGCCTCCAACCCCTTTTCGGCCTCCACTTTTTTCTGGCCTCTACCTTCCCTTTTTGGCCTCCCACCCGTTTTTGGCCTCCCACCCCTTTTTGGCCTCTACCTCCCCTCCAGCCTCTCACGCCTTTGCGGCCTCCCACCCCTTTTTGGCCTCTGTCGACTCTCTAGTCACTGGCAGAACATCTCTTTGTCCTGGACGCCTCTCTCCCCATCCCAGAGTTATTTCTTTGTGATCAAGGATGACATCTGGGATAGGAATGGACTCTCTACGTGCTGCTACGCCGTTTCTGTGATTGGAACGCCACTCTAGCCGTTCTCCAGGTATGTCTCCATGATCCGCGGGAACTTCATGATTGGAGGTGACTCTCTAACTGTGGGAGTACCATTTCTAGGACCGTAATGCCACTCTAGGTGTCCGAGGAGTATATCTCAAGGATCCGGGAGGCGTTTTGGGATCAGAGGGTACTCTCTAGCCTAGGGAAAACAGTCTCTATGACTGCAATGCCTCTCTAACTATTTGCGATGTCTGTATCCATGTCCTGGGCAAAATTCTGTGATCAGCGGTGATTGTCTTGGCACTGGAACACCATTTTTATGACCTGAATAGCATTGTAGGTGTCCCAGAGCTACTTCTTTGTGATCTGTGAGGACTTGTGTTATCGGAGGGGACTCTCTAGCCATGGTAATGGCATTTCAATGACATGAAGGGCAATCAGACCATCCGAGAGGTATGTCTCTCTAATCTGGGATGACTTCTGGGGTTGGAAGTGACCAACTGCTCCAACACTACCTTCCAACGCTATCACTGCAACACTGTCTCTCACACTGCAACACTATGACCTGAATGCTACTGTAGTCGTCCTGTAGGTATGTCTAAATGATCTGGAGGATGGCTGGGATCTGCGGTGACTGATTATCTGCTGGAATATGGTCTCTACGAAAATAAGTTCACTGAAGCCTTCATGGAAGTGTGTTCCGATGATCCAGGAGGACTTTTGGGATCAGAGGTGACTGTCTAGGTACCAGAAGACCATCTCTATGACAGGAATGCCAGTCTAGCCATCCCAGAGATATGTCTCCATGATCCTGGAGCACCACTGTTATTGGAGGGGACTTTATAGGTGCCCGAACTGCAACCCCATGTCTGGAAGTCTGCTGTAGTAGTCCTGGAGGTATGTCTCCATCATCCTAGAGGACTTTGGGGATTGCAGGGGATGTTATAGCCACAGGAAAGCAGTCTCTATGACTGGAATGCCGCTCTAGCTGTCCTGGAGGTATCCATGATGATTTCTGGGATCAGAGAGGATTCTCTAGCCTCCAGAACACTGTCTTTATGACCGGAATGCCACTCTAGCCAGCCTGGAGTTACTTCTCTGTGATCTGGGAGTGGCCTCCAGCACTCTGTTTTTGCAGATGCTGATTGCTACAACATCGTGCTTACGTGACGTGTTTTTTCTCAAGGATGGATTCTGATCCTTAAAGCTCTGAAAGCAAAGTTGAGGGGCAAGCGGTATGGTTGGGTAGAGCGAGGTTGCAGCATGTGATGCACAAGGTGTTAAAGTCAGAGCAGCGGAGAGGTATGTTCAAGATCATTCATGTTTTGTTGCAGGGAGAGGGTGTGGAGTTTATTGTACTTGAGGTGAGCATGTGCTGGGTAGGCACTTCCAGTCTACGTCTGTGTTGTGGTGTCACTTGTGTAGTCTGTATTCTGTGTCCTATACCATACTCATCCATACTCAGGTTTTAATGCTCATTCCTTGCTTTAAGGTGCTCAATAATGTTGGTGTGCACCTTAGTAGGCATCCGTAGGGTCTTGACTGCATCTCCTCATTGTCATCGTGCTAGTCGTGCACTGGTTTTCTAGCAGTCGTATGCAGAAGTCTGGATATGTCTTGCATGTTTTGCATCACGGTTGTTTTTGGACAGTCATCTTTGCAGTGGTGATCCAGGCTGTGTCAGCAGCTCTTCTCTTGTCTTGAGTGCTGAGTTTCTACAGGATTCTCTTCTGCTGTTTCTTCCCTGCATTCTTACAGTCTTAATTCTTACTGCCTGGCTTCTTGGGCATCCACTGTCCCAGTTTTGACAGTAACTTTTTGCCATGGAGCCTGGCATTTGGCTGTTTTTCCCAGGTCTGCCACAGAGCATCTGTACCATGCTGTTGTGGCACTGTAGGACTTCCTGTCCAGTGGCCTCTTCCCTCCTCTGGGAGTCATTTGTTTTGCCTGTGGTGTTCTTGCATACTACAGTCATGTGCAGTGTCAGCCTGTGTGTGTGCTTGGGGTGGAGCTGGGGGTCCTGGCCTGAGGGTCACCACGGGGCTCTCCTTGGGTACTCCCCGCCTCCTGGAGCCAGGCTCCCAGCACATCCCGGCACCACATCCCCACTGCTCCTCCTCCACCACAGGCAGGCTCAGTCTTTCCAGCCACCCCCCTGCTGCTCTCAGCGCCCGCAGCCAGCCACAGCCCCTCTGCCACTTCTGCCCGGTATGGCCCACGGCGGCATGTGGCCTAGCGGGGATGGGGCCAGGGCACTCTGCTGCCACCTCTGCATGGCGGAAGGAACCCTTGGGTGGCAGGAGCAATTCCAGGGCAGCGGAGGCACCAGGAGCAGCATGACAACACTCCACACCTTCACCTGCGACGACATATTTTGCTTCAACAACATGTGAGCACCCATCCGCCTTTCCCTCTGCTCTTCTCACTGCCCCCAAACCCCATACTCGCTCTCTGCAATGCCTGGCCCACAGGTCCACAGGCCCATGATGAGCATCGCTCTCCTCCGCAGCAACCTGGACCCGCTGGTGGAGACCGTATCCTTCCCGCTGCTGCTGGCCACCGCAAAGGAGGTGCGGGGCCTAGTGCAGGTGCCAGCAGTCCTGGAGATGACAGTCCTGGTGGCGGCAGCTTGCTCCTTAACCCAGCGCCGCAGTACGGGATACTCTTCTACTGTAGTACCCAGCCTGCTGGCCCAAGTATTTCGTTGTTGCTGAGGCGCCCGGCAGGGAGCCAGTGGGTTACAGTGACTGTGGTGCGACTCCACGGTGCCAGGTTTTCCAGCATTACTGTCTTACCGTGTTGCATATTTGAGGGATTATAACGCAGGAGCTTTTCTTACTCTTTGCATTTTCCAAATACCAAACAGGGAAGAGGAATGTTACATAGCGTCTTCCCATTCCATAAATGTCTACGGGTATTATGTAGGACTTGTAGCATTAGTTTTCAGTTTGATATTCCTAGCGCAGCAAGGACTCTTGACTGCGGTAACGTCCACCCAGGTTTCATACGGGTGAATGTACATGTAAAAGCACTTCTGCAATCCTCAGATTAAATCCTTGTGCTCAGCTCTGATCTCACACAATGTCAGTTGTCAGTAAGTAAAAATGCTGGGCTGGGCTTTTGCATTGTCCTGTAAGGGAAAGCTCTGGGTCTGGATGTCAGTTGCTTATGTGCTGTGGAATATCTATGTTTTTCAGAAATCATTCCAAGTAGAACTCGGTTTTTTTATTCTTTGTGTGGTTTTTTACCCTCTTTTTGGGGATGGAGGGCTCAGCAGAATAAGGGTCTTTGCAGGGAACTGGGAAATAAAGTATTTAACATCAGGAAGCTTAAGACATTTACTGTACAGGTTTCTCCACACTCACCACATCAGTTGCGTAGTAGCAGTGACTGTGATGTTTATAAGAGTACCGTGCAGAAGCGTGTATATTCATTAGTGAACTAACACTGGTTTCATTCTATGTAGAAAGGAGAGGAACTGCAAAGAAGACCCCCAAAACAAGTTCTTCCCCCCTGCCCTTTTTTTTTTTTCTTAAAAATATCATGTTTGCAGGGCCTTACGTTTCTATTGCCCGACTGGCAAAGCTTCCCAAGCTCTATTCCCCCATAGTCACCAAAAGTCTCCAATAGTTGCTGGGACAGTGAGTTAGTTTGGGCTTCTAGCCCTTCATTTCTCCATTATTTTTGTCAGATCCTGAATTCCATTCAGTTAAAGACTCACAAGCATTGCTTAAAATTTGCACTTGGAAGTCATGCCTCAAAGGATGAATTTGAAAAAAAAAATTTTCTTTTTTTTTACACTAGTCAAGAAACTACTATAATACTTGAGCAAAATAACACTTCTGGCGGTTGCTGAATCGCTGAGTGATAAAGTAGACATCTCTGTTTGAGCCTTCACTGCAATCAATGCAATGTTCATTTGCAATCGATGCAATGTTTGTTTGCAATCAATGCAATGTTCATTTATATGCTGCTTGGTTCTTTTGTAAAGATGTATAGCTCTGGGTGGTGCATTACTCCAAGCTTGCTACTGCATTGATGGTCTGTACATTCACTCTAACTGGTAAAGTGGCAGGCTCTGCAGCTAGGGAAGAACTGCACAGAGACGTTACCGCTCGCGCTGTAGCACCAGAATTTTGACAGCTGGATTTGGCTGTGAAATCAATGGAACTACTGGAAGAAATTTCAGAAAGGTGAGTACTATCCTTATCTTTAAACTCCTCTTTTAAAGTAATCTTTCTACAGACACCTGTCCCTGGCTTAGATATTTGATTTGAAACAGACCCAGAATTTTGCTTTAGGGTTATGTGGCCATGCTGTGTATCTTTTATATACAGTTCATTTGATACGCAGGAGTAATACGAAATACAGGGGCTACGGACAGACATCTATCATTGCTGCGGATGCCTTAAATCATAAGTTTGTCTCTTTTGCCTGCCATTTCCTTTCCATTCAGTTGAGTTTCACACAGTGTTAGAGCACAATTGATAACGTTGCTGTCGAACAACGCTAAGGACATTGAACTATTAAGAGTGTGTCTGGAGGAGGGTGACCGAGATGGTGAAAGGTCTCAAACAGGAGACGTACAGGGTGGGGCTGAGGTCACTTGGTTCGCTCAGCTTGAAGAAGTGCAAGGATGACCTCATTGCAGTCTACAACTTGCTCAAGGGGGGGCAGCAGCGGGGGAGGTGCTGATCTCCTCTTTCCGGTGACCGGCAATAGGACACGAGGGAACGGAACAAAGCTGCATCAGGGGAAGTTCACATCGGACATTAGGTGATTCCCTCCTAAGGGGTACAGAGGGCCCAATATGTCGACCAGACCCAACTCACAGGGAAGTCTGCTGCCTCCCTGGGGCCTGGGTGAGAGACATCACCAGAAAACTCCCTGGTCTGGTTCGGCCCACTGATTACTACCCGCTGTTGGTCATGCAGGTTGGCAACGATGAGGTTGCGCTAAGAAGCCCGAAGGCAGTCAAAAAGGACTTGAGAGCACTGGGGCGACTGGTCAATGGAGCGGGAGCACAGGTAGTGTTTTCGTCAATCCCTTCAGTGACGGGGAAGAACGCTGAAAGGAACAGGAAAGCACACCTGATCAACACATGGCTCAGGGGCTGGTGCCGTTGTCAGAATTTTGGGTTTTTTGACCACGGGGCGGTTTACACGGCACCAGGTCTCCTCGCAAATGATGGAGTGCAACTGACGCCGAGGGGAAAAAGGATTCTTGCTCATGAGCTGGCAGGCCTCATTGAGAAGGCTTTAAACTAGAATTGGAGGGGGGAGGGGCTAAAACCGGGCTCACTAGAGTTGAACCTAGGGGTAGGTTCAATGTGCCAGAGTTGAAATCTATAGCCCGGCTCAGGTGCATCTACACCAATGCACGCAGCATGGGCACCAAACAGGAGGAGCTGGAAGCCATTGTGCAGCACGACAGCTATGACGTAGTTGCCATCACAGAAACATGGTGGGATGCTTCTCATGACTGGAGTGCTGCAATGGATGGCTATAAGCTCTTCCGAAGGGATAGAATGGGAAGGAGAGGTGGTGGGGTGGCTCTGTATGTTAGGGAGTGTTTTGATTGCATAGAAATCGAAGATTGTGAAGACCAAGTAGAGTGCTTGTGGGTAAGGATGAGGGGGAAGGCCAATGAGGCAGACATCCTGCTGGGAGTCTGTTACAGGCCACCCAACCAGGATGAAGAGACGGATGAGACATTCTATAAGCGACTGGCGGAGGTCTCGCATTCGCTGGCCCTTGTTCTTGTGGGGGACTTCAACCTACCGGACATCTGCTGGAAGTATAGCACGGCAGAGAGGAAACAGTCTAGGAGGTTCCTGGAGTGTGTGGAGGATAACTTCCTGATGCAGCTGGTGAGTGAGCCCACCAGGGGAGGTGCCTTGCTGGACCTGCTGTTTACAAACAGAGAAGGACTGGTGGGAGATGTGGTGGTCGGAGGCCGTCTTGGGCTTAGCGACCATGACATGATAGAATTCTCAGTTGTGAGTGAAGTAAGGAGAGGACTCAGCAAAACTGCTATCATGGACTTCCGGAGGGCAGGCTTTGGCCTGTTCAGGTCACTGGTTGAGAGAGTCCCTTGGGAGACAGTCCTGAAGGACAAAGGGGTCCAGGAAGGCTGGACAGTCTTCAAGAAGGAAATCTTAAAGGCACAGGAGCAGGCGGTCCCCATGTGCCCTAAGAAGAGCTGGCGGGGAAGGCGATCGGCCTGGCTGAACGGGGAGATTTTGCTGGGACTCAGGGAAAAGGGGAGAGTTTATCACCTCTGGAAGAAGGGGAAGGCAACTCATGAAGAGTACAAGGATCTCGTTAGGTCAAGCAGGGACAAAATTAGAAAGGCAAAAGCCCAGCTAGAGCTCAGTCTGGCCACAGTCGTAAAGGATAATAAAAAATGTTTTTACAAATATATTAACAACAAAAAGAGAGCCAAGGAGAATCTCCATCCCCTACTGGATATGGCGGGGAACATTGTCTCCAAGGACGAGGACAAGGCTGAGGTACTTAATGCCTTCTTCGCCTCAGTCTTTAATAGCCACTCCAGGTATCCACAGGATATTCAGCCCCCTGAGCTGGAAGACGGGGATGGAGAGCACAATGTACTCCTCATAATCCAGGAGGAAGCAGTCAAGGACATGCTAAGCCACCTGGACACCCACAAGTCTATGGGGCCTGATGGGATCCACCTGAGAGTACTGAGAGAGCTGGCAGAGGAGCTTGCCAAGCCACTCTCCATCGTTTATCAGCAGTCCTGGTTAACAGGGGAGGTCCCAGAAGACTGGAGGCTTGCCAATGTGACGCCCGTCTACAAGAAAGGCCGGAAGGAGGATCCTGGGAACTACAGGCCTGTCAGCCTGACCTCTGTTCCAGGGAAGATTATGGAGCGGTTGGTTTTGAGAGTGCTCACAGGGCATCTGCAGAACAGCCAAAGGATCAGGCCCAGCCAGCATGGGTTCATGAAAGGCAGGTCCTGCTTGACCAACCTGATCTCCTTCTATGACCAGGTGACCCGCCTAGTGGATGAGGGAAAGGCAGTGGACGTTGTCTACCTGGACTTTAGTAAAGCCTTTGACAGCGTCTCCCACAGCATTCTCCTGGAGAAACTGGCGGCTCGTGGCTTAGACGGGTTTACTCTTCGCTGGGTGAGGAACTGGCTGGATGGCCGAGCCCAGAGAGTTGTGGTGAACGGCGTTAAATCCGGCTGGCGGCCGGTCACGAGTGGTGTTCCCCAGGGCTCGGTTCTGGGACCAGTCTTGTTCAATATCTTTATAGATGATCTGGATGAGGGAATTGAGTGCTCCCTCAGTAAGTTTGCAGATGACACCAAGCTGAGTGGGAGTGTTGATCTGCTGGAGGGTAGGAGGGCTCTGCAGAGGGATCTGGACAAGCTGGATCGATGGGCAGAGGCCAACTGTATGAGGTTTAATAAGGCCAAGTGCAGGGTCCTGCACTTCGGCCACAACAACCCCATGCAATGCTACAGGCTTGGGGAGGAGTGGCTGGAGAGCAGCCCGGCGGAAAGGGACCTGGGGGTGCTGGTTGACAGCCGGCTGAATATGAGCCGGCAGTGTGCCCAGGTGGCCAAGAAGGCCAACAGCGTCCTGGCCTGTATCAGGAATAGTGTGGCCAGCAGGAGTAGGGAGGTGATTGTGCCCCTGTACTCGGCACTGGTGAGGCCGCACCTTGAATACTGTGTTCAGTTTTGGGCCCCTCACTACAAGAAGGATGTTGAGGTGCTGGAGCGTGTCCAGAGAAGGGCAACGAAGCTGGTGAGGGGTCTGGAGAACAAGTCTTATGAGGAGCGGCTGAGGGAACTGGGGTTGTTTAGTCTGGAGAAGAGGAGGCTGAGGGGAGACCTTATCGCTCTCTACAACTACCTGAAAGGGGGTTGTGGCGATGAGGGTGTTGGTCTCTTCTCCCAAGTAACTAGTGACAGGACAAGAGGAAATGGCCTCAAGTTGCGCCAGGGGAGGTTTAGATTGGATATTAGGAAAAATTTCTTCACTGAGAGGGTGGTCAGGCATTGGAACAGGCTGCCCAGGGAGGTGGTGGAGTCGCCATCCCTGGAAGTGTTCAAAAAACGTGTGGATGTGGCGCTTCAGGACATGGTTTAGGGGACATGGTGGTTCTGGATTAATGGTTGGACTTGATGATCTTGAAGGTCCTTTCCAACCTAGTGATTCTGTGATTCTGTGATTAGGAAGAAGTCCACTGAGAGGGTGGTCGGTCACTGGAACGGGGTCCCCAGTGTAGCGGTCACAGCGCCAAGCCCCGTCAGAGTTCGGATGATGCTCTTTGTCACACGGTTTAGTTTTAGGTAGTCATGTGAGGAGCAGGGAGTTGGACTCAATGATCCTTACGGGTCCCTTCCAACTTGAGGTATTCTAGGATTCCAGAAATCTTCTTCATTAAAAATTATCTTATTGTAACAGAGCATTCATGTAACATGGCTTTGTGCCATGACTGTCTTATTATAATAGCATTTTTTCTCTTTTGCACAGATATGAGAAAAGCTCTTTCCAGATATATGGAGAAGAAAATAATTATACCTCTACCTTATCCTGTGCAACCAGAAGACATTGACCGTAAGCTGTGACTCTCGGGCACCTTACTAAGAGCGTCGGGTTCCTTCTCCCTCCAGCCCCCAAGAAGTTATAGATGAGAAATCTTAGGCTCAGTGTTTTTCCCCACGAAATACCACAAAACAATATTGAGAAGCTTGCTAATGCTGCATACTCCTACACTTACCCTATTATTTTTCCTTTCAAATACTGGAAATTCAGAGACTACTAAAATGGAATTAGTTCCTATATGGTGTTTTCCTGTTTGTTTTTTTTTTTCCAAACACAAAATACCTGAAGTCAGTAATAGTAAAAACTCTTCAACCGCATTTATTAATGACCAATGAAAATACCGTGCAATACCCAAGAAACACAGCAGGGGAAAGCAATGTATTAATACTTGCATAGAAGATCAACTCGTTCTACGTAACATAGAAACATCTTTCCCCTCTTCATGGCACAGGCATGGGACTGAACTTAGGGTCACCGTCAATTTGAAAAAGCCAGACAACCGAAGCAGTCAAGGCTTTCTCTCCACTGTGGACAGATTCGAGACCGATTCTGCGTTCTGGGTGCCTGTACGTACCTTAACACGCCGTGTCCACCGAAGGAATCTGCAGTAAGCGTTTCTCACTTTCTCATACTCTTCTTGCTCAACTTCAGGGTCAATGTAGTTTTTCCAAAGAACCTGCACAAGAAATTCTCCTTACGTTCACAGCATCTTCAAACAACCCTATATCTAACACTGAGACAATGCCATTTATGTTTTTTAATTGAGGAGAACGAATAAATGTGGAATTTGCAGAAATGATTTTTGGAGATCTGAGTATTTATTGACCATACGAGCTAGGATTGAGACCGAGTAATATTAGCTCTTGTGCTCATAATCCATTTAGCTTAATCCTATAAGCGTGTTTCTCCCTCTGTTTTATAGTGGGTTTTATAGTTCTGCGTACACTGCCAAGAAACAGATGCTAACTTAGATGAGATGCATGGTAAGCCACTATTGTAAGCAGTTCTGTTCAAGCTGGTAGAATATTTTCATTTTCATTATACACACTGTATAATAAATACCAGGTTTTGTTCCTGTTTTTCTTCCAGCTTTCCATCCCTTTTTTCCTCTCGCTTTCTGTCCAGTGTCCCATCTCCCTCGTTCTGCTCTTGTTCTGTCTGCTCCCCATCCCTATCCCATTCCTTGTTGCTATTTTGCTCTGTCTTGTTTTTTTCTTTTTTAAAAGTTCCCCATGCCTTTTCTTTCACTCCCCAGTTCCTCAGTCTTGTGCCATGTCCTGTTTTTGAGGCCACGGAACTGACATCAAGAGCGAGAAAGGTATGAGAAGCAGGTCGTCCAGCCCATCACTGTTTTTACCTTCTTCATTTCTCTGTCCTAATATGCAGTTCTCTCTGTATCACTCAATCTCTCTCCCCTGTTCTCCATCCTACTTTTTTTCTCTCTGTATGTCCCACTCCCTGTCCCCACCTTTATCTTTGCTTCCTTCTTCCTCTCCTTTTTCTTTGTCCTTTCGTCCTGCTCCTTGACCCTATTCTGTTCTCCTTCTCACTGTCCTTTTCCCCATACCTTTCTGTTTCTGCTCCTCAGCCCTTTTCCCACGTGTTATTTTTCTTTTTATAACTCTCTGTGCTGCTCCTCCTCCTTCTCTTTCTCCATTCCTCTCTGCTGCTTCTTGCCCCTGTCTTTCTGTGCCCGACCCCCCCAGTCGTTATCTCTCTGGCAGTCCTTGTCTCCCTCTTTGTCTCTCTATCCTTCTGTCCTCCTTGTGTCTCTACCGCTCTGTCCTGCTTGCTGCCCCTCTTTTCCCATTCTGTCCCAGTGTACCACTTCTCTTGCTCTGTCCTTTTATCTGTCCTCCCGTCCCCCCCTTTCTCTCATGCTCCCCCTTTCTTTTTTATTCTCTGTTGTTCTGTCCTGCCCCCGGCCCCGTTCTTTTTTAATTGCGCTCTGTTGTGCTGCCTCTTCCACATTTTTCTTCATCTCCATCCTGCTCCCTCGTGCTTATTTTTCTTTCTCTGTCCTCCTTCCACTCCCTCGTTCTGCCTCTGCTCCTCTGTCCCTGCTGCTTCTTTCTCTGTCTCTCTGTCTCTCTCCTTCTCCCTTTTTTCCCCTCTCTCCCTGTGCTTCTGTCCTCCTTCTTGTCCGCGTCTCTTCTGTCTGTCTTTCTCCATTCCCTTCCCCACCTCATGCTTTCTCCCTACAGCTCTGCCATCCAGCCAGCTGCTACTTTTCTCCTCTCTTCTTCAGTCCTGTGCCCTGCTCCTCATTTTTGGCGGCCTCTGCCCAGCAGCCCATCGCTCCAGGAGCCACCCGCCTGCCTGTTCCCTGCCAGAGCGCCGAGCGCAGCTCTGCGAATGACTGCTGAGGTGTCCTAGGGGCAGGCCCCAAGCCCCAGGGCAGACCCGCTCCAGGCACTTGTTACGTGCGTGACCCAATAAACGCTCGCCACCGTCTCCTTTGCCTTCCCTGCTGCTTTTCCACTCCCTTTGCACCAGGCAAGGGGCTGTGTCAGAGCCCAGGGCAGGAGGTGATGGCCCCCTGTTCCAGCTGTGGGCTGGGGCTGGCAGTGAGGCTGCTGGGGGAGGGGCTAGTGCCCTGGGTGGCCATGGATGGGCCCGGAGGAGCAGAGGCCAAGTGAGTAAGGTAGCAAGGCCGGCCAGCACATGAGGCCGTGCAGCAGGGACTGCCCGGGGAGAGCAGGCATGCGCTCAGGGCTTGGCGGGGCTACCGGCCGTGTCGGCACAGCGGGGAGAAATGGCACTCCCACAGGGTCAGAAAGCGGGGAAGGCTGCCTCCCGTGGCACGTGCTTCTGGCCGGCCACGTTGGTTCCCCAGGGCGCACGGGGAAGTACAGTTTTTGCGGGCTTAGCTGGCAGGCAGCCGCATCACTCTCGAGCATGTGCGGCACAGCATAGTGTCCTAGCTACCGGACCCATGTCACAGCACGAGGTATAGCTTCGTTGTCCGATTCGTCTGGTCTTCCGCAGGCTTTCTGCTGCACCCCGAAAAGGGGTGCGCCTGCACACTCAAGAGCACATGCCTCTGCCGTCGCTACTGCCGCCCGGCGCCCCAAGGTCGGTAGTGGAGCTCTGGTGCCGCACTGCAGGGTGCGATGCAGTGGCACACTGCCCTCGCCGCCGCTGCCTGGTGACCAAAAGTCTGTAGTGCAACACGGGGGCTATGAACACACGGTGGCGTGAGGATGCGGTCGTCCCGGGGATTCTGTTGACTGGAGCCTTCTCAGGCTTACATGCATTGTCTGCCCCCGGCCTCGCTCTCCCCATGGCATGAGGACAAAAAGGGACAGGCGGAGCGCTTACTGGCTGTGGACAGCAGCTGCTGCGGCTGAAGCTGGAGAGGCCAGAGAAAGTAAAGAAGAAGAAATCGAAGGCCATCTGGCTGGCAGCTGCCTCCCGCTGCAGGGAAGAGAGCCTGACTCTCTAGGTGAGGAAGGATCCTTCTTTGTAGTCCACAGACCACCAACGTGCACCGCAGGGTTTGTACACATCACCAGCAGCATGGTACGGCCAGGTAGCGCATGAGTGAGGCTATGTGTCTAGGAAGGCTCGTCTTGTAAGAGCTGTAAGATACCCACGTGTTCTCTTAGATGGAGGACAGCCAAGCCGCTGGAGTTACAGAAGAGGAAGGGAGGAGGGAAGAAGGAAAAAGAATCTGAACCAGCAAATTCTGGCAGCACCGAGAGCGAGAACTGTAGTGAGTCCCAGGCCCTCGGGGCCCTTTCACCCCTCTTTTGTGTCCTGGGCCCTCCCCTCCCCTCCCCTGGCTGTCTTTCTCTCCCGCAATGCTGTGATTTGCTTTGCTTTTCTTTACCCATCTTCTCTCTACTCTTCTGTCCTGCTCCTTCTTCCTCTCTCCCTTTCTCTCTCTTCTTCTACCACTCCTTTTTCTCTCTACACATTTTTCCTGCTCCCTCTCCCTGTTTTATTTCATCCTCTGTCTTTGTCCTGCAGCCCATCACTGTTTTATCCTTTTCCATCTCTTTATCCAGATCAGTAGCCATCTCTTTCTCACCACAATTTCTCTGGCCTGTTCACTGGTGTTCTTTTCCTCTCTGTGCCTTTACATGCCACTCCATGTCCCTGCCTTCCTGTCTCTCTCCCCCCTCCCTTCTCTGTCTCTGTCTACCCCTTTGTCTTGTTCATTGTTGCGGGTTTTTTTTTTTCGTTCTGTATCTCACTGTCCCTGTCCTTCCTCCTGTTCATCTCTTACTCGCTCTGACCTTCTGTCCTGCTCCCTGTCCCTATTATTTATGGCTTTACCTTTCTGTCCCTGTTTTTTCTCTCACATCATTCTCTCCGTTGCCCTCATCAGCTCTCCATGCCAGCATCCTGCTCCCTGTCCCTCTCTTTTCTGCAGTATCCCACTTGCTGTCTGTCTGTCTCTCACCTGTTTCTACATCCCTCTGTCTTTCCTCTTGTCTTGTCCTTCTGGCCTGCTACCTATCATTGTCTTTTTTTTTTTTTTTTCTTTCTCAAGCTCTCTGCCTCGGTCCTGTCACTGCCCTCCTCTCTCTGTCTCTACTTTTTCTTTCTCCATCTCTGCCCTGCTCCCTGTCCCTTTTATCTTACTCTGTCTGCCCTCCATCCTTCCCCTAAATTTTTGTCTCTGTACTGCTGCCTGTCTCATTGGTTCTCACTATATCCCCATGCCCCATGTATTTGCTGCTCCTATAACTGCCGAGCCATCCCAGGGGAAGGGTGAGTGTACGGGCACCAAGCCCCAGAGCAGAATCACTCCCAGGACTTAGACACGTTAACAAATAAACACTTGCTGTCTCCTTTGCGCTCATGGCTGTGTCTGCATTCCTTTCCACTTGGTGAGTGGCTATCAGGGCGTCCAAGGGAGCAGATTACATAGTACGTGTAAAGGGCCATGGCTGCAGCCATGGGCCAGAGGACCCCCAGGGGGCCCAGCGTGGCTGACCATGACAGCCCCTCTGCATCACAGGGCCGCAGCCCCAGGGGACGCTGCGACTGCGGCACCTCTGCCCGACAGTGCCGATGAGCTGCAAGGAAGTTTCCAACTGACAGGCTGGCGGTCAGTTGGAGCCGGGCCCCATCAGGGCAGCTCCCAGGGGTTTTCCGAGCGCTGGTGGAGAGGAAGCAGAAAGAGAGGTAGGAGATGGCTGCCCCCACCACCCCTCTGGGTACCTGGAGGCCTTCCCACCCCCCTGGAAAAGGCGCTATCTGCTTCCCCAACTCAGTGGAATGTCTGCAGCCCTGCTCACCCTGTGCAGGTGCCCCCAGCTGCGGCACCTCCCCTGAAGCCTGTCCCATAGCCACAGGCTGCCCCCAAATCTCGTCCTCCCAATAGCAAGGTGGCCCTTGAATATGCTTTATCGCACCATAAATGCAAGTGCCATTAGCACTGGTTTGGGGAAAGAGCGCTGTCTCCAGAAGCTCCTGCAGAAGGAGAAGTTCCTGCCTGAGGAGAGCTACAGTCTTTACTGTGGATAACTATCGCTTGTTCTTTCCTTCTCCCAGGGGCTGCATGGAGGACTCACCTGTCTGTTCCTCTCCGAGGATGTTGTTTCATGCGTCTGGCTCAGGTTTGTGCGGGTTGCCTTTGGCTTCATTCTCCTAGCAGCATGGGCAAAAAGGGACGGTCAGACCGTTTACCAGCTGCAGTCTGGAGCTGCCGCAGCTGAAGCTGGAGAGGCCAGAAAAAGGTGAAGCAGCTGAAGAATCAAATAAAGGGGATGCAGCTGCAGAGAGGAGACAGCCTGCATCGCAGGGGTGAGGAAGGATCCTTCTTAGTGCAGTCCTCAGCAGATCCGATCGTCGATGTGCACGGCAGGGTCTGTACGTGTAACCAAAAGCACAGTACGGCCACGAAGAGTTCATGCACGTGAGGCTGCATATCTGGGAAGCCTTGTACTGTGAGACCTGTAAGACACCAATCTATCCTTTTAGGTGAATGACAGTCGAGAGACAGAAGAGGAAGGGATGGGGAGAGACAGACAAAGATGCGTCCATACTGTGAAATTGTCCCAGCAGCTCCAAGAGTAGGAACTGTGGTGAGTTTAGGACCCTTGGGGCCATCCTGCCCCTCTACTGCATCCCAGTCCCTCCCTGCCCCTCCCCGGTTTCTCTCATCGCTGTAATATTTTTTGCTTCCCTCCTCCTCTCTCTCTGTCATTCTACCTCTCGGTTTTTGTGTTGTCTCTCTGCTTCTGTCCTGTTCCCTGTCGGGTTTTTTTTCCCCATACTTATCATGGCTTAACCCCAGCCAGCAACTAAGCCCCACGCAGCCACTCACTCGCTCCTCCCTGGAGGCAGAGAATCAGAAGGGTGAAAGTGAGGAACCTTGTGGGTTGAGATAAAGACAGGTTAATAGGTAAAGCAAAAACCGCATACGCAAGCAAAGCAAAACGAGGAATTAATTCACCCCTTCCCATCAGCGGGCAGCTGTTCAAGTCATCTCCAAGAAAACGGGGCTCCGTCACGTGTGATGGTTAATCGGGAAGACAGGATGCCAAAACTCTGAATGTGTCCCACCTCTTCCTTCTTCCCCCCCAATTTATATAGCGAGCATGACATCGTATGGTACGGAATCTCTCTTTGGACAGTTTGGGTCAGCTGTCCCGGCTGTGTCCCATCCCAGCTCCCCGTGCACATGCCGGCCAGCATGAGAAGCTGAACTGTCCTTGACTGCTTAGCAACTGAAAACATCAGTAACGTTACCAACATTATTTTCACCCTAAAAGCAAACCGTGGCACTATACCAGCTATCAGGAAGAATATTAACTCTATCCCAGTTGAAACCAGGACAATCCTGTGTCTCTGTCCTGCAGCCCATTGCTATTTTTGTCTTTCTTCATCTGTTTTCCTATTCCAATTTTTGTAGTTCCTCCCCATTTGCCCTTTAGCCCTTCACAATTCCTGTGTCGTTCCCCCCCCGCTCCACACCCCTATTTTTTAATTCCTCTTTCTCTGCCTTGTGTTCTAGATATACTTTTTCTTTCTTAGTTTCTCTCATTCCACATCCCTGTCCCTATGTTGTAATGTCTTCCCTCTCTGTCCCATAGCCCCTTTTCCTCTTTATTGTTCTCTGTTTGTCTCCCTGTCCCTATTCTTTAATTCCTCTCCCCTTTAGCTCATTGAGGCTTTTTGGTATTTCTCAGTCTCTTGCCATCTCCTTTTTTAAATTCCTCCACCTCTGCCCTGTGGCCCAGCACTATTCTTTGTTTTTCTCCACCTCTCTCAGTCTGCTTCCCTTTCCCTGCCTCCCCTGTGTCCTGTAGCCCATCGCTATTTCGCCCCCCCCCTTCCTGTGGCTCCATTTTGTTATTTTTCAATCCCCCACTTCTCCTGCAGCTGATCACTTTCATATCAGGTTTACCTGGCAAGGTTTTGTTAGCTGGGGGTGGAGGCAGGGGCTGCAGGGGCGGGTTCTGCGAGAAGACACCGGGAGTTGCACCCACATTGGGCACAGCCAGTTCCGGCCAGCTCCAGGGCAGATCTACTGCTGGTCAAAGCTGAGCACATCAGCAACACCCGTGGTGCCTCTGTGATGCTGTATTTAAGAAGAGCTAAAAAATACTGTGTAGAATGTGCGATAGAGCGAGCGTGAAACGGGCCTGCAGACACCAAGGTCAGTGAAGACGAAGGAGGAGGAGGTGCTTCAGGCATCGGAGCAGAGATTCCCCCCTGCAGCCCATGGCGAAGACCATGATGATGCAGGTCGTCCCCCCGCACCCCACCAAGCTCCACGGTGGAGCAGGTACCTACCTGCAGCCCACAGAGGACCCCATGTTGGAGTAGATGGATGTGCCTGAAGCAGGCTGTGACCCCATGGAGAACCTGTGCTGGAGCAGGCTCCTGGCAGCACCTGTGGCCCTGTGGAGAGGAGCCAATGTTCTGGCAGGCCCCACGAGAGCGACCCCACAGTGGAGCAGAAGAGCGTGAGGAGGAAGGAGTGTTGCAGAGGCAACACATGACAAGCTGACCACAGGCCTCACTTCCTGTCCCCCTGTGCCACTTGGGTGGAGGAGGTAAAGAAGTCAGGAGTGAAGATGAGCCCAAGAAAAAAAGAAAGGGGTGGGAAGGAAGTTGTGGCGTTTTTTTTTTTTAGATTTGTTCTTATTTCTCATTACCCTACTCCGAATTTGATTGACAATGAATTAAATAAATTACTTTCCCTACGTCGAGTTTGTTTTGCCTGTGACAGTAATTGATGAGCCATCTCTTTATCCTTATCTCGATCCACAAGCTTTTTCATTGTATGTTCTCCCCCTGTCTTTTTGAGGAGGGGGAGCGATAGAGCAGCTTGGGGAGCACCTGGTGGCCAGCCAAGGTCATCCCCCCTTCTTTCAGGCTCCCTGTCCCTACTTTTTAATTCATGTCCACGTTTCTTGTACTCCACTTCTTTGGAAACTTCCTTTCCACCTCTCCATTCCTATTTTTTAAATTCTTGCATATATTTCTTGAACTCAGTCGCTTTCTAAGTTTTCTTGCTACCTTTCGCTCTTTCTGTCTTCCTGACTTAATTTTTTATTTCTTGGCTCTGTGTTTTGCACCCTGTCATTTTTCCTCCTTACATCTCCTTCCATGCAGCTACAGGTGCCTGTTTTTTAATTGTAGTCTATGACTATTGTATCCTGTTGCTTTTAGAATTTTCTGCGTCTCCCTCTATGTCCCTGTCTCTAATTCTGAATTATTCCCTCTCTGTCCTGTACTGCACCGCTTTTTTTACATATTTTTCTACGACTCCTTCTATCTCCCTGTCCCTATTTGTTAGTTCTGGCCTATGTTTCTCGTACCCTGTTGCTTCTATGCCTACCTTTATCCCTCTGCCTGTTTCTATTTTTAATTTCTTGCCTATGTTTCTTTTTCCCCTATCGGTTTCCCCAGCCCTTGTCTTGTCTCTATCTTGATGTCCTGCTGGTCCCTTCCACCTTTCTCTCTTGCTCCCGGTCTCTCTCATTTATTCCTCCACCTCTCCGTCCCTGTTTTTCGGCGCAGTCTTTCCGCTCTCCTCTCTCTGCACGGTTGTCCCACTCCCCACCCCTCTCTTGTTCACAGCATCCTGTTTTCTGGCTCCCTGTCCCACACCTCTTCTCTACGTCCCTCTGTCCTTCCTCCTGCTTGTCTCTTCCCTTTGTCTCCCTCTGTCGTGCTGCCTTTGGGCACTGAGCCTCACAGCCGATTCACTGCCCGTATTCCTTAGGTGCATTAAAGAATAAGTTTTTCCTGCCTCCTCTGTGGTCAGAGCCCCTGGGTGCAGAGCTCGTGCCTGAGGACAGGTGCAGGGGAGGGAGCCGTGTGCTGTGGGGCTTTGGCCCCAGTCCCTGTTCCCCACGGGCTCCAGCTGGGGCAGCCCCAGGTGTGGCTGGTGAGGCTGAGGACTGGGCTGGCCCTGCTGCTGCTGGGGCTCTGGCTATAAAGGGGCATGGCTGCCTGAGGGAGCTGATGCAGAGGAACTGCCTGGGAGGGAATCCAGGGGGGTGCTGCAGGCAGGTGCCCTCAGTGAGGAACAGACAGTCCCTGGAGCGAGGCGGGATCCCTCCAAGCCATCCCTGACAGAGCAGACCACCAGCACGTGGTGCTGGGAGCTCGGTGCCTCCACTGGCTACGTGCATGAGCCGCCGTGGATCGAGGAAGCCATGCGGGTGAGGAGCATCGAGGCGTTTGCTGTGCGCTGCCGAGCAGGGGAGGGTCGGGCAGGTGGCACCGCAGAGGAGGAAGGAGCAGAGGCCGAGAGAGAAGCGTCGGGGCGGTGAAGGTCTCCAGCCGGCACCAGGAGCTGCGGTGAGTCACGCGTTCTCTCCTGTGCATCCCGGTCCGTCTCTGCTGCCCTGCCCCGGAGCTCTGCCTGCCTCCCTGCCTGTCCCTGCTTCCGTCTCCCTCTCTGCTGGCCCACCTACCCATCCAGCTCCCCAAAACTTTTTACTCTTCTGCTGATTCTGCCCTGTATCATTTCACCTATTGATTTTTTTCTATGTTTCCCTCTCCATGGCTCCCTCCCTACTTTTTTTAATTCTTTCCTGTGTTTCTTGTACTCTGTTGCATTTTAATTTCTCGTTTCTCTCTCTCTGGCACCCTGTCTCTGTTTTGTAATTCCTCCGTTTGTCCTGTACTCCATCTCTGAGAAAGCTTTCTTCCTACGTTTCCTTCTATCCATCTCCCTGTCCCTATTTTTTAATTATCTCCTGTGCTTTTGGTACCACATTGCTTTTAAAATTTTCGTATTATGGTTCCTTCTATCTGTCTCCCTGTCCCTGTTTTTTTAATATTCCTGTGTTTCTTGTACCCTATCAGCATTTTTATTTTCTGTGTTCTCTGTGCATCTCCCTGTCCCTATGTTTTAATTCTTGTCCATGTTTCTTGTACTCAGTTTCTTTTTCAAATTCCTTCTACATCTCCCTCTAACTGGCTCCCTTTCATGATTTTTTTTATTCTTCATATTTCTTGTACCTCATCACTATTTAATTTCTCCATCAACAAGTCCCTTTATCTGTCTCCCTTTCGCTAAATTTTAATTCCTCCATTTTTTCCGTATACCATGTCACTGTTAAAATTTTCTTTCAGTCCTTCCTTCTAATGTTGTCCCTCTTCCTATTTTTTAATGCTTTCCTGTGTTTCTTGTAGCCTGGTGCTTTATAATATTTCTTTATATGTCTCCCTCTATGTGACTCCCTGTCCTTATTTTTTAATTCTGCCCTTTCTGTCCTGTACCCAGTGGCTTTGACAATTTTCTTTTTATGTCTCCATTTATTTCGTTTCCTATTCTCTGTCCATTTTAAATTTTATTTCTGTGGCTACTCTTATCCTGTTCACTGTCTCTATTTTTTTAATTTTTTCTCTGTCCCAGGCGCTGTCACGTCTACATTTCCTTTCTATTTCTCTGTTTTAGTTCACCGTTGCTATTTTTAAAATGTTTCCTGTCTGTCCCGTAGCCAATCACTTCTTAAGTTTTCCTGTTACGTCTACTTTTATCAGGCTGCGTATCGCCGTTTTTTAATTTTCCCGGCTATCGCGTACCCTGTTGCTTTTTACATTCGCTTTCTAAGTCTACTTCAATCTAATCACTATCTTTATCATGTCTTTATTTCCTTATTCACCATCGCTTTTAAAATTTTCCACTTGCCTTGATCTTATTCGTGGTCTTTATTTGCCTCCTTTTTCTTTTGTAATAATTTCTTGTCTTTCCTTAGAGCTTTTACTTTTTAAGTTTTCTTTGTACGTTTCTTTAGTTTGCTGTCACTACTTTTTTTCAGTTTTCCCCTTTATTTCCCTAATCCCTCTCGCTTTTAAAATGTTCTTTCTCGCCCACTTTTTTCCTTTGCTATCTTTACTTTTAATTATTTTTTGTATTACTTTACTGCCTACACTTTTTAGAATTTCTATCCACATCTCTGTTTTAGTTTGCCATCATTACATTGCTATCCTTATTGCCATAAGCACCGTCGCTTTTCAAGTTTTCTGTCTACTTTTATCCCGTTCACGGTCCTTATTTGCCTACCTTTATTTTTTAATCAATTTCTTGCATTTCCTTAGTGCCTTCGCTCTTTACCTTCTTTTTCTCCAACTCTTGTAGTTTGCTCTCTTTTCTATATTTTATTCCTTTATTTCTCTAATGCCCATTGCTTTTTATAAGTTCCTGCTATGCTTACTTTCCCCCCACCTTTGATGTCTGTATTTTTAAGTATTTGTCTTTCCTTAGTGTCCTCCATTTTTCAGTTTTCTTTCTACATGTCCATTTTAGTTCACAGTCACAGTTTTCTAATTTTGTTCGTATGCCCTTAGTCCCTCTGGCTTTTAAAAGTTTCTACTTCTCTCGCGTTCGCCGTCTTTATTTTTTAATTATTTCTTGTATTTTTCTTAGCACCATCGCTTTTCAATATTTCTGCCTTTGTCTGCGCTTAGGTTGCTGTCACTATTTTTTAGTTCTTTCCCCTCTCGATCCTTTGGCCTTTAAAATTTTCTAGTTTCACCTCGTTCGCCGTCATTATTTATTAATTATTTTTCCTTATTTTTTCCTAAGGGCATTGCTTTTTAAATTTTCTTTTACATCTACTTTTATGCAGTTCACTGTCCCTCTTTTTCCAATTTTTTACTCTTAATTTTTTTAGTTTTGAAATTTTGTTTCTCGGTGTACTTTTATCTCGCTTCCTGTCCCTATTTTTTTTTCCTGTTTCCTGTAACCCGTCACTTTTAAAATGTTTGTTCTATGTCTGCTTTTATAAAGATGTCTCTCCCTCTTTTTCATTGTTTCCCACCTGTCCCATACCTCCTCACGTTTAAATTTTCTTTCCTTGTCTATTTTTATACGGTCGTTGGCTTCATTTTTTGATTCATTCTAGCATGTCCCATACCCTGTCACTTGTAAAATTTTCTGTTTTGGGGGGAACATCTATTTGATGTTCCCCCAAAAAACATTCTTTTTCTTCTCTGTGCCATCTAGGATGCCTCCTGAAATCTTTCTGGTGCTTCACAGAATTTGAGTAGCGCTTTACCTCCCTTTGTATCGCTCTTATCCCTCTGAGCCTTTCACGATCCCCCCGCTCCCGGTCACTGGGCCTCCTGAGACCTTCTTTGTGTGCCATGGCTTCGTTTGAGCTCTCGGGCGGACTTTGGTACTCTCTTCCACCTTTATTGGCTACACAGCGCTCCTTTACCCTTCCCTCTGCCATCGAGGGTGCCTCTCTCAGTTGCCTACAATTTGCCTAGGTGCCCTCCTGAGACACCGAGGCCCTCGCTCAAAGTGTCTCCAAGCCTTCTTTTCTTACCCTGCCCCCTCATAATTCCTCTACTCTCTGTAACCGTGTCTTCAGAGTCCTTTCTCATACTATGGCACTCTCGTAGCACCCTTGATCTCTCTGGGTTTTGTTGGTTGTTTTTTTTTTTTTCTTCACATCAGAGTGCTCTTATCTTAATCTTTGCTGTTTAGGATGCCTTCATTTGGCCTCCAGCCCCCTGATGACATCCGTAATTTGTCGAAATCCCCTTCAGAGTTCCTCACTGTTATCTCTGAGGCTTCTTTGGGGTGTTGTGCCCCCTCGGGACTCCTCTGCTCCCCTTGCCGAGCTCTCGGGAGACAACCGCTATGCCTTTGAGCCCTGTTTCAGCTCAGCAGGTTGCTTTGCACCCCTCTGTTCCTCTCTGAACCCTTCCCACGTCCGCATCCATTATCCCGGTCGGTCTTTGCATCCTCTCATCCGCTCAACGCGCCTCCATTCGGTCCCTTGAGGACATCTGTACTTTGTTCAATTCCCTTTTGAGCTCATTGCATCCCCAAGACTTTTTTGGTCTCTCTGGCCCCTTTGAGACCTCTCTGATCCCTGTGGCGATGCCTCTTGTTCCACCAGAACCTTTTCTGTCACCATGTTGGTGCTCCACAGCGGTCCGTTTTCTGTCTTACGGTATGTTTCTATATGGTATCTGGTACCCAGATAACGTCTATCGTCAGCTCGGATCGCCTCTTCTGTTTCTCAGATGTGTCGATGTAGATGAAGGTTATTGCCTCATCTCCTGAGGTGTTTTTGTTGCATTTTCTAATTTATTTTTGTCTTAGCTACTTTGGTGTCGATTAGGCCGCTTTATACAGTTTCTGCGACATTTCTTGTATTTCTGTGGTTTTTTGGTGACTTCTGTCCTTTGGGACTCATCTACTTTTGTTAAGGGAGTCAGTCAAAGAGGCAGAGTCTAAGTCAAAGAATTGTCAGTGACTTACAAAGTAAATTATTTACTGTAACCCGAGATACGTTTGGGAATGAATTCTTAGAATGGGATCTAGTTGTGCTTTGTCATTCGGCCCTACGCAGAACATAGTTCCAGTAGAAGTTAGGTAGCGTGCGTGGTCTTCAAGAAATGAAGCGTAACCACATAGGTTTTTGGGTTTCTTATAGGAAACTAAAGCATGTGACTTTTTATAAAAATATAGTAATTGCATTTAGCCAACTACTTTCTTATGTAGCTGAGCACAACATATATCTTTTTCTATGTATGCCCCAGAAAAATGAAGCTCAATTACCTACCCGGTCACATGGCTGATGCAATAGATGTAGTTCCCATCCTAAGAGCAGGTACAGTCATATGCAGGAAAGGTCGCTTTCTCTGTTTAGTGCTTTACATGCTGTAAATTTAAGGCAGATAAGAAAACTTGCTGCCGCTTCTCTGGCCGCCTTTATGCCTTCTGGCAGTTCACCCCTCCTCTCTCCCAGGGGACTGTGGGAAGCGTGGTGGGCAGGGCCCGGGGTATATGAGCCACAGCCTCGCCTCGGGGAGCTCATTCAGCCTCTGGGCTTCTTTCAGGTTAGTGCTTTGCTGTTTCTGCAGGCCATTGCAGCTTCTGAGCTGGCTCAGCTATGTAGTGTAGATGTGTTTTGATACTTAGAGAAGCAGAGGTATCTGATGTAAGAGCTTCAGGACCAGCTGCGGTAAAGCCACATACATAGTGGAAAGTGCACTTCTATATAGGTTTTTTCTGTATGTTTGTTTTCTTCAGGTCAGTAATTTTGTATTGAGTGTTCAGGTGTAGCAAGGTGCTTTAATAGTGTGTGTGTTTTTTGTGCTTTTTTTCTTTTTAACTTAGGTGCGTTGCATTTTCCTGGAATGCCTGACTGTGTCAAAGATGGAACCTTGTCATCTTCACCAGTTTTGATTTATGCTGTGGAACTTGCTCATATGGTCTCTCTTAATAGGACTGATGGAGAGGCTGTCTAGCAGGGGTTAAGATGAGCACCTCATAAGCATCTGTACATATAGTTTTAGCATTTCTCAAGAAAGCAGCAGGGGCATATATGGCATAGAGTTTTTCAGGGTATGGGACAGCTCATTGCTTTTCCCGATTGCCTGTGCAGGACTGTGTTGTCCCTAGAACCTTGGCAGCTTGCAGCAGTGTCAAGACTTCACTTACTTTGTGGGCCTGAGGGAAGACAGGAGATAGGAGGTGCCTGCAGAATGTAGGGCACAGCTCAGAAGAGCAGTTTCTACAGAGCGTCTGATGAAGGGGGTTTGGGGGATGTGAACACATGAAAGGAGCTGTTGGGAGGGAGCGGGGTTCCTTCCCTGACAGTTCAGGAGAAGAGAAGGGGTTCCTAAAGTTTTAGGACAGGGGGTCGGTTGGGAAAGGGAGGGGAGGGCTCATCAGCCTTTCTCAGACTGGCTTTGTAGTTAGATTTGGGTGTCAGTGAGGCCTGTTCTGTTTTAGTCTCCCCACAGTTGACAGGAAGTATGACAGTCAGGAGAGACACGGCGTAAACCATCCGGCATCCACGCCACAGTATGTGGGACTGAATGTCGGATGTGTCTCATCTCGGAAAGCATTTAGGTATATGAAAATATGCCCTCTGCGATTCTGAGGTCTTTGCTTCTCTGTGCCTTTTACTTCCTTCTTGACTCAATTTTTGCTTCCCTCCATTCACCATGCATCAGGATGTCGCAGTCAGTGTTACCGAGAGCCATTATCTAGGCACTTATTTCCAGTGCAGGTTTGTCACCGCCTTCTGTGGGATTTCTTGGAGAAGATGATGTCTATTATTTGTGCTCATAACAATGTCCAGCTAGGGGTCTGTCTTTTACCACAGTCCTGGGCACGTGAGCTTTTTCTGTTATTCCAGTTTTGGCTTTTTCCTTAAGCATCCAGTGAGGTTTTCTCCAGTATTGGCCATGGCAGTTATGTTCTCTTGTTCTTCTGTATTTTGTGTTTTTAGCACCAGTTTCTGTAGTCGATAGGGGTCCATTTTAGATCTTTGGGTCACCGTGTCACACCACTGTGGTTCTTCCATCGGCTGACCACCACTGTAATTCCCTCAGGGGTTTCATAGGTAAGGAGGTAGTTTGCGTCATCGTTTTCTGTGCTCAGTATCACATGTTAATTGGCGCTTGATGTTCCTTTTTTTTGTGCTAGGTGGGCACATGGGTAGCCTACCGATGGTCTTGTGCAGCTCGACTCATCAGAATGCTAAGTGAGTGCTTCCTTTCTTGCATTAGGCTCAATGCACAGACCCGTCTCAAGTGTCTCGTCTCTGAGAAGTCTGCGGGTGGTTTTCTCTCGTGGCAGCGATCCAGGATGCGTCAGCATATCTGCTGCTGAGCTGTCAGTTTTCACGGAGCCCTTTTCTGGGACTACTTCTCTGCACCCTTTTGGTCTCAGGTCTTAGACCCAGACTTCTCGCACATCTATCGTCATTGTTGCGGCCATATCTTTTTGTCACGGGCTGTGGAGTTTGACTTCTGGGGCAGCTGAAGATTGTTCTTTGTGGCCCTATAGGTCTTCTCACTTAAAAGTGCTCTCCCTCTGGGAGTCATTCTTCTTGCCGAGAGTCGTCTTTTTGTGTCAGCGTCATTTGTCTTGTGTGCAGTGTCAGTCTGCACATGTGTCTGGGTTGGAGCTGCTCTGCCCAGGGGCAGAGCAATGTTAGTGAGGGGAAGACTAACATGAAGAGTCTCTCGTTAATGTTGATGTGCCTAGACCATTTCATTAGAGACTGTACAGTCCACCTCGGAGAAAGTAGCCTGCGGTAGCAGGCAAGGATGTTGAGGGGATGACTGGAACTATCTGCGAGAGGCTCATTGAGTGGTACTTGAACAGGTTAAATCTGGAAGTGTTAAGGTGCGTATGCATATGCTTAATGTTGGTGTTTTTTTAACGGCAGACTATTATAGGAATCTAGATGGTATCCCTAAATGGAAACAAGACCTCTGGATTTGGTAAGCTATTCGTCAGCATCTGGGTGACTTGCTGAATATTGTTTTTGCAGATGTGGAAGGACCAGCTGTAATAAGGTGAGTTGGCATATGGTGTCAGAGGCAAGATGTGACTGTCAGCTGTATGACTAGCTTACAAGTTTTGGTTTATTTTTTTTCCTGAAGGTGTGAAGCAATGAGCAAAGCAGGATGTCAGCACTGGAGTGGACTTGGGCAAGGTGAGCGATGGCTAGTGGCCTGAAGTAGCAGTTATTTTTCAGGTATCATATTGGCGGTGAAGGGATAAGTAGCCCTTGTTTGTGTTTTACAGATGGTACCCAAGCTTCAGTGTGGAAACCTGTAAGCGACAGGGGCAGGTGGAGCAAGCAGACAAGATCTGAAAGCTAAGTTTAAGCGATCAGGGCTGGGGAGAGGCCGGCTGGAGGAAGAGACAAGGTCGGGTACTGCCGGGAGGGGTTTTAAAGTTAGCGTAGGGGAAAGGGCTGTCCAGGAAGAGTCAGTCCTCTTTGGGCGGGCAAAGGGATCGGGTTACCCTTCGGCAGCGCAGTAGCGTGCGCCAGGCAGAGCAGTTGCAGGCCGTGTGTGGTGTGTGGTGTTGTGTAGTCTGTCTTGTGTGTCTTGGACCACCCTCAGGTCTCGATGTCCTCATACTTGTGTGTGCTCAAGGGGCACGGCATGCATCTTGGGCGCCATCGCTAGGGTCTCGAACGGCCGTACTCATCAGCATCGTGCCAACTGGTTGCCGCTTTTTGTGCATAACAAGCGTAAAGCACGTGTCGGTCCTTCATCTCAGAAGTTCCCGCTCGAACCTCTTTTGCGGCAGCCTTCCAGGCCAGGTGAGCAGCTCTGCTCTCTAGGCATCCCTTTTCACAGGCTGGGACTTCTTCCCCGCATCCTGATGCTGCTAGGTCTCGAAGGCAGGCTTCTTGCACGTCAGTCATCTCAGTCTCGAGAGGAACTTCTTGTGGCGGCCCGTTACGTTCGACTCTCTCTGGGGTTGCCGTAGAGCTTCCTCAGCCTTCTTGCCCGGCAGTGTCGCGGGTCCGGGAATCGTGATTCTTGCCGAGAGTTGTCTCTCGTCTTTGAGTTGTGCCATTTGTGGTGTTCTGTGTTGTGTCGGTCTGTACCGTGTGTGTTTGTATTTGGCATGGAGCTGCTCTGCCTGGGGTGTAGAGTCAGGGGTAGGTGCAATAGCAGTAAGAGCCTATGGCTAGTATGTCACTATGCCTCGACTGTTTAGCCAAAGGTTGTCCAGTCACCCTGTATCGCATAGCTGTCGGTAGGCTCAGCGGACAGTTGTTTCAATAGTGTTTTACAAAGATGGTCACAGGCATCTGGGAGGGGCTGTTCAATGGCGGTGAAGCAAACTGAATGTCAAAAGTGTTAAACCCCACACATACAAGCCTTAATATTTCGTCTAAAAGTTTTCTTAAATGGCAGTCTGTAGTTGGACTGTAGATGGCATTCCTAAATGGAAGCAAGACTTCTGGAACTCTTAAGCTTTATCTCTGCATCCAGGTGACCTGTTTAATAATTTGATTTCAGAGGCAGAGGGACAAGATGTGTACTAGAGAGCAGTGGAGGTGATGAGGGGAGTGCCGTGTGAAGGTGGGTCAACATGTGGTGTCAGAGGGAAGATGTGACTGGTGGCTATGTGACTGCATAACGGTTTGTCTTTATTTCATTTTGAAGGTATGATATAACGAGCAAAGCAGGATATTGGCACCAGAGGTGACTTGGGCAAGGTGAGCAGTGACCGGTTGCGCTGAAGTAGGAGTTGTTGTTCAGGTGTGGTGTTACTCAAGGTATAAGCGTCCCCTTTTTTTTTTGTGTTCCACAGGTGGTACTGAAGTCTCACTGTGGTAACCTGTGAACGGCGGAGGCAGGTCAGTCAAGGTAAAGCAGCAGGAGAGAGGAACCGCTGTAGGCGGACTGTGGTTTTGGGGCAGTATTTCAGCATGTGCTTTCTGCTTTGTTTTTGTGCAGGTGTTGGATGCAGTGAGGGTGGGGGGCAAATCCACCTGCTGATAGTGGTCTGAGAAGGTGAGCCAGTTGTTGGGGTTGGTGTCTGATAGCATAATATTACATGGCAACCTGGTTAAGCATTAACCTTTTTTTTTGGTTTTGCAGGCGCCGTGCGGGCCACCTTTGCTAATGGAGGAGCATTTGAGGTGAGCTGGGGTAGCAGCAAGGAGGATCATGGGGCTGATGACTTCTCACAAGCGTAACTGACTGTTTCTTGCCGTCTTGGATACTGTGGAGATGATAGCCGTAGCATCTGGCTCTGGAATGAGCAGGTACACAGAATATCACAGTGCCTCCCAAAAGAGGGGTTTTGTGGAAGAGCTTGGCATTTGCTGATGTGATGCTTACCGCCTCCATTACTTGTGTCTTTCATATTGCAGATGAAGAGGAACCTCATGACTGCAGCAACGTCACGGATAGCTCATGTGGGTTATTTTGTTGTTGAGGATCGATTCAGACACCTGGCCCTCTGAAAGCTAAGGGACCAGAGCTGGGGAGGGGCTGGGAGCGGGGGACAAGGTTGGGAACTGCTGGGAGGGGTGTTAAAGCTAGCGTAGGGGAAAGGGCTGTCCAGGAACAGTCAGTCCTCTTTGGGCAGGCAAAGCAAGCGGGTTACGCTTCAGCAGTCCAGTAGCGTGTGCCAGGCAGAGCAGTTCCAGCCTGTGTCTGTTTTTGTGTAGTCCGTCTTGTGTGTCTTAAACCACCCTCAGGTCTTGATGTCCTCATATCTCTCTGTGCTCGAGGGGCACAGCAGGCATGTCGAGCACCATCATTAGGTCTCTCATATTCATCAGCATCGTGCCAAACTGGGTGCCGCTTTTCTTGCGTAATGAGCTTAAAGTGTGTGTCGGTCCCGTGTCTCCAAGTTTCCGATGGGTCCTCTTTTGCGGCAGCCTTCTAGGCCAGGCGAGCAGCTCTGCTCTCTAGGCATCCCTTTGCACAGACTGGGACTTCTTCCCCGCATCCTGATGCTCCTAGGTCTTGAAGGCAGGCTTCTTGGGCATCAGTCATCTCGGTTCTGACAGGAACTTCTTGTGACAGGCCATTACGTTCAACTCTTTCTAGGGTTGCCGTAGAGCCTCCTCGCATCACCGCTGCAGGCCTGTAGGTCATCTTGCCCAACAGTGCCACTGGTCCAGGAATTCTGATTCTTGCCGAGAGTTGTCTCTAGTCTTTGAGTTGCACCCTGTGTGGTGTTCTGTGGTGTGTGTGTTTGGCAAGGAGCTGCTCTGCCTGGGGCATCGGGTCAGGGCTAGGTGCAATAGCAATAAGAGTCTATGGTTAGTATGTCAATATGCCTTGTCTGTTTATGCAAAGGTTGTCCAGTCACCCTGGATGGAGTAGCCATAGGCAGGCTGAGTGGACAGTTGTTTCAATAGTGTTTTATGGAGGTGATTGGAGCCTTCTGGAGGAGCTGTTCAACGGTGGTGAAGCAGATTGAATCTCAAAGGTGTTAAGCCCCACATACGAGCCTTAATAGTTGGTCTAATTTGTTTTAAAGGCAGTGTGTATTTGGACACCAGATGGTATTCCTAAATGGAAGCAAGATGTCTTGAATTGTTAAGCTATAGCTCTGCATCCTGGTGACTTGTTTAATAATTTGTTTTCAGAGGCAGAGGGACAAGATGCGCACCAAAGAGCAACGGAGGAGGTGAGCGGAGCACCGTGTGAAAGTGGGACAGCACATGTCAGAGGGAAGATGTGACCAGCGGCTACGTGAATGCACAATGGTTTGCGGCTTTCTCATTTTGAAGGTGTAAATCAATGAGCAAAGTGGGATATCTGCACTGGAGGTGACTTGGGCAAGGTAAGTAATGTCTAGATGGGCTGAAATAGCAGTTATTTTTCAGGTATCTTATTGTTGGTGCAGATGTAAACATCCTTTTTTTGTGTTTTACGGGTGGTACGGAAGCCTCAGTGTGGCAACACGTAAACCACAGTGGCAGGTAGGTCAAGGTAAAGCAGCGGGGGAAGGAACTACTGCAGGCGGACTGTGGTTTTGGGGCAGTATTTCAGCATGTGCCTTCTGCTTTGTTTTTATGCATGTGCTGCATGCAGCTTCAGCACGGGGGCAAAGCCACCTACTGACAGTGGTCTGAGAAGGTGAGCCAGTTGTTGGGGTTGGTGTCTAATAGCACAGTATTATATAGTAACCTGGTTAAGGATTTACCTTTTGGTTTTGCAGGTGCTGTGTGATCCACCTTTAGTATTGGATGAGTATTTGAGGTGAGCTGGGGTAGTAGCAAGGAGGATCCATGTGGCTGGCAACTTCTCACAACCGTAACAGTGACTTTGTTTATTGTTCTCTTAGGTACCACAGTGATGATGGAGCTGGAATAAGCAGGTATGCAGAACATTACAACACTTCTCAAGAAAGGGGTTTTGCGGAAGAGCTTCACATTTGCTTATGTGATGCTTACTGCCTCTGCTACTTGGGGTGTGTTTTGGTTTTTTTTTTTTAATTGCAGATGATGAAGAGGAACTAGGTAACTGCAGCAACATCAGTTACGTGATGTGTGTGGGTTTTTTTCCACTGAGGATGGATTCAGCCCTCTGAAAGCTAAGTTGAGGGGCCAGGGCTGGGGAGTGGCTAGGTGGAGGGGACAAGGTTGGGAACTGCAGGGAGGGGTTTTAAAGTTTAGTGTAGGGAAGAGGGCTGTCCAGGGAGAGTCAGTCCCCTTTGGGCAGGCAAAGCAAGTTGGTTACTCTTCAGCAGTTCAGTAGTGTGTGCCAGGCAGGGCAGTTCCAGCCTGAGTGTGGTGTTGTGTAGTCTCTCTTGTGTTTCTTAGACCACCCTCAGGTCTTGATGTCCTCATATCTCTCTGCGCTCAAGGCACTTGGCATGCATCTTGGCCACTGTAGCTAGCGTCTTGAACGCCCATATTCATCAGCATCGTGCCAACCGGGTGCCGCTTTTCTTGCGTAACAAGCTTAAAGTATGCGTCGGTCCTTCATCTCCAAAGTTTCTGCTGGGTCCTCCTTTGCGGCAGCCTTCCGGGCCGGGTGAGCAGCTCTGCTCTCTAGGCATCCCTTTGCACAGACTGGGACTTCTTCCCCGCATCCTGATGCTCTTAGGTCTTGAAGGCAGGCTTCTTGGGCATCGGTCATCTCGGTTCTGACAGAAACTTCTTGTGACAGGCCATTACATTCCACTCCTTCCGGGGTTGCCGTAGAGCCTCCTCGCATCGCTGCTGCAGGCCTGTAGGTCATCTCAGTTCTGACAAACTTCTTGTGACAGGCCATTACATTCCACTCTTTCTGGGGTTGCCGTAGAGCCTCCTCACATCACCGCTGCAGGTCTGTAGGTAGTCTTGCCTGACACTGCCTCTGGTCCAGGAATCGTGATTCTTGCTGAGAGTTGTCTCGTCTTTGAGTTGCGCCCTGTGTGGTGTTCTGTGGTGTGTGTGTGTTTGGCAAGGAGCTGCTCTGCCTGGGGTGTAGAGTCAGGGGTAGGTGCAATAGCAGTAAGAGCCTATGGCTAGTATGTCACTATGCCTCGACTGTTTAGGCAAAGGTTGTCCAGTCATCCTGGATTGAGTAGCCGTTGGCAGGCTGAGTGGACAGTTGTTTCAATAGTGTTTTACAAAGATGGTCACGGGCATCTGGGAGGGGCTGTTCAATCGCGGTGAAGCAAACTGAATGTCAAAAGTGTTAAACCCCACACATACAAGCCTTAATATTTGGTCTAATTTTCTTAAATGGCCAACTGTAGTTGGACTCCAGATGGCATTCCTAAATGGAAGCAAGATGTCTGGAATTGTTAAGCTATAGCTCTGCATCCCAGTGACTTGTTTAATTTGTTTTCAGAGGCAGAGGGCCAAGATGTGCACCAGAGAGCAGTGGAGGTGATGAGGGGAGTGCTGTGTGAAGGTGGGTCAGCATGTGGTATCAGAGGGAAGATGTGACTGGTGGCTATGTGACTGCATAACGGTTTGTCTTTATTTCATTTTGAAGGTATGATATAACGAGCAAAGCAGGATATTGGCACCAGAGGTGACTTGGGCAAGGTGAGCAGTGACCGGTTGCGCTGAAGTAGGAGTTGTTGTTCAGGTGTGGTGTTACTCAAGGTATAAGCATCCCCTTTTTTTTGTGTTCCACAGGTGGTACTGAAGTCTCACTGTGGTAACCTGTGAACGGCAGAGGCAGGTCAGTCAAGGTAAAGCAGCAGGAGACAGGAACCGCTGTAGGCGGGCTGTGGCTTTGGGGCAGTATTTCAGCATGTGCTTTCTGCTTTGTTTTTGTGCAGGTGCTGGACGCAGCCTTGGCGGCGGCGGTGAGGGGCGAAGCTGACAGTGGTCTGAGAACGTGAGCCAGTTGTTGTTGGGCTTGGTGCCTTATAGCACAACATTACATGGGCAACCTGGTTAAGCATTAACCTTTTTTGGTTTTGCAGGTGCCATGCGGGCTGCCTTTTGGTATTGGATGAGCATTTGAGGTCAGCTGGAGTGGTAGCAACGAGGAACATGGGGCCGGTGATTTCTCACAATCATTAACAGTGACTGTTTATTGTTATCTTAGGTACCACAGCGATGATGGCCGTAACGTCTGGCTCTGGAATAAGCAGGTACGCAGAACATTACGGCACATCTCGAGAGGGGTTTTGTGGAAAAGCTCGCCATATGCTGATGTGATGCTTACTGCCTCCACTACTTGGGGTGGGTTTTTTTTTAATTGCAGATAATGAAGAGGAACCTGGTGACTGTAGCAACACTGTAGTTAGCCGATGCATTTTTTTTTTTTCCACTGAGGATGGATTCAGCCCTCTGAAAGCTAAGTTGAGGGGACAAGGTTGGGAACTGCAGGGAGGGGTTTTAAAGCTAGTGTAGTGGAGAGGGCTGTCCAGGAAGAGTCAGTCCCCTTTTTGGACAGGCAAAGGGAGCAGAGTTACTCTTCAGCAGTCCAGTAGCGTGTGCCAGGCAGGGCAGTTCCAGCCTGTATCTGTTGTGTAGTCTGTCTTGTGTGTCTTAGACCACCCTCAGGTCTCGATGTCCTCATACTTGTGTGCGCTCAAGGGGCACAGCATGCATCTCGGGCACTGTCGCTAGCATCTTGAACGCCCATATTCATCAGCATCGGGCCAACCGGGTGCCGCTTTTCTTGCGTAACAAGCTTAAAGTATGCGTCGGTCCTTCATCTCCAAAGTTTCTGCTGGGTCCTCCTTTGCGGCAGCCTTCCGGGCCGGGTGAGCAGCTCTGCTCTCTAGGCATCCCTTTGCACAGACTGGGACTTCTTCCCCGCATCCTGATGCTCTTAGGTCTTGAAGGCAGGCTTCTTGGGCATCGGTCATCTCGGTTCTGACAGAAACTTCTTGTGACAGGCCATTACATTCCACTCCTTCCGGGGTTGCCGTAGAGCCTCCTCGCATCGCTGCTGCAGGCCTGTAGGTTATCTTGCCCGACGCTGCTTCTGGTCCCGGAATTGTGATTCTTGCCGAGAGCTTCTTGTCATCAGCAGGCATGTTGGTATCCTTCTTGAAAGGTTTGAGCAGAGCCCCCATCAATCCCCTCTTGTCTTGCAAGTATAGCTTAGAGCTTGCATTTGTCTGGCACGCACCACATCATAGATGTTTGAATGGTCATCTCTTGCAGCGTTGGGCTAGGTGGTGCCTGCAGCTCCACTGTCGAGAGCTCTGTCTGTACGGAGTTGTCTTTTGGGCTTTCATCCCCATGTCCTTAGCAGTCTTGGGTCTTAAAGCCCAGCTTCTCATGCATCCTTTGTTCTGGTTTTGACGTGAGCTTTCTCTCTCGGGCCACAGCCATCGCCCCTCTTTCCTGGGGCTGCTCTAAAGCATCCGCACCTTTGCGGGGTCACAGGGTTTCTCTGCCGGCATCATTGTCTGTATGGGAGTCATCCTTGTCGCTTGCCATCTTCTTGTGTCTCCGTCATGTTTGTGGTGTCCATGCACGGCATTGCCGTGTGGTTGGAGCTGCCCTGCCCAGGGGTGTAGAAACACTAAAGATGTGGGTAGCATAGCTTTACAGCGGTGTGGTATTATGTTGACCTGCTGCGACAGTTCTGGAAAGCACCGTATGGTCCATCTCTGGACAAGTAGCTGTAGATAGCTGGCACAGAGTTATTTTCATCATGTTTTCCAGGTGCCAGAGCTTGGACTCTGGCCTTCTGGGAGCAGCAGTTTTCTGTGGCGGTCAAGTGGGTCAAAGCTTGCATGTGCCCTAGCTTGTATATGTGGGGCTCAATACCTGGGCTTTGGTTTTGTTTTTTACATGTATCTAGAAGGCATATACAGAAAGAAGACAAACCTTTTGTCTCGTCAAGCTGTCGGTCAGCATCCAGGCGAATCGCTTTATGCGGATTGTTTGGGTTTTTTAGATGCGGAGCAATGAGCCACGTGCCAAAGGGCGATGGAAGAGGTGAGCAGAGTGCCAGATAAAGGCAGGCTGGCATCCGATGTCTGAGAACTGGCGTGACTGTTAGTGGATCTTGACTAGCTTATTTGGTGTCTCGTAGGTCAGAATCAGTGTGAGGTGGGATATCCGCACCGGAGCGGTCTTTGGCAAGGTGAGACATGACCAGTGTGCTAAATCAGCAATTTACTGATGTGTCATAATACACACATAGCTAGAATCATTACCCTGTTGGTGTTTTGCAGGCGGCGGCCAGGCCTCAGCACGGCAGACTGAAGAGTCTGGCTCTGAGCAGCCTAGGTGAAGGAGCAGGAGAGAGGAAGTGCCACGAGCGGGCTGAGGACTTGGGTAGTATCTTGGCGCTGTGCTTTTTTCTCTGTGTTTTGGAGCGGTGAAGACACACAGCAATCAGTAGTCTGAGAAAAGGTAAGTGGCTCATTATGCGGTCTGGTTGGGCTCGAATCGCTGGGGATCACGTGACTACTCGGTTGAGTGTTTGTCTTTGGTCTTTACGGGCACCGTGAGGGCTTTCCTCAAACAGCCGAGGATTTAAGTTGAGTCAGCAGAGGAGAGAGGAGCATCAGGGCAGGAACTGCAGAGCAGGTTATGGCTCCAGAGCAGGATGAGTGCTTTATCTCCTGGGTTCTCTCGCTTCTGTGGGATATGCCAGCTGCAACATCTGATTTTTGGGGGGGGGGGTGTGTGGGGAGAGCAGTGTGGCACTCCTGAGGAGTGTGTCATCGTGGCAGTCAATGCTAGCCGGCCTGTCAGTGACTAGCGGTGCTCTGTCTTGCAGGTGATTAAGAGGAACTAGTTACAAGAAGCGCTGCTGCAGAGCATGGATTCTGGACCCTGCCCTCCGAAGGGTAAGTGGCAAAAGCAGTGGATGGTGTGGGGCCGGGAGGGTGGTTTAACGACTGTTGTGGAGAGGGCTATTTAGGCTCTGTTATGTCTGGGGTTGGAGAGAGGACCTGGGTTCCAACCCGCAGGATATGAACTTTCTGGCCTATGTCTGTGTCCTAGCATCACTTGTGTTGTCTGCGTTCAGTCTCCTGTATGGTGCTTTCCAGGGGTCTCTACCGCCCCATGGGGTCTCGGCATTTGGCACCCACCTCAGTAGGTGTCTGCGGGTTCTCTAATGCCTCGCTGCTTTGGCGTAGAGCCCATTGAGCACTTCTCGTCTTGTGATCAGAGCTTAAAGAGCATTTTGCAGCACAGAAGTTTCTGGAGGGTCGCCTTTGTGGAGGCGATCTGGGTTGCGATGACAGCTCTGCTCTGAGTTCTGTTTCCATAGAGAGCCCCTGCAGCATTTCATCCCTGCACCCTTACGGGTGTAGGTCTTAAAGCCTGGCATTGCATACATCAAATATTCCAGTTTTGTGTTGTGTTCCCGCACTCTGCATAGGTTTTGGCTACCGTCTGAGACCGCCTCGCTTTGTGCTTTTTTTGTGTCATATCGCTGCGTGTTTGGTCTCGTATCGTGTCGTAACCCTCCGTGCTCGTATCGACCGCCGTTTGAGACACCGTTGCGTCGCCCGGCCCGGCGTAACTTTTTTGTATTGCGCGCTCTGTATTTGAATTCGTATGGCCTCGCATCGCCATTTGTATTCTGTCGCTCCCCGTCTGAATTTTGTAATGCGTCGTTTGGCTCGTACGCTATGGCTTCGCACTAATCTTGACCGACCGCTCGAGTCTCTCTCGCATCGTACGGCCCTGCATCACGTTCTGCATCGTATCGTGCCACACTTGAACTTGTATGGCCTCGCGTCATGACTTGCTATGTAGTTGAATTTTGTAATGCGTCGTTCGGCTCCGTACAGGTGTTTTACCATATCCCTCCGCACTCATATCGAGCGCCGCTCAAGACCGTCTCGTGTCATACGGCTCTGTGTCGCACTAGTATTATATCGTTCCACATGTATATCGACTGTCCTTTGAGAGACTCTCGGCCCCGTGTTGTGTTTGGTCTTCCATTGCAGTGCTCTGTATTGTATTTTGCCTTGACTGCAATCTATGAGCATGTTGCATCGTACAGCATTGTATTTGCATGCGCATTGTACGGCTGACTTTATGTTGGTATCGTATGGCATTGCAGAGCCAGCATAGAGGATTTAAGTGATGTTGAGGTCTCTGCGCATGCGGGTGGGAGTTGAGCAGAACAGTCAGTTCGTGAGGTAGCATGGGCAAAGTCTCTAAATTGGCAATGGTTTTCCTGAGGTTTTTTTGCAGGCGCCTTGTAGCAAGCCTGTGGAAACGGTTGAGGAATCGAGGTCCGAGGAGCAGCGTGTGACAGGCATCAGAGCGGTCGGTCGCTTTAGGGCAGATCTAGCATTGCACGGCTCTGGACTTTCAGGTGCCACAGAGGTCTCTGACTGTGAAGCGTTATCTTTGGAATCGGAGAGGAGCAGATGAGCAGAGCTGCGGAGCATCGTTCTCTCACAGACAAAGCGTGCGTTCAACAGCTTTGTATTTTGTGTTTGCGAATGGCAGAGCGGCACGAAGCGATTAACGGCATCTTGCATTTAGTGACACGTCCGCTACCGAGGATGGCCATTGACAACGGACCGTGACCGGAGGCACCACGAAAGCAACGCGGCGCAGCAAAAATCCGCAGGTCGTGGAGACCGAGCGCGTCTAAACGTCGGCGTAACGGGAGGGTAGCTTGCGGGCGATCGGTCTCGTGTGGGCGGAGGCAGCAATACGCATCACGATGCATGTGCTGGCAAAACAGCTCTGGGATGAGTGGGAAGGGTTGTGTGAAATGTCTAGCGTGTGTTCATAAGTGTACCTTATCAAACATCTCGGTGTTCGTTTTGGCACTTGCATCCAATGTGCCTCAGGCATACTCGCATCCTAATGTGATTGCGGTAGCCATCAGTCACTCCTACACGGGCTCGAGTCATCGGTATAGCACCAATTGAGCGTATCTTTTTGTGGTGTGATGTAGAATCATGATGGTGTCGGTGTAGTTTAGCATAGTAGGTGCTTTTGGTCAGTGTCTTGTGGCTGTTGCTCGGGCTTTGCCATCAGCTCTCACGTCTGACTTTTGAGAGGTTTTCCAGGGGTTTCTTCCTAGCGGTGGGGTCGTCTTGGGTCTCCGGAGTACGGCATTCTCGCACGGCAGAGCCACGGCAGAGTTTGTGCCGAGCATCCTCGGCACCATTGCGCTTACCATCAGGCTCTGTCTGTCGGCTTGGCATTAAGTCTCCCCTGTGTGGTATTCTAGCATCTTTAGGTAACGTTTGTGGAGCATGTATATGTGTATTTTTGAGGTGGAGCTGCATTGCCTCTGTGTAGTAACTCTTGTCAGGATGGAATAGTCAAAGCACAGGAGGTTAATGTGTCAATTAGCATGGCCCGTTTGGGTGGAGGCTGTATGGCCCGCTTCTGGGGGCAGCCGGAAGCTATCGGCAAGCGGGCCGTAGAGTCCTTCACGTAGCATTTTGCAGGAGGCACGGGGTGACGCGAGTCCCCGGAGCGTATTCTTGAGCCGATTGTGCCGGAGCGGACAATTAAAAGGGAAGAAGAGCAGCAGGGGCCCACCTAGGGAAGCGTCTTTCTCGGCTTCCGGTTACAAAGGCTGATGCTATAGAAACATGTGGAGCGGTGATGTCTAGAGGCATGTGGTGAGGCAGTTCCCGGCATGATTGGGGTGGACCCCCTAGATATGGGGTGATCTGCCATTGTGGCTGGTGGGTGGTGAAATGGATACGTTGGAGGTGGGGAGGTGGGTGGTGGGTCTAACCTGGTATGCGTGGCTTTTTTGTTTTAGGTTATATGTAATACAGACAGGAGATCAATTTTTTATTTAAAAAAAAAAAAACCCCAGCCGGGGGATTTTTTTTTTTTCCCCCGGCTGGGTTTTTTTTTTCCTCGGTCCCGGCCGCTCTGCAAGGTGATGTTCATCGCCAATGTTTGGATGCAGGTCGTGCTCGGGCCGGGGTTTTTGCAGGCAGGGTGATCGGTTTTTGAGGCTCCCGGGAGCGGCGTTCCCGAGGAGCCCCGTAGACGTGGGCCACGGCTCATTGTGGCAGGCAGGTGGTGGAACAGACGAGCCGAGAGTCAGGGGTGGTTTGTGTGGTAGCCATATGAGTGGTGTTTTGCATGTGTTTTAAGTGTATGATTTCTGTTTGTATATGGTTTTTAATTTGTCCTTGCAGCTTGTAAGTGGAAGAGATATTTTTAGACATGTAGAGAATAAGCAAACTAGAATCCCAGCTGAGGTAATTCTTGGGGGGTTCAGGCTGAGGTTTTTGCAGGCAGGGTGACTTTTTACAAGGCCCTCTGGGAATGCCGTTCCTGGGGAACGTTCCTCTGGAACGTGGTTGGTGCCCATCATTGCAGGACAGTATGTTGTTAAACTGCCGGTTGCGGTCGCAGGGTGCGGGGGGGTCATCAGCCATTATTGAAAAGGACCGGATTGTGAAGCAGGGAGGCCTAACTGTATTTTGTATTAGTAGCATTGTAAATTCTTTTGACGGGTGTTGTGGTTTGTGATGTAATGTTGTTTGTCAATTGTTGTTTTAGCAGGGCCCATCGGGATGAGCGGAACGGTCTCGCGCTCTGCCTGGGAATACCGATCGCGGTGATGTCGCCTCAGATGAAAACGGATGTCTGCGAAGCAACAGACAGAGTACCTAATGGGAATGAGAATCACGCAAGCCGCCACATGAAGAATCACAGGCACTAAAGCGTTGCAACTGCTATTAATGTAAGGATGAGTTTTTAGAGGGGGGGTGCGTGTGTGTGTATAAGAAGCACGAGTGGAAACTGAGTAAATGTTCAAGTAATTGCTCCCCTTATGGTGAGGAAGAAAGTATTTTTAATCTTGGTAGTCCAAGTAAATTTTTGAGGTGAGGTGTAAATAATGCTGTTAAAGGCTTACTTGGAGTTAGTCATGGGTCAATGGAAACATTAAAAAACTATTAACAGAACAACTCTAGGCAGTAAAGTATCCCAATCAAAATCAGTGTGGTAACGGAAAAAGGAAACAACAGTACAAAGCTAAGCGAGCGTCTGTCACGCACACAGGTAAATGGAGGTGCCGGGGGAAAAAAAAGAGGAAAATTTGTGCAAGCATAGGCAGCTCTCAATTGGGACTCCCAAAGTAATGGAAATGAAGTTTGTAGATGATTCTTTGAGCGAAAGAATTTCCTGCAGCTCTGGGAGAGTTGTCAACTGCTACGCGTACCTCTAGATAGTGATATGTTAAAAGGAAGCATGTGCATTACTAGCTGTGTAAAGTGGATTTTCAGCAGCTGTGTAAAGTAGATTTTTGCAAATTTGCATAGTTTTAAAGAAATGTAGATGACTACCTGGGCATAACTGGTGTCCAAAGAAAACAGCACTGTTAGACAATAGCGGGATGGAATTACATCTGAGGAGAATGTCAAGCTTAAGCAGTAACGGTGGAATGTTAACAGCAGTGTATAAAATCACCTTACTGCTGTGAGAGCTCCTAACGATAGTTGAAAGAGTACTTCTTAGATCCCCTGTCTAATCAATAAAGATTAATTTGCTCTCTTGTGTTCTGTCCTTGATTTGTTTTTTTGTCTGTCTCTGGCTTTTGTCTGTGTCTTTGTTGCCCTTGCACCTTTTTTGTTGGTCTTTCTCAGGCTTGTGTTTGTGTGTGTGTGTCTCTTATTTTTTGTTTTATAGTTTTGTCTTTGGGCTTTTTTGGTTTCTGTCATCTTGTCTTTGAATTCACTTGGTTTGGTGTCTTGTCATTGATTTAGGGGATTTTTTTTTTTGGTGTCTGTCTTTTGTCTTTGTCATCTACCTCAAACAAAACCCTAAATTAAAAACATGATTTAGCAGCAGTAGAAAATGGCACCTCCCTGGGACTAATTATTCATTTAAATGAAAATAAAGTAAACCTCAACAAATTGCTCCCAGGGTGAGTGCCATTTTCTACTGCTGCACCAGACTTATTATTTTTAATTTTTTCTATACTAACCAAGAAAGACAGCCTAAGTACACCCTGTATTCCAGTTGGGAGTAATGTATAATTGTATGGTGTGGATTGCTTAGGGATTACTCCCAACTGGAATACAGGGTAACCTCTAATTATGCAAACACATCAATTATGTATGCAAATGAGGTGCGGACTTTTTTTCACACCCCAAAACCACTACTCCAGAACACCACACTACCACACAAAAGCGCATGTCTGTATGCTCCAAAACCACAAACTAACACCCTAGCTCAATCTCTCTGCACAACGGGCCACCCCAGCCAGCCGAGAGACATATCTCGACACCCCCATAGGACTTCCGCGACCACAAATGGCCGTCCAGCTCCACCTCGATGCACCATAGGCCTCCGTAGACCTCCCGGAGGACCCCTCGCTGGTACGGAAGTCCTCCGGGGCCCGGAAGTCCCGCTCTGCGCGGCCCGGAGGACCCCTCGCTGGTACGGAAGTCCTCCGGGGCCCGGAAGTCCCCCTCTGCGCGGCCCGGAGGACCCCTCGCTGGTACGGAAGTCCTCCGGGGCCCGGAAGTCCCCCTCTGCTCGCCCCGGAGGGTTAAAACCTGAGGTTACATGGTTCCGGGCTAGGGTTTAGACCGTTAGGGGTTAGGGTTAGGGCGCCATTAGGGTTAGGGGCTTAGGCCGTTGGGGTTTAGGGGTTAGGATTAGGGTGTTAGGGTTACAGGTTAGGGCCGTTAGGGTTAGGGCGTTAGGGTTGGGGTTAGGGCGTTAGGGGTTGGGGGTGGGGGTTGGGGGTAGGGGTTGGGGTTTGGGGTTGGGGTTTGGGGTTAGGGGTTAGGGTTAGGGCATTAGGGTTAGGGGTTAGGGCATTAGGGGTTAGGGCGTTAGGGGTTAGGGCGTTAGGGGTTAGGCGTTAGGGGTAGGGTTAGGGGTTAGGGGTAGGGTTAGGGGTAGGGGTAGGGTTAGGGTTAGGGTTAGGGTTAGGGTTAGGGTTAGGGGTTAGGGGTTAGGGGTTAGGGTTAGGGTTAGGGTTAGGGGTTAGGGGTTAGGGGTTAGGGTTAGGGGTTAGGGTTAGGGGTTAGGGTTAGGGTTAGGGTTAGGGTTAGGGTTAGGGTTAGGGTTAGGGTTAGGGTTAGGGTTAGGGTTAGGGTTAGGGTTAGGGTTAGGGTTAGGGCATTAGGGTTAGGGTTAGGGTTAGGGTTAGGGTTAGGGTTAGGGTTAGGGTTAGGGTTAGGGTTAGGGTTAGGGTTAGGGTTAGGGTTAGGGTTAGGGTTAGGGTTAGGGTTAGGGTTAGGGTTAGGGTTAGGGTTAGGGTTAGGGTTAGGGTTAGGGTTAGGGTTAGGGTTAGGGTTAGGGTTAGGGTTAGGGTTAGGGTTAGGGTTAGGGTTAGGGTTAGGGTTAGGGTTAGGGTTAGGGTTAGGGTTAGGGTTAGGGTTAGGGTTAGGGTTAGGGTTAGGGTTAGGGTTAGGGTTAGGGTTAGGGTTTAGGGTTAGGGTTAGGGTTAGGGTTAGGGTTTAGGGTTAGGGTTAGGGTTAGGGTTAGGGTTAGGGTTAGGGTTAGGGTTAGGGTTAGGGTTAGGGTTAGGGTTAGGGTTAGGGTTAGGGTTAGGGTTAGGGTTAGGGTTAGG